>NW_024884922.1:1318843-1354197 GCF_019232065.1 Centrocercus urophasianus | reverse complement strand
ACAAACATTAAGCAAACAATCTCTTTGAAGAACTTCTGAAACTGTTTACAAGGAATTTTGAGAAACGGGGATGTTTAAAAAAAAAAAAAATAGATGCTGGCTCTGTTTTTCTGTAAATAAATTTGCATATTTTGTAGGACTTTTAATTGTAATGATAGAGAAAAACAAGGAAAACTATTTAATGAAAGCACGATATTTATCTTTGGTAAATGACTTTAGAGCAGTTAAAAAATAAGACATTGCTTTAAAAAATCTGACTCAGAAAAAAACAATGAATTATTTAAGAACACATATATTTTAAAGTATATCATATTTATTATAATTTATTTTCACAGTCTTAAAACTTGATTTACATCATTCTCACACTTGTTTGCATTGACTGAGCAGTGTGATAATTGTTTCTGATTCTTTGATTTAACTCTGTTTTAATGTTCTTGTTTGTTTTTCTTAGCATTTTTTATCTTGATCTCAATCTCCTTTTTCCTTTTTTTTTTTTTTTCATTTTTTTCATTTTTTTTCTTTTTTCTTTTTTATTTTTTTTTAATTTTTAATTCCCTAATGGGCCTGATCTTCCCGTCCTTACTCCAGCAGAACTCCCACTGGGACATGTTGGGTATTTTGCCCGAGCAAGGACAGCCAGACTGAGCCCACAGCTAGGAAGTACAGATGTGTAACGCAGCTGCAGTTCCATACAACTGCTCTTTCACTCTCAATTCCCTAAAACTCCTTGTAATCTTCTGTAATTATTGAATGACGCTTTCCAGCTTAGCCCTAAATAAAGCACAGTTTAAAAAAAAATACCATGTTCTTTGCTTCTTGATGGCTTTCCTTAATGTGTTTGCTTTGAGAACGAAATGAATCTATTTCAACTCTTTCATTAATATACATTGTTTGAGTATCAGAACAAATCCCTTTGTTATATAAAACATATCTCATTGGATTGAATTAATGACACTGTTTCATTTAATGTCTGCTTGATATTCCACTGTGGTTTACCTTAAACCTAGTAGGTTAGTAGATCAAATAATGGTACATACAAATTAGAGTCATTGTAGCTCCTGTTTGAAGCCTGTTGTTTGATTTCACGCTCATGGTTTTTTCATGCTGATAAGTATAGAGGCCAGAGCTTGGGACATTGTTCCTTTTGCTGCTTTGGGACAACCCTGTGAAATTCAGCAGTCTCCAGAGATGAGGTTCAGTTTCTTCCTGAGCTTCCCTCACATCTCATTCTTTGAATGATGGTTCTTCCCTCACCCTCAAATGGCTGTACCAGGTCAGCTGAGCCGAGGACAGGGCTGAAATTAGGATCTTTGTGTTTCAGTCCCAATACTTGCAGCTATGTCTGCTTCTGGACAAGTTGTGCCAGCTAAATTCATCTCTAAATAGGACTAATGGTGCTTGTCCATAATATGAACTCCACAGATGGAAGGAGTTCTATTAGTAGAAACTCCTATTATTACTATTATGAGTTACTAATGTCTGTTCGGGGCTATAGAAATAAATGAAATGTAAATCAGGTGATGAATACTAGGAGGGAATATGGTCAGTATTATTTTTTTTTTTTTCATCTGAAAGAAAGGGTAAATGCAGAGGAGCACATTCATCAGTCTCATCTCTGCTTACAGCACAGAAGATGCTCAGAAGAGGATTAATGTGACGGAATCAGCCTCAAACACCACTGAGCTAGAAAATGAGGATTAGGTCTCCAGTTTCTGCCCCAAAGCCAATTCAGCATCCTACCCCAAGCTGTGCAGACATGGGAGACAAACAGAGGTTCATCCTCTGATATCAGCCAGTTTTGAGTGTTAGATCACCCAAAGCCCTTCAAAGAGAGGAAAAAACAGATAGGGAAGAGGCATATTAAGAGTGATGCTGAAAGCTGTTGCCCAATTCCCTCTCTATTTCTCAGGCTGTCCTCCTAGCTCTTCCTCGTGGTCCCCAAACTCCCTAGATCCCCTTTCTGATACTACATCAGTACAGTGGGTTTGGGCATCCTGCATGTCACAGTGCACCTGAAAGGTGTACCTGCAAGGGCATGGCCACGTGGCCTAAGTAAGATGGGATATGTTCCCAGGACATCCAGACAGGGATATCCTTGGCTAATACAATGTAGCTGGGGGCTGATAGTTGCATACTGTGAAATGAGATTTCAGAACCTTTTCTCAGGTACCTGCAATATACAGTAGGTAAAATATCCAGCTCTGGAAAGCGATCGCAAGGGGAGACCAGAAAACACTATTAAAGCTACCTGGGTGGCCCAGCTCAGTAGTTGACTCCTAAAAATACCTAGCTCCTTAGAGACACCAGGGTTGCAGAACTGGGGAACCTGGCTATGAAGACCAATAGTGACAACCAATGGAACAGTGGGACCTTGCATTCTCCTCACTTTTTTGTCCAGCGTATCCTCAAGTATTTAAGTGGGAAAATCTCCAGTCCCATTCCCCCCAAAAAACAGAAATACTGCAAGACTGTCCACCCTTTGGAGGTTCATTTAACACTGGTGTACAGGGGTACAGAAGCCTTGCTGTGACAATACTGCTGCCTGAACCATGTGGTGTTTACTTGCTGAGCTCAACTCTCAGATTATATTGATAACACAGCCTGAAATAGGATGGGCTGAAGCAGAAATGCAGACTTGGCCTTGTGGTTTATTAAACACCCTTCTCTGGGCTGTTCACACATACCCACCCTGTTTTAAGCTTTAACTGTTTGCTATACGGAGAACCTTTGCTTCTTTCAAACTGCCATCAAGATGCTATACAATCAATAAAGCTTTGCAGCATAGGTTGGTTTCAGCACGAGGCTGAGCTGTTGAGACAAGCCCCAGTGTGAAGCCCTTAAAATGAAGAGAAAGGCAAAGCCAGCCTGAAAGACTGCAGCTGCCTGCACATATGAACTAGAATACAGCAGACCAGGAATACTATTGCAGAATCTCAAAACCACTGGGTGTTTGACGCTGGGTCCTCTTTCTTATTTATAGCTGTTAAATCACATTACATGAAACTAAAGGTTTGGTTAAAGGTAAAGCATGCACCCTTCACCATGGAGCCAACACCCATGAACAGCTGAGGGCAACCTTTTGGTACGAGCCATGGTTTGCAGTCACTATTTCTGGAGTCCCATGGAAATGCCTCAACCACAAATCATGCTTCTGTGTCTCTAAGACAATAGAAAATCCCTTTTTCGAGGCAGTTTTCCAAATCTGCATTTTCCAACATAGCCACACACAAGAGAAAACTTTTCCTCCCCCCACTGCCACCCCATCCCAACTCGCAGCAGCTATCCATTAAGCCACTTATAATATGGAGCTCTTCCTGCTGTCCATTTGTCTACCTGACATCATGACACTGTTGGTAATGTCCTTGTGAAGCAAGATGAGGACTTTTCCACTTTGAATATTTCAGTTTCCAGCAGCACATTTCCCATTGTTGCAAATGCGCCAGGACACTGACTACCATGAATCATGCCAAACATTCCTGTTTATGGCCCCAGGAAGCCACTCACACTTCACAGGGCTTTTGCAAGGGGAAACACATATCGCTGGGTGCCTCGGTGAGATGTACAAGCTTGTGTACAGCATTTCTTAGAAAAGGAGGCTGCTGATGTTGTTGCCTATGAAGGTCCCTTGGTACATTCCATTCGAGAATACCTGGCTCATCCTATCACTTCAGAGCCAATGGAACATGAGGTCATGGTCTCCAAATGCCTTTTGGAATGTCACTGGTGCTCTACTTACTGAAGAAAACAGATATTAATTCTGATTTTAGTCCCATGGCTTCCCTCTAACTACAGTAAGCACTCTCAGTACAAGAGACAAATCCAAAATAAATCTTTGGAAGGTACAAAATCAGAACCCTTGTGCTCTATTTGCTGGGTGAATGAGGTCACTCTGGTATCCCTTTGCACACTTAAAGTCACCACTGGTACTGTACAAGCTTTTCTTAGTGCTCACTCAACCTTGAACATCCTACACTTGTTCTGAAGAATCCATATAGAACTATCACTGATAAAAACACAACTGATTTTGGTGGCAAGAAACACTTTGCTGCCGAGCGTCTTCTCTCCATGGCACTCAGAAGCCACCCTGAATTCTGGGTCTTGATCGGGTAAGTTTTGAACCTGTTATGGATTATATCCAGCTGAGCACAGACTGGAGAAGGATACGTGCATATCTGCATACATACAGGTAAATGTGCCATTATGGAGCACTGGACACCTCACTAGGACAGACTGCTTGGTACTCTTTACCCTGCTGCTTGAGGTGTGCTCCTAGGAAGCACACATTGCTGGGTTATAGTCATTGCTTTCAGTTCCTCAAAGCAAGGTCCCCAACCATGCACCTCTTCACATGGTCAGTGGGTGAAATAACTGTCCCAGCAGGGAGCCACAGCTTCATATCCCAAAAATGGTGCTCTCCTCCTCAGCTCTGCAGAGGCCCTAAGCCTCTCCTTGCCTTTAGAGGCATGCCAGATCACATGCTTTACTTTCTCCACACACTGCACAGAGATTTTCAGCTGCCCAATTTATGTTGCAAAGCATGCCAGACAGCAAAGCATCCATGAATTAGGCATCCTGACTCCTTTGCAGATCCTTTCTCCAGAGGGTAAGGGAGATGATTCCACTTCAGTGAACTACAGAGCAGGCTCCAGAACTGGAGTGGCTGTCAGCAGGCACACTGTACACAGATCCTCCTACCTACTCCTACGTGAAAAGATTACCTTCTTTCAGCTAGAACAAAGAGCAATTAAGTGAGACAATGGGCCTAGCTGTGTTGGTGAACCATCTGTCATCAAGTGTTAGACATGAGCAATATCTTTTTTAAGCCAAGCTAGTCAGAGCCCCCAGCCAGTGTTACAATTGCATGTAAGCAGAAAAGCATCAGCCTAATTTTTCCTCAATTTAACTCCTGCCACTTGGTCTGCTCTGTTACTGCTGCTCCTACAGCAACCACAGAGCACGCTGGAACACATGCATCTCACACAGCAGGTATCCAGCAAACACTTTGCATCACATTTCATGTAAGCACACTGCAATAGGCTCTGGGGAGCAGACTGCTTTGGTTCAAGGGCAGGCAGCCAGGAAACTGATGACAAAGAAAGAGGTATTTGCCCCTGGCCCCACCATTCACGACCTCAAGGGACATCCAGAACACCTACACTGCCCAAATACCAAAGACAAGGAGAGGTGAAACTCTGTATATGCCTCTGCTGGTTGATTAGCAGCAAGTTCAGGATATGAATAGGAGCAGGATGCTGGGATTAGACCAAAGCACATGTCACCCTGAGAAGAGCAGGCTAGCCCTACATATGAGACCAGCTGCCACCCCCTGTGTCCAGCATGAGCACAGCATTCAGAAGGCAAAGGCCAAACCTCTGCTCTGATACTGAGGTTGCTCACAGCTGCCCAAGCCAAAACAGGGCAAAGAACCAGAGAGCTACCTGGCTCTGCAGATTAAGCTTTGTAGTTTAAGTGGGAGTTGTCCTATATCTGGCTTATTTATGCCCTTCCGGCTTGCAGCCCAAAAGTCTGATCTTAAAGCTTTACTAAGTAAATATTTTCTCTGCTTGACTACCAAGCTTTTGCAGTGCTGGGAAGGAGTTGTGTTTGGGTGAAATACTGTACATTTAAGGTGTTTTATTTTCCTAGATGTAGGGAATCCACGTGAAGCAACACACTTGCCTAAAAGACTTACAGTCCAGATCCGGTTTAATCAGAGACTGGGGAATTTTTCCTTCCACGAAGAGGCTGATATCACCAAATGCCCAATTTCAGGAAAGGCTCTCATCCATCAGATTTAAACGAGCGTTCCTTCCCCATTAACTGGGAACAGTGAAGAAATGTGGGCAGGGCTCTGTGTAACTGGGGTTAACCTTTTTTGACCAGACCTTGCTTTGCCTCTGTTCTGGATCATTAGCAATAACTAATAGACACCATGTTGGTCAGTAAGACATCTTCTGACAAACCTAAATCAGAGAGGTCCATGTCACTGCTCATTGGCCCTTCCAGTGCTTTATTGCAGTTTTAGCCCCAAAAAAATGATTGAGATCTTACTTTTCAATCCTTAGTTCTTCACGACAGGAGCGTGCAAATGCACGTTGTATGTTCAGCAGGTGATGGATGGATGATCACACCTGAGCTCTAGGTCTGGCTGAATGAGGAAACACTAGAAGGGACACTGGTGAAGATCCACTAGATCTCAGCTGTAAGGTTGTAACCAAGAGAAGCTGAGTGCAGAGGGATATTAAACGTCTTAGCCATGCTTTGTACTGACCACTTGAAAGAGCCCAACTGAGTGCACAGGTGCTCAGGCTCTGCACAACTGGGAGGAAGAGCCAGAGATACTATGTGCCTTTTTCCTGAGCCAACAGACTTGGAGCGTAGGGAGTCACAAGCGGGCATGGTCAAAGGGACCACATGTTTGCAGGAAGCAGGTTTCAGGAGCACTGTCAGTCTAGCTCCTCTCTGTCCAGAAATGTTACTTCAAAGACAAATATAAATATAGATCAGTTCAGTAAGGCACACTGGAAGATGAGTCGAAGGGACAGTTATTGGTCATTCTCACCTGGCAGGAAGGGAAATTATATGGAACAGGGACTTTGAGAACTTTAGCCATTTGACTGCTTGACTAAACTGTACAAAATGACTAATGTGAAGACTAAGTAGGTATGACAATGGCATGGATAATTGTGCATGCAAAATAGATAACTGAGTTCTTCTATGACCTGCGTTGATCACTGTGAAGTTACACAGTTTTCATGGTAACCTGGAATGCAAATGAAGACAGCATTTCTGCTCCTCAGACATTTTCAGTGGCTGGTCATTTGTCAAACTCCTCCCATGCTTTTACAAGTACGGTTGTTTAAAGCACTCAGTCTTGGTCTCTTTCTGAAAAAAATTAAAAAATAAAAATAAATAAAAATAAAAAAAAAAAAGAGAGAAAAAATAAAAGGAAAAATAAATAAAGAAAAGAAAAGCTAAAGGGGAAGTTATAACTGCTTTCAGTGAACCCCCTACAAAAATCAACAAGAAACAGTCATTTCTTACCAACGAAAAGGTCCTTTAGCCCCAAGTAAAAGTATTTTAGTGAGCCTGAGAAGCCAGCCTATCCTGTCCCAACATGCCCATCTTTTACCCAAGAAAAACAATGCTTGATGTGGCATATAGTAGACAAACAGCTGTGCTCTGCTTCTGTGTGAAATACCCTTTAGCCCCTTACTTTATCAGGCCTAAGGTTGTTCTTTTGGCAATAAGATCAACAGAAACCTCTGTGTTTTTCTTCCAACAGTTAAATTATTTATGAGCTTTGAAAATAATCCCACTTTGTCTTCTAACCCTAGTTTTGCATATATACATGTCTTTCTCCATGCCGACCCCTGTGAATTCTTCAGCTAAAATATGCATTCATTAGAAAAACATTTCAGGGTATGTTTTTTCTCTCCTCTTTATCTACTTGCTTGAATATGTTGTAAACTTGATTAATGTTGCCTTCTAATCTCTTTTTTTCTAGAGAGAACACCTGGAGCTCTTTTAACCTGCCTCAAATAAAAAATAAAACCGAAAAGCCAAACAACCCAAGTTGCAATGTCACACCTTCACACCCCTTTCCTTTCCCTGGTCATCCAATGCTCCTCTTCCAAGAGACTGGACACTGGGCAAATTCTGTGGCAATGGACCTATAGAACTATGGGTTTCTTCTAAAGCCCCCTTCCCTATGCTCCCAGTAGCCTGCTTAGTTTTTAGCCTCTCTCTGTCTAGAATAGTTTGGGGAGATTTATGACAGCAATTCTTCTGGTTCCTTTCACAATGTGTTTTCCACAATTCTCATCTATCCCTCTGCCAACATGCATCATTTATTTAATACCAGTCAGTAGCCACATTAAACTTTTTTTTTTCTTTTTTTTTTCTTTTTTTTTTTTTCCTGAGGACATTTCCTCCAGTACCTGTGTAGGTAAATAAAGTCTGAGCCAACACTCTTGGACCAGTCTTTTCTGCCTCCACCCTAAGCTTTCCATGGGCATCAATCATCCTTGAACTAGGATTCTTCTCATTTTAATTATGCTAATATTGCCATAATTTCATTCTCGTTAACAGCAATTGAGTTTCAGTCTATGCAGATGGTGGAGTTGGACAGTTACCAAGCCACATGCCATCTTGAGAGGAGTGTATGGACCACTGCTTAGCCTATGGCAGTGCTACTCATCACCATTTCTGGGTTGCATCACTTCACTTTACCCATTTTTGAAGTGGCATATGACTTTGCCTCATACTCGTTTTGAGACTTACAAAAGATACTTTTAAAAATATATTGGACTCCATTTCTCATCTACCTCATTCTTGATAAAGTACTCTGACTGCTTTGGTAACATCAAGTCAAGGCTATAGAAGAAATGTATTATCTATTGCTGTGGATGCGCGTAGATCTATGAGTATGTTACTGCTATAGATATTCTCTAAACTTCCCAAACAGAGTAGGTATAGAACCAAAATCACAGCAGTGACGGGAAAGGATCTCTGTGCTTTCTAGTTTAACCTCCTGCTAAAAGCAGGTCTGTTTGTGGCCATATTGCTTGTTATTCTCATGCAATAAAGCTATAAAAGGCTATATAGGTAGACTTGTACAACTATAATTGTACCTACGTTGTGAAACAGGCACTCAGTGCAGCTCTTTCCTCACTGTTTCCCAATCTAGTAGATCTATTCATCTCTGTTCTGGACCGGGTTTCTTTTCAAGGAAAATTTCTGTGGGCAGGGAGGGTGGTGAGCTCAAAAACACTTACCCTAGGTGTTGGGATGTACAGAGCGACAAGAACCCCTGTATACTCTGGGGGTAAAGCCCTGCCTCACATGGTAGCTCCCAGTTCTGCCCAGTGGAGAACTGGTCTCCCATATGCACACCAATAGCTTGTCACTGGCTGCCCTCATCAGGCCAAGTCCAGCCTCACTGCTGCAATATGAAGGCAGGAGATGATGCATGCACAGCCTGAGATTAGAGCTCATCTATAAGCTGAGAAGGGTGACCTGAGGAACTGCTTCATCCCCCTGGCTGATATGCCAAGGAACCTCCAGTTTATACCTGGCTAGATGTCAAAAATTGGTACAGCATAGACCAAAGTGCAGCAGTCCTGCAGGAGGGGCTTGTCGTTGTGGCTGCAAGCATGAAGAATGATATTACATGGATTCAGTGTCTTTTAATGCAAAGTCCGGTACAGCTGATGGAAATTATGATGGACTATTGCAGCCTTCTAGGCTGGAGAAGATGCTAAAATCTCTCCGGGAGATTACATCTATCCAGATTCCGATGTGACTGCTGCTTTCTACTCCGTTTGGTTGCTGACATCCCAACACACTGGTAAGACAAGTCCCCCAGCTGGTGGCTGTGCAGCTGAGGTAAACATGAAATGGCATCTGTGGCAACCCAGAAAAGTCAGTACTTCCCCTTTTCTCTACGTTCAGAACACACAAAATCAGGTGGCAGTGCAGGGTCCCAACCAGACCTGTCTCCCCCGAGCGTGTGAAGTGGGTGAGAAACAAAGAAGTGCTACAGCTGGAAAGGTGCGAAACTTTTTCACTCAGATCTTGTATTGCAGTCATTCTTCTACAGATGCCCTTAGGGTATATTTCCAATCTGCAGGAAAGTCTTTTTAAGCTCATTTCATGCATTCTACAAACTGGAAAAAAAAGAAAGAAAAAAAAAATCAGGTACACAACAATAGTGAATATGTGATCTTCTTAGTGCTTAAAATTTGGGAAAGGTGTGACATGAACAACAGCGAAAAAAACTTGTCCTTGTCACGGGTATAAATGAGTGGAGTTGGTGTCTGCACTTTGGGGGAGCTAATTTGGTGGGAAATGAATTAAAACACGGAGGTCTGAAAGAGAATCACCTTTTAAGGGTAAAAGGTCTTGAATTCTGCTTGCTGATCAGGATGACACCAGTATTTATGCTGATGGCCAATAAGGGCATTTCTGACTCCAATTTCATTTCCAGAAAACATTAATGTTACCTCACAGTGTGTTATTTGAATCAGTGCACGTTGCCAGAGGTTGAATAAGACGGTTTCTCCACACACTGCTACGGAGTACCGACACTTACTAAATTATGCTGTTAAATACTGTAGTATGGCTATAAAATACAATGAAGGCCCATGGAAAGATGCCAGCCCTTTTCTGAGAAAGAGAGAGCACTTTTTGGAACCCTGCCTGTGGCCCGTAATTTTCACTTCCTCCCACTACAGAGTGAAGTGACATGAAAGGACTTGTAAAGTCAAGTCTGGGAGACTGGTCAGGATTTGAAGGAGTAAAGCTAAAGTTAGATTGTCGACAGTAGCATTTGACCTACTTGAACTTTGTGGAGAAGGAAGGGGGGAGCAAAATCTCCCACACGTTTCCCTAGAAGGCCTCAGTGGAAAAATAATTGAATTCCAGCCTGGAAAACAGACATTCTTCAGCCCAAATGGGGTCAAAGCTTTAAAAATACATAAATTTTAAGTGTAGAAACAGTTGATTCAGTAGCAGCAAAACTTTCTGGGAGCAGCTGCCAACTAGTGCAGTGTTTCAGTTTTGGTGGGAAATGGTGTTTGGTGAAGGAGAAGGACCCATAACAAACAATGGAAGCACAGCTTATGCAAACCGAGACTTGCACCATCAAGTGCAGCAGTTCACATGGACACTGATGCACACAACCAGCAATAAAGCCCTTTAAGTCCATCAGACCCCCCCAAAAATTGAATTTTTATTAGTAATAAGCAAGAAAGGAAAAGAAAGAGGAGTCAGCACTAACCTTTCTGTATCAAAAATATTTCTGCAGGAAAGAAGTGTCCGTCTCCAGTAGCCACAGTCTAACATGTCATGTTGCATGGGTTCCTGAAGGCCTTCACTGTATGAATACAGAGCTAAGGATGACTTAAAATCTGAGAATCAATAACAAAACACAAACAACAAGAACACAAAAACAACACCTGCAAACTACTCAGAGAAATAGAGGAAAACCCTTTGGCATATGGCACTGCTTGTCAAATATTTGATACAACACACTGCCCACATTTCTTCAGAGGACAGTTTATTAGTGCAAGGATGAATCAGAGGAACAGAATTATGAGTTGGAGGCAGATGATAAGCAAATTTCCATGGCAGTTATCATCCTAGGCGTGTACATTATCTTCATACATTTTATATGTTGCTGCATCTATGTATTCAAGCAGTATTCCAGCACTGAGGCATGCTGTCCTTACTTGTCTGAGGTATAACCCTCTTCCAGGTGGACAAAACCAGAGAGCAGAAGAATATTCTTAATGATGATGCTTGAGCAGAGATATCGTTACCAAGGGAGTGGCAGGACATCTTCTCTTCTTTTGCTGGGCCTAGTGTTAGCTGGAGTTGGCCCATCGTTACCCACACCTTCAGAGCAAACCATTTTTTCCAGTCCAAGGATATGATTTTCAAATTCATTAAAAATTCAGAATAGCTCCTGTGCAGAAACCCATCACAGAGGGATAATGTAGTCAGCAAAGCTCAGAACTACCTTGTTCCAGCCAACCTACTTCTTAAAACTCTGTCCAGACCAGGAAAATTTGGACAGTGATTGCCATAACTGCTTCTTAGGAAAAGGATTATAAAGGAATTGTTACTGATAGGTAACAGGAAAGGTTACTGATACAGAGCAGCCTGGTGAGCTCACCCCCAGCCCCTCCTGTCATCACAGTAAAGGAAAACTTTGCCTTAGTGCCAGGATCCCCAGAACATTCAAAAATGTGCAGGTACCATGCAGGGAAACTCCAGAATCTTCCACAAAGTGCAGGCTCGGATAGGGGCATCTGAAATGCAGGAAATACCATGAAGGAAGTTGCTAATCCTTATAACCAAAATAAAGTATAAGTATGCCAAACAAAATTACCCATGATAACAGAGTAGGAGCCACTTTCCTTCCCTCCTTTTAGCTTTCCTCGCATCTCCTAGCAAAATTGGACACAGAGCTTCAGCTGGTGACACAGACAGGGCAGAGGGAAGGAGCCAAGTTTGCAGGAAGGCCCCTTTCAGATTTTCAGAGAGAAACAGTCTGTATTTTCCCCTTTCCCTCAGGATCCCTCACTTCACTTCCCACTCCCACAAATACCACTTGGGGAGCAAAGTGAGTGGAGGAGAGGTGTGAGAATGCTGAGCTGTATGCCTGGAGGAGGATGGGGATCTGGGGCATGGGAAGGCTAGTTCTGTAAACATTGCCATGGCGTCCTCTGGTCTCACCACACTCTCCCTTGTCCTCAGCCCCTCCCACAAAGAGGTAGTAGAAGTGGGTCCTCGGCTGCTGGCCAAAGCAAATTAATGAGGTACCGGACAGATCAACAAAATACTGCAGGGTCAGAAGCAGAAGAAGGCTTCCCAGTGTACTTCTGGAATGAAGGGTTGGTGATAAACCACTGGGGATAAGTGGCAGCACCTTCCCTCACTGCTGCTGTCTACTCTGTGAGCAGCTACTGGACCATGACAGCGAGGGCAGAGAGAGGGATTTAGTGAACAGCTATGGCTTCCTTGACAGCATGCATCAAAAGCACTCTCCCTCCCCCCCCCCATGCCAACCATCTGCAGACAGGGCTGGTCCTGCTCTGCGGTTTGTCTGACTGTAGGATGTCATTTATTTCTCTACCTCATGCTTCCCAGCCTGACAATTTCCTTTTAGCACGAATCTCTTTCCTCCACCTCCTTCTCTCCATTACAAATATATGAGTGTGTGTGTTTCTTATTTTTTATGTGATCTCTCATAACTGCCAAGAAAAAAAATAAATCTCTTGACATAAATCCTTTTGGCTCGGATTTCTTGACAAATGTGCACTAGTTTTTCTTTGTCCCTCACACCTCTCTTCTCCCCGGAAACTCTTAGCATGAGTTTCTGCAAACTCTCAGCTCTCAAGTCCTCTTCACAAAGCTGGAAGTCACTGTGCTGATGTGAGCACAGCAGAATGCTTCTGTGACCTGTGCATAGGACAGGGCATGGACACCTGCCCATGGTATTGCTGTGCATTCTGTGCTGTAGATATCCTGGCTTCATCCAGTGAGCACAGCTGTAATGCAGATGGTCTCACCTAGTTTTCACTGCCTCTGAGCCTATGGCCATTGTGGGATCAGCAGAGCTCTGTTCAGTGGACCCAGAGCCCTCACCCAATGACACACAAAACCTGTACTGAAGAGCAGAACTGAGGTCTGAGCCCCAAAACTTTGCAACCTTATTGAGTTTTGTAGCCTGGAGACCCATTTCCTCTTGCTCTGTTTGGGTGCAGGCTGAGATGCAGTGCAGAAATCTTTATCTGATCTGAACCTGGCTTGGAGGACTTAGCACCAAGTTGGCCCATTTGTTGTGAATGTGCAGCCGAGAGCTTTTCTCTACATAAATCCCATTGAGGGTAAGGCTGCTTGAAAGCCAGAGATGGCAGCTGGGTACAACGACAGCACATGAAGAGAGAACAGCAGGTCCTTGTCCCGGCACTGGGAGCTGAGCAGATTTGCACTGTGTCAAAATGGATCCAGTCATCAGCTGCCAGTTGCATATCCCCTCAACCTCACTGATAAGCAAAGAAAGAAAGCAGGGGAAGGGTTCTGTTAACTGTTAGGAATACTTAAAATCTGGTCTGCAAATGAAGGCAGTACCTAAATTGCCTGTTGAATCAAGAGGAAAGGACAGGTGGTTTTCAAGGTTTCAGAAAGACTTCTGTTACTTAAGCTGATCTTGAGCAACACCGTTTCAGATAGATGGATGACAATGCTCTTGCTACCTACCTGAAGTACAGGTGTGAGTCTGGTGCCTAAGCTATGCAGACCTGCTCATACCTAGCTTTGTGACTTAACCTCGCCAAAAGCTGCAGTTACAGTGAAATATACGGGGCAGCAGAGCATGGCAGCAGAGCTAAAGCCTATAGATCATAGAGTAAAATATCCTACTGTGAGCTAAAAGTGAATGCGCACAGTTTCAGCCCATGTGTTGGCTGAAGTTATGAGCACACGAGAAAAGGGGATTTATAATGAGAATGGCAATTCAACCTCAATTATAGTGTGTGACTGTCTGCACACTATAAACTGGAGATTTAATAATGAGGCAAGTAGGCTGAAGGAGAGAATTTCATTGTATCTGTTTCACAGGCTGGAATTCTTACTAAATTCATCAGATCACTTGAGTTCTCCTGACAACTGTAGCAGTATAACTAATTTTAAAGGGGTTTATTGTACATTAAGACTGCAACAAAAGATACAGGCAGAGAAAAACTCATAGCGAAAGAGAGCTCCAGATTGAGGACTATAATGTATATGAGATTTGAAAGAAGTAAGTGCTAAAAGATGTAGACAGCAGTTTTTCAGGGTCCTTAACCTTGATGAATAAATGAATAAAATCCCTTAAAAAATTGCAGTGTTTCTTTCAAGTGATTTCCAGCATGTTAATGATCAAGAGAAGCTGAGAAAATTACTGGGAAAGGAGATGACTTTCCTCAATATGCTCTTACCACAGAGACTCTGAGAGAGACCTGAATTGTAAGCAAATAATATGCATTGCAAATATGACAGAAGAAGCAAAGAACACAGGCTTTTTAGCTGTCCATAATGCATTTGCATACAGGTGTGTTGACTGCAGGACTTAGTGATGTTGCCAAATGAAAGCTTTAATGGGGAATTGCAGCCTTTCAATTCCTCCGTATCCAGATGCTTAAACACGGCTCTCCTCTATTGTATTCGCTTAACTTGCTACCCTAAGAGAGAATAGGACCCCAAGCAAAAGAGGGCAGAAAGAATAACCAGGAGCCTTAATCCGCTGCCTGAAGCATCTCCCATGCTGTTCTCAAAGCTCTCCAGCTAGTACTGAATTGCCCACCTCCCTCACATCTATCAGAAAAGTCCCCCGGATATTAAAGACGTGATACAAAGCCCCGCAGCTCACAACTCAATGCAGACCACAGAAACAGAACACCTTCTTGGGGTCCTGGTTGCAGGATGAAAGTTATGTGGGGAGCCTTGGGCTCTGAAGGGGACTTGGCTGTGAAAGCGCAGGTGCGCCCAGACGTCACCAGGAAACAGCAGGTAGAAAGGGGCACTGAAGACTAGAATTTGGAAGGTATCATCTCAGCTTTCACCTTGCAGTTTTACTGTCTGACTGTGCTTGCAGAGACTGCTCCTGTCTGTCCTTCTGTCTCTGAATCCGACCAGCACCCACAGCACCCACACAGCCCTCTGCCCTCCTGCCCCCAGCAACCTTTAGCTAATAATGAAGCTGATTAGATCTTTCATCATTTTTATTGTTACCCACCCGCAGATTAATAAAGGAGAGCTCTGGCTGTTTCTGGCTGACCACATTCCCTAATTTATCATAAAGGCTTCGCCTGAAATACTTCTGTGTGACATGTGGGGAGAGCTGCAGTCCCTCCCAGCCAAGCATATCTGCAAGAGAGCATGGCACAATGTCCCAGAGTGATATCACCCGTATTCTCACCACCCAGAGCAGAAGTTAACGCTCCGCAACCAAGCTGCTAAAGCAAAATTACCAGAGATTGGTACCAGAGGCACGGAGGTGGAAAAATGGGGAGTTAACTCCAGCTCACTGGAGCACACAGCTTCATACCTGTACCATCTCTTAATACAGGGGAATCTGCTTTTAAAGCACTCCAAATTTTCTCTTTAAAGACAGTAATTACAAGGGTGACTTAACATGGCCTCAGGGACAATCCTGCAAGAATTGGAAGACTTGATCCCTTAAAAGTCAAGAAGCTGGAGGAATCATGAGACCAGAAATAGCTTCTTTTCTTTCTTTCCCCATTCCCTTTCCCTTCCCTTTTCTCTTTCCCTTTCTTTTCCTCTTTTCCCTTCCTTTTCCTTTTCCCTTCCTTTTCCCTTCCTTTTCTCCTTCCCCTTTCCATTTCCTCTTCCCCTTCCCCTTTCCTTTCTCTTCCATCTCATTTTTTAATCATTTATTTGCACTTGGATAACATTCAAAACCCAAATGTCTTGCAGCCCAAAGTATGATTTGAACCCAAACATTCAAAACAACCTCCCCAAAATCACACAGAACTCTATTGAGTCAATTATGTCAATTTTTTTAGATTGAGCACATGACGTTCACTCAAGAATGGCAGGTTCATTTTTGCATGCCCAGTGTTATATGAGGGGCAGCAGTGTAATACTTTTATCCAAGAAAAAGTAAGAAAAAAAGTGAAAAATTTATGTGAGTTAAACTCCCGAAAGGTAAACAACTGACAATGTTTCACAGAAAAATTCCGTTTAATAAAGGTCCATTTTCTGCTGAAAAGTATTTTCAGGAGACACACATCAGTCAGAAGTGTTACTCGCCTTTCAGTCATGCCTCCCTCACATCCTCTATGCTGGATGCTGTGCAAAGATGCAAACAGCCATCGCTGGTTCACTGAGCTGGGGTCTGGTTTTGGGAAGGCCTGAATGTAACAACTAATGGGTGGAGGTGCAGTAACAGGATGAAAGCAGCCAACTTGTGGGAACAACCCAAGGGACGTGAAAAACAATAAGAAAACCTTCTACAGGTACATTGGCCAGAAGAGACAGGCCAAAACGGGCGTACCTACTTTGGTAAATTTAAAAGGAGAACTGGCTTCAACAGATGAAGAGAAAGCTGAGGTGCTGAATGAGTTCTTCACCTCGGTCTTCACTGGTGGCCAGGATTCTAGTCTTTTTCACGTCCCTGAACCCTGCATCCCCAAACCTCTATGTGGGGACCAAGGAGGTAAATCCCTCCCCACTGTAAGGGCAGAGCAAGTCCGAGAGTGCCTCCTTAGACTGAATGAATTCAAGTCTATGGGGCCGGATGGCGTGCATCCCAGGGTCCTGAAGGAGCTGGCTGAGGTGGTTGCCGAGCCGCTCTCCATCATATTTGAGAAGTCGTGGCTGTCAGGTGAGGTCCCGGATGATTGGAGGAAGGGTCACGTCACTCCCATATACAAGAAGGGGAGCAGGGAGGACCCGGGGAACTACAGGCCGGTGAGTCTCACCTCCGTGCCTGGGAAGATCATGGAACGGATCCTCCTGGACAACATGCTCGATCACATAAAGAATGAGCATGTGATCCGAGACAGCCAGCACGGCTTCACCAAAGGAAGGTCATGCCTAACTAATCATGTGGCCTTCTATGATGGAGTGACGGCATTGGTGGACGAAGGGAAGGCGACTGATGTCATTTACCTGGACCTGAGCAAGGCCTTTGACATGGTCCCCCACCACATCCTCATCTCCAAATTGGAGGGAAGTGGATTTGATGGGTGGACGACCCGATGGGTAAGAAACTGGTTGAAAGGCCGCAGACAGAGGGTGGTGGTCAATGGCTCTATGTCCAGGTGGAGGCCGGTAACAAGTGGTGTCCCCCAAGGGTCTGTCTTGGGACCGGTGCTCTTTAACATCTTTATTAATGACATCGATGAGGGAATTGAGTGCACCCTCAGCAAGTTTGCTGACGACACCAAGCTGAGTGGTGCGGTTGATACGGTGGAAGGAAGGGATGCCATTCAGAGGGACCTCGACAGGCTGGAGGGCTGGGCTCGGGTGAACCTAATGAGGTTCAACACGGCAAAGTGCAAGGTTTTGCATTTGGGCCGGAAGAACCCCAGGCACCCGTACAGGCTGGGAGGAGTGGTCCTTGAGAGCAGCTCGGCAGAGAAGGACCTGGGGGTCCTGATGGACGAGAGACTGAACATGAGCCAGCAGTGCGCTCTGGCAGCTCGAAAGGCAAATGGGATCCTGGGCTCCATCAGGAGAGGGGTGGTCAGCAGGGACAGGGAGGTGATCGTCCCTCTCTACTCGGCTCTTGTGAGGCCCCATCTGGAGTACTGTGTCCAGGTGTGGAGCCCTCAGTACAAGAAAGACATTGAGATTTTGGAAAGGGTCCAGAGGAGGGCGACTAAGATGATCAGGGGGCTGGAGCACCTCCCCTATGAGGACAGGCTGAGGGAGTTGGGCTTGTTCAGCCTGGAGAAGAGAAGGCTGCGGGGTGACCTCATTGCAGCCTATCAATACCTGAAGGGAACCTACACCCACGAGGGGAGTAAACTCTTCAAAAGGGCTGACAACAGCAGGACTAGGGGAAATGGATCGAAGTTGAAGGAGGGAAGATTTAGGTTGGATGTTAGGGGGAAGTTCTATACAAGGAGAGTGGTTAGGCCCTGGAACGGGCTGCCCAGGGAGGTTGTGGATGCCCCGTCCTTGGATGTGTTTAAGGCCAGATTGGACGGGGTCCTGGGCAACCTGATCTGAATGTGTGTGTTTGGTGGCCCTGCTAGGCAGGGGGGTTGGAACTACATGATCCTTGAGGTCCCTTCCAACCCGGGTGATTCTGTGATTCTGTGATTCTGTGATTCTGTGGTACAGTACCACTTGAAACAAATGGCTGCCTCCCAGGCAGCCCTGCCTTGGCTCCTTGGAAATGGCCTCGAAGGTGTCTAGGACTGTTTTCAGTGTTGTCTTAAGGAGAAATTGAAGCAAGAAAGTGTCTGAGGCTTTTCAAGGCAATGCTATGGCAGCAATGCAGAGAAGGAGGTGGAATGAAGACAGAGCAGAAACTGAAAGACTCGGAAGCCCTGGCAGCAGAGACATGGGAATTGCATAGCTCTGTGCAGGAGGGGAAGAAGTGAGTTGCCCCCTCCTCTCAGACACACATCCAGTTGGCTGTATCTGCTCCCCATTAAAGCTAAGTGTCCTAGTCTCTATCCTTGTTTCCTCTATCAAAGGAAATTCGAAGAAGCCCAGCCTGCAAGGAACCAAATGCAGACTCACTTCCCACAGACAACAAGGACATGGGTTTAATTTGCCCCTCACAGCCTGGCTCTGCAGGGACAGATACTGCCTGAATCTGAAGGAGAAATGATGATGCAGGGCTGTTTCCTTCGAGACGCCATTCTGTCACCATGGAGGCAGACAGCACTCTCTCAACAAGTTTATCTGCAAAGTAACATGAAAATTCCTCACAGCAGGAGAGATTTGACGGGACGTGCCTAGAACAGCTTTATGAAAAGGTTTCTTCAAATGCTTCCAAATCCCATGCATCTTTTTCTTGCTTTATCATCCTTTTCAACATCCTTCTTCCTCTCTCTTTTGCTTTTTTCTAACGCCTCCACAAGGCACATTTATCAACATCAAAGCACGTTCTCATAAAGCTCATATTTTTGCTCTGAATCCACTTCTGCAGAGTCCAAGCCTACCCATGCTCTCCACATCCACTGAGTTCACCAGGAGAAAAACTTGCCTCTGTGCACAAAATCTCCTTCAAAGTTTGTCCAGTACAGACATCCTCAAGTAAGGACCAAAATCCTTTGTGCCTCTGAGCATTTCTTTGTGGTACTCCTGCAAAAAGGAACACATGCTCAGCTATGCCTGGGCTGCATTTTACCGGCTGTCCCCCAGTGTATTTTTCCTCATGCCCCAACCAAACCAGATGCACATGGGAGACTGTATTTGTAGGTCCAATTCAAGATGCTCAGCCCAGACAAACCAGTGCTTTAGCTCTGTGCTGTTATCACCAGACGGATGCCTAAACCTTGGTCCTGTGGCAGACCTGCGTGAGTTTGGGTAACCTGCAGACCCCCTCCACTGCCGTGGAAAGCAATGCTCTGGTCCTTCAAGGCTGATCACCACACACAGCAGGCTATCCACACACTGGGGCATGGCCATGTGAGGATTTAAGGTGTTGCAACACTATTTTTCCTTTTCTCATGGTCCTTGTTTCCTTAGGTGCAAGTTACTGTGAGAACATATGGTCACTACAGTGGCCAACATGAAGGCACGCTGGGACTGAAGAGCAGGTCTTAGCCACTGGTCTCATGCCTTCAGAGATGAATGTCTGCTGTTAAAATTGCTCTGACTTTTTGTTTTTATGGCTCCTCTCCTGCTGCACTGTTACCACTAAAAGCAACAAGGCAAAACCTACAGGATCTTTTCATTGCCTTTACAGTTTAAATCTGGAATCTAGCTGGATGGTAAAAGAGCCTTCATCCCCAAGCCGTTCTCTTCTGTACTGCCTATAACACAAGACTTGGTTTGCCACTGTAGTGACTTCACTCCAGGGAAATGTCCTTTTCTTGGTACCATCCTCTTCTAGAAGAGTCCTACATCGCCTCTCCCTGGCACTGCTGTGGGTACTGTTGGAGTGCAGGAGCAGCCCAACACTGCTCTCCTCCACCTTCTGGCAAATACACCTCTGAATCTAAACTCCCTATTTGCAGCCTACCTACTGTTGTATTTTAGGAGTGGGGCACAATATGATATTTAATTGTATCTACGTGTAATTAGTCCAGAATAATTAGCCATGTAGAAGATGGAAAATGGGCTGACAGATGTATATTCACTTCCCTCTCAGTGTATTCAGGGCTGTGCATGTGTTGGGGTGGTGGTGGGAGGGGAGAAGGTGAAAGGGGAGCTGGAACTGTGAAGTTTGAAGGTGAAAAAAGTCTTTATATCTGGATTAGTGGAGTCCTGGGGCCTTCAAAAATAGTTAAAATTCCCTTTTTTGAGTAATGGAGAAGTAGTTTGCATTGATCTTAAGAATTTGCTTATAGTTTTCCCTGGAGTTCAATGTACTGGGGAGTGCAAAGCTGACACAGCTCAAAAGTTTTATGAACCTCAGGTAACAACGTGAAAGGAAATTTTAATAAATATTACATTTATTTAAATTTAATTTTTTTTCCTTGTTAATAATAAAAGCCAACCTTGGTCTTCTGGGCTTTTCTCATATGCCTGCTTAATACAGCAGCCAAATCATGGAATTATTTATATTTTAACTTCGTTTTCAGTAAATCGTCAATCATTCACCTTTCAAAAGCATTAAATTCAGAGATGAACAGCAGGGGAGAGGGAGACTGAAAAATAAATACTGACTTTCAAGGGTTTGTTTTGTGTTTTTTTTTTTAAATGCGGCGTTAGAAATAGAGGCTGTTGTGGGTGATGAGTAAAAGCAAAAAAAAAAAAAAAAGGAAATATTTGTGCCTATAGATTTCTCCCCATCATAGACCTGTGGCACTTTTTCCACAGGAAACCACAGCAGTAGAAATAGGCAGTGGAGCTTAGTGGCTTGAAGAGGTATTTTGGTGGAAATATGGGGTCTGGGCACCATTAACTGAATGTGCTTTTCCTTAGAGAGGACACCTTCTACTTGCCACGGATACAGGTACTGAAAGAAATAGCTGAGATTCCCAGGAGAAAAATGATCTAAAGAGGCATGATGAAGCTGAGACATCCATTGGGATTGCCACTTACTGTTGATATGCTGTGAGAAGGCTTCCCAGAATGCTCCTTTTAGATTCAGCAGCCCAACCAATGAGAAGTATAATCATAGAATCATTAAGGTTGGAAAAGACCTCTAAGATCATCTAGTCCAACTATCCACCTACCATTAATGTTGCCCTCTTATCCATGTTCCTTAGTACCACATCTCCACATTTCTTGAACAACTCCCAGGACAGTTATTCCACCACCTCCAGGGCAGCCCACTCCAGTGCCTCACCACTCTTTCTGAGAAGACGTGTTTCCTAATGACTGACTCAAACCTCCCCTGGTACAACTTGAGGCCATTCCCTCTCGTATTATCACTGTTTTCTGGGAGAAGAGGCCAACCACCACCTCACCACAGCCTTCTTTCAGGGAGTTGAGGAGAGCAATAAGGTCTCCCCTGTGCCTCTTCCAGGCTGAACAATCCCAGCTCCCTTTACCACTCCCGTAAAACTTGTGCTCCAGACCCTTCACCAGCTTCACTGCCCTTCTCTGGACATGCTCCAGAGCTTTTATGTCTTTCTTGTAGTGAGGAGCCCAAAACTGAACACAGTATTAATGAAAATCTCCTGCTGCTTTTCCTTCCTGTTCCCTGGTCGTAAGGCCTTCTGCCAACTAGCTGTCTCCACGCGTGGCTCTAGAAGCTTTCTGTAGGATTTCTGTCTTCCCATGAATGAAGGAATCCCCGAACAATATCTGCATCATTCACTTTCCCCACCAGCCTTCCCCTGTCACCTCACACTCAGGCCCATCCAAAATCCTCACCCATGCAGGATGAACACAGCAAGAAAGGCCACCCACAGCATGTCAGCTACACGGAGAGAAGGTAAGTGCTGTACATCACTTGTGCTTGTGACCCCTTCAGGGACAACTGTAGTTCAAACTAAAGACTACCACAAGATGTTTGCAATCTTTGATACCATAGTCCGCAACACTGCAGTGAGTCACTTCTCAACTTGGGGTCAACTGAAGTTACATGTTTTTTATTACATTTTATCAGGAGATGAAACCACGACCAATATCCTTGGCAATTCTTTCCCAAAGACATGACCAGAAAAATAGGTGCCCAGATTCCTGCTTGCATCTATTTGTGCTCCATTAAAGGCATTGTTCTATTTTCTGTATCTTTCAGAGAAAAGAGTCCTTTTGTACTGAGCACATAAACACAGCAAGTCACCACTTCAGCTTGTTGATGAGCTCCACTTTGAAGCATTTTCTCCAGCCCAGAATTATGCCACTTTCTGCATACTCTCTGATTTCTTAATGTCCATAGCAAAGTGCATGCCCGCATACTAAGCTTGGGTTTCTATTATCTGTTCCCTTGTGACTTACACTAAGCTAAAATTAGTTTCATTCTTTCCCTGTTCACTATTTCCCTCCAAGGTAACATTAGTTGGTTTCATCGTCATACTGAAGGTTCAGGTCCCGATGGACTATCTTAGAACTTCTTGATCTTGGATTCACAGAAATGCAGAATCACTAAGGTTGGAAAAGATCACTGTGTTCATTTGCCTCAGCCATCAACCCATCATCAGCACATCAACTAAGCCATGTCCTTCAGTGCAACATTTACCCTTTTATTGAGCACTTCCAGGATGGTCAGACACTTCTAGGTGGGCAACCTGTGCCAATAGCTCACCACCCTTTCTGAGAAGAAACTTTTTTCCTGACATCAAACCTCTAGCAAAACTTAAGACCATTACTTCTCATGCTACCATCTTCAGATCACTGCCTTTCAAGGGGTGTCCCACTGACCACTGCATACTGGGGCTGCAGAGAAGGACCTGGGAGTCATGGTGAACACCAATTTTATCAAGAGCCAGCAGTATGCAGCAAACAAGGCCAACAGCATCCATGGTTGCACAGAGAAGGGCACTGCTGGGAAGTGATTCTTCTCTTCTGCTTAACACTGGTGAGAGAATTAACAAACTGAAGCATCTGATATATGAGGAAAAGCTGATAGCTGGGAATAATTAGCCTGTGACAGAGCCAAGCTCTTCCCAGTTGTGCCCAGTGAAAGGACAAGAGGCATAAACAGGAATACAGGAAATACCACTGAATTGTCAGAAGATTTTTTTGGTGTGAGTGGTCACAGCTGGGTCACCTCTGTTGCCCAAAAGGATGGTGGAATCTCTCACCTTCCTTGGAGAAGTTCAAAACTGAACTGGAATACAGTGTTGAGAAGTGTGCTATGTTTGACCCCACTCTGAGCCTGTGGTTGGACTAGGTGATCTCCAGTGGCACCTTCCAATCTCAGCTGCTCTGTGATTTTTGTTGTTCACTGCTCTGCAGCTCGAACCTGTTCTCATTCTTTCTCCCAGTTAGGTGCTCTGAAAAGGCATGCTCTATGTGTTTGGACTACTGATGAACCCATTTCTGTGCACCCCCAAGTCATATTAAGCACTTCTCTGTACTGTAGGTTGTTTGCACATTCGAGCAAGTGGCAGTATTCTCATTTATTTACCAACCATTGATGAAAACATCAAATTACATACAAGCTATGACTGCCCTCTCAGAAACACTGACGGAAAGCATTCATTAAACAGATTTCCTGCTCATAATTTCTTTCCAAGATATCGCATCTACTCATTTCTTAATATATTGAACATTAGCACAATAAAAAACCTAAGGTTTCCAGTCCATATAGTATCTGTGCCTTTCTTCAATTTGTTAATAATGAGAGAAGCCTAGGAAATTACTGTAGAATGGTGGCTTTCTCCCTGACCCCCACATATTCTCCCAGCTTCTGATAACTGGAGGCTTAGAAGCTCCTTTACCAGCAATAGCTTCCAAACTACCACAGTCCTCTGGACATCAGTGAACCTGACTCTTTTAAACCTATCTGCACCTCAGTTATTCACTGTGATGAGGAATTCCTTGTTTGGATTTTTTGCCCTAAGGATAACTACTTCCCAACTTCTTCTTTCAGCTTGAGAGATCATTTGCTAGATGTCATCTCCAGTCTGTGATATGGAAGGCAGTAGGTCATCATGCCTTATTTCTGTAATCTCCAGCACACAAGATTTCATACTCTCTGGTTCAGACCACCTTTTTTCTGGGGTATGTAGTCCTCAGAGCTGACATCAGATCTCTGTGATCAGGCAGGAGGGCTTTGCCCTTTGCAACCTGGGCTATGATCCCACACCACTGCCCTTCCAGCTTCAGACAGCCTGAAACCTCATCTCTCTGGATTTTATCCAGTCAGAACAATAAATGTCTTTTAGAAGCTAGACAAGGCTGAAGCCTTTGTAAGAAGCTTCTCTCCTTTGCAGAAAAGCATTCTCCTTCCTTACTACCCTTCCCAGGCAGGCAGGCAGCAGCTCACCCTACAAGAGAGCAAAAGAAAGGGGAAACAGAAGTTAAGCAGAGGTAAAAGGAATAGGGGAAGAAAAACAGATGACCCCCCTAGAGTCTGGGGCAAGCAGCAAAAAACAGTGGGAGCCCTGGAAGCTGGCTCATCCATCTGCACTGCCCTTGCTGCCTTCCAGTTCTCAGGAGGGGGCCTAATAAATTTTACAAAAGAGCAAACAGCTGAAAAATGCTCATATTTAAAAATATATTGAGAGAATTTACATGTTGTTCCCTTTTGTGTGGGGATGGCATTTATACACCCGGCGTTTCAGCATCGCATCTCAGAGCACTTTACATAGCAATTAATTACACACTGGTAGTGGAGTGACTGTCTACAGGCAACCTCATCAGCCATTATCCACTCAGCAACATCCAGCGTACAGCTGTGAACATTTGCATTAGCAGAAAGTCGTCTCAGCTGCCATTAGCGCGGTGCGGGGATGTCATGTTGATTCACCCCCCACTCCTTCCCAAAAAGCATCTAACAGCTCCTGTCATGGCCTTCACAGCATGCTCATGACCCTTCCCTCGTTTCACCCCAGCTTTGGACCACAGAGATGTGTCATCAACTTTCAGCACAGTCCAAAGCCTGAGCTGTGTGCTGCATGATGCCAACTTATCCCACACCGAGGGAAACACTTGGATGGGAAGCTACTATGGTTGTGCATCAATGCGTGGACTCCAAATCTGCACACAGGATTGCTGTACAGTTTAAACCTTGCCCAGACCCTAAGCAAGTCTCTGCATCATATCCTCAGTGAAGCTTGCCAAAGTGCAACTCCTGTACCCCAGGGTTGCTTTCAGCATTTCCCTAGCTTCTGCATAAATCAGCCTGGAAGGAAACTGCACACCTGTGCATCTAGCATCTGACAACATCACAGAATTGTGGAATCATAGAATCCTGGAATTGTTTGAGTTGGAAGTGACCCTTAAAGGCCATCTGGTCCAACTCCCTTGCAATGAGCAGGGACATCTGCAGCTACATCAGGGTGCTTAGTCCATGGCCTTAATGCTGTTGCAAAATACTCTGTGATGGCAGGTACTCCCTTGAGTTCTTTTTTGCTTCTGCTTTGTCCACACCGTGGAAGATCCATATGTGTGAGAGCCTTCAGATCAAGGGAAATCTTGGCAATGAGCAGTGGGAGGAAGCCCTGAACACCACTATCTTCAGAGGGGACCTGAGAACACAAATGGCCCATCACCTGTAGCCACAAAGAACCTGCAGGTTTTCCAGCTAACATAAACTGTCAGGCTTCATCTTTACTACTAGAACTTGATCTTCTATATGTAAGTCAATAAAACACTATCTGGCATCTTTTAGGCACCATCTAACTAGCATTTTCCCAGATGATGCCTACATGCAGCCTGATAATTAGCACAGACTTGTGCCCATTCTCAGTAAGCAGTTCAGAGGGTTAGAGAATTTAATAGTACAGATGCAGGATACCCAGTGCCAGCTGGCCTCTCCACAAGGGAGCAGACCCAGCTACAGTTAATTCACAGGTATAGATGCAGCCTCAGAGTCCAGGACAACATCCAGCTGATGACTGCATCCTCCCCACTTCAGTTCGACCAACCTGAAACACAAAACAAAACCACGGTGTTTCTAATCTTTAATTGCCACTGTGCAACTTTGGACTTCATATGCCTTTTGATCCTGGATAAGGTGATCTTTGATTTTCTCAAGTTAAGGAGTGTCTGAAGTGGTTTGCAGTTCCTTTGAAGGGCCACAGACAATACTGTTGCAGCATAAACCACCTAGGCCTCTCTTCTTTCTATCTAGTTTTTGCTTCATGTGTGCTAAAATGTTTGAAAAAATGCTTCCTTTTGCAATATTGACACTTTCTTCTTGCTGAGCCCACCAAACTGGCTCTGGTGAACAAAAGACCTCTGAGACCTAGCCACCAGAATCACTACAGCCATTTCACAGTAACGAATCTTATCTAAGCAGAAAATAAAGAGAAGTTCATGCATCAGGCCACAGAAGACCTAAAGAGATGAACTGGGATCTGATCAGAACAATGAACCAGTAGTGCATACCTTGCCTTGCAAATTGCTGGTACACAGACAGGAAAAATCATAATGAAAGTCCTATTGTCTGAATTAACACATGCACAGTCAGCCTGTTAGTGCATATTGTTTCCTCCTACCCTGAGCAACTTAGTAGTACTATTTACAAAATCTGAGTAACAGAATGTTTAAAATCTCCTCATCTGTGTTCTTACTTCTCAGTCTAGCTCTCAGCATTTGTTTGACCAGTTCTGTGTGCTCTTGCTCATGGATTGAGCTTTTTGAGCTTTTATTGTCCAGAAGAGCAGAATGGGGTATGTAAGCAGAATCGGGAATGTAAGAGTAACAGATCAACCTCTCATGGCTGTACAGGTCTCTTCTTTATAAGAATTTGTGATAGGTGAATGTGCTTTTGGAGATAAATATGGTTTCCTTAAAAACCCAGCTCTCCAGCTTTGTGCTTCCTCTCACTCAGTGAAAGCCATTAAAGCAGGTGCTGGCAGTGTGGGACCACTGTCTGAATGTGGAAGAGGTCCCCCCAGCTCAGTCCTCCAGCTCCACAGGCTAGTGGGACCTGAGGCGAGCAGATGTCATCTCATCACAGACCCTCTTGCAAGGAGGAGAAATGAACAAATGTTACAGTGAGAAGAAAATCTTCCAACTCGTTAGTTTACAGCAAAAGAACAAAGTCTTTGGAAGCAAAGTAAGATCATCTCTCTGGGGTTTCCTTTATCTTGTCTTTCCTGCCAGAGCTAATTTCCTGATTTCTAACCCCTCCTTGAGATATGCATAGACACATTTTAATGAGCTTTTGGGAGATAGGGTTCTTATCCCACTCTTTAGGCAGACTGGATCCCATTCTGTGCTTGCTATTAAGTTTGTCTGCCTTTAATTACTTGCTTGCTTCCTGTTTGACTTCCCAACTTCTTCCCCCTTGACACACACAAATCCTCCAACTCCTTCAGAACCCTGCACCCCGCAGAATTTGCCTGCTGCCATTTGAGGATTCAGTGCTGTGTTGGTGCTCCGATACTGCCCTGGCATCCAGCATCTTCAATACAGGCAGCAAAATAATTCAGGAAGAAGAAAAGGAATGTGAACAGTAAAGCTCACTGCTATCTGTCCTCAAATCAGGTGTCCACACAAACCCCCAGAGCCACCAGAGCTCAGCTTACTAGGACCCACCTTGTTGTGGGAGCTGCCTTCGTATTGGCTTCTGGTGCAGGTTTGATAGACGAAGCAATGTTTTTAACATTAGCACTATGGGAGCTCTTGCACATTTTAGGAAAAACTTATTGAGAACATTTGGGCATTGGAACGCGTGCCCAGGGAGGTGTTCAAGCAATGCAAAGATGTGGTACTTAGGGACACGGTTAAGTAGGCAGTGGTGGCTGGACTACATGATCTTGGAGTGCTTTTCCAACCTTAATGATTCTGTGATTTTCCTGCCCAACTGCTTATATGAGAGCAAGCTTGAATCTCGTGTCTGTAGAGATGACCCCATAGCCCTCACTGTTGGTGGTAGCCCTGTCTTCCAGACAGAGAGCAGAGCTGAAGCCGCATTTTCCCTGATGCAAGCACTGAGGAGCAGGGCTGAAAACCACCAGGCAGTTTCACAGATTCCACTAGAGACCATTTCAAACAACTCACTGGGCTTGATAATACTGATTTACATAGCAGCATCTCTTCACTCCACCACGGGAATTGCCAGGCGGCATTCTCTGGCCTGTGTGATGCCAGAGGTCAGGCTGCTGATCAGAGCGGTCCCATCTGGCCTGAAAATCTATAAATTCAGATCTGGATGAAATTGGGCAATTTTTGATTTGGATAAGCATTCATGAATTTAAATGAATAAATAATAATATAGTAATAAATCATTCATCTCGCTGTCTAGCTTGCGAGTCCCCTTGAAGACCTGCAGTTCAGACATAGCCAAAGTTTGACTACCTCTGCAATTAGAGACAATGAATTTTAAATGAGGGGGAGGGAGGAGAAAAAAAAAAAGGAAAAAAAAGAAAACAGGAAAAATGAAATGTTTTGGGGCACCATTTATCCAAAGTGACTCCCCCCTCCCTGCAGGCCAGACAAGGGCCAGAGGCTAAACAAACTGATCCCATTTCTGGCTCAGAGTGAAGATTTCCATCTCCCATCAAGACAATTGTGATGCAGAAACTTCAGTTCCAACTCTGTCATGCCAATAGAAAACCAGGCTCATCTCAGAGTTCCTGATTCAATCCCCAGCTGCAAAGTTAGGAAAACATATTTATTTATTTTTAATTATGACCTAAAAGAACTTTGTGCAGTGATTGATGCTCTTGCAGACACTGCAACAAAAGGCTCTGCCCACCAGCGCTATGCAGTGCTTGTCTGCTCAATGCACCACTAATACCTAGCATTGCTCACTCCCCCTGTTATCTTCCCTTGAATCATCCCCAAAAATTATTCTGTTCTAGTTTTCTCTTGTGTCTTTCCACCCTCCCCAAGGCTTTGTATTTTATCTTCTGTTCAGACCAGCTCCTGCATCTTTCCCCATTTAGCCTCCTCCACTCATTTCATTAACGTGCTGTTTACTTGTGCTTGTAGATCATTAGCAACAATATTAAACAACTGGCAATTTGCCCAGGAGCTGCTAAGTCTGGGGGCTTATGATTTGTTTTATTTTCCATCTCTGAGAGCAGCAGAAGTCATGGGGATGGGTGGACATGGGAAGGCCTGAGCCACGAGCAGAGATGGGACAGGCGGTGTGCTTGCTTGTGCTAGTAAATCACACACCATGCTTCTTCTCCCAAACTCTCAGTCAGGCCCTCCTCTCACGGGCACGGTTCTGAAGATTTCCTGCTACCCCTTCAGCCCCATCAGATCCCTTGTTTCAGACTCAGTGAGTCTATCTATACCTAGCAACGCATTTTCAGGCAATCTCTTTCCAGTCTCCTTGTATCACAAATCCCTCCTTTTTTCCTGCTGAGAGCTGTGCCAACGATCTTACAGACTAATTCAGCCCATTGTCTAGCCTGCTCTGGAGAGAAGATTTAACCCCTTGCAGGGAAACCCACCTCCTCCTACTGTTATGGTTTTCATGGCCTTCCCTTGGATGAGTTCCTCTGAGAAACTTTGCCGAGATACAGAAAACTTTGGGTTCAACTCAGAAACTCATAAAATCTTTTTAGTACAGTGCAGAATGAACCTCAAGCAACCTGTGAGGTGATGGGAGCTCAGGCAAGGCTAGTCGGATTGTGCCCTGCCACGGCTCTTCCATTTTGATCACAGTAGAGAACTGGCTGCATATTTTCATTATGTATTCATCCTTTTTCTTTATAATGTCACTTTTTTTTAATTTTATTTTATTTTTTGTCAGGAGAAGCTGGAGGGAAGAAGAGGTAAAGAGAAATATATACATCCATATTTTTCCAATATCTGGCAAAAAAGTCAAAAGAAAAATCACTGGAAAATGCTAATTGTTATTATTTTGATCATCTCTATTCGTGAACATTTCAGTACTACCACTCTCTTGGGCTTTTAGCCACATACTCTTTGTCCACTCGTATTAAAAGTGCCATCCACACAGGACTGCAAGCATGAGCTCTTGAACCTTTCCAAACATCTGATAAGTAAATTATAACTGTCATCATTTCCAATGCAAACCCAGAGCCATCTTCAGCACATGGCCTTTCTTTTCTCCCTAGGTTTCTCACTCAAAAGAGGCTACAGCATCTTGTTTCTGCTCCAGCATTGTCATATCCCTTTCTTTCTCCCCTTTATCCATAAGGGTACTCATGGGAACTTCTGTGGGAACCTGGCTTAAGGAAATCAAACTCTTTTAGCCCTTCCTACTTAAGGAACCTGACACACCTAATAGCTTGCTGTTCAGCAGATGTTTCTATTTGGAACTGAAGTGCCTCTGAGTTAAATGCCTTTCTCTATTTTGTATAGATGATTCTTTAATGTCCTTCTTTCCTCCAAAGACTGAAATTACCTCCAAAGTGCACTGCAATTTCAGACATGCTCAGCTCATTTTTACTCATAGGCCTTCCATTAAAGACCAATCATGTGAGGCATGATTTTTTTTACATATTTTTGGCAATACTAATGATAGAACCATAGAATATCTTGGACTGGAATGGACCTTAAGGACCATCTTGCTGTGAGGCTTCCCAGTGTCCTCCTGGTGCAAAGGAGTCACATATTATTCCAGCACTGTACTCCTGCATCAGTCAGCCTATGGATGCAGACTGCTGCCTTCCCACTTTAGCATGGCCTTGTATCTCTGCTCCCCTGTCCACTTCTAGTCCTTCAAATTGTTCCCAAGCTGAAATTTCCCACTGGTCTTTCTGACATCACCGAATCCTTTTGCTGCATTTCCTCTGACCAAATCGTCCCGTCGAGCTCCCCCCAGTCCAGTCTCACCCATACATTTCATTAACATGCTATTTACTTCCACTTCTAGGTGAATAGCAAAGATATAGATATTAAACAAATGGCAACCTGCCCAGAGAGACCATTACCTTTGGGGTTCATGACTTGTTTTATGCTTCTTCTTTCAGCACTGTGAAATCAGCAGAGATGGGCATGTCTGGAAGCTCAAGGCCAGGGGGAGAGATCCAGAAGGAGCTCCACATCTCTTTGTGTTCCTATTCTCATAGCACCTGTGGGTTGGTGCTTACATATCAACATCAACATTCTGCAGCCACGGATGGTGCAAAGCAGGGGTCTCTGAGCTGAGAGCACTCTGCTCTCCAGAATTGGGAAAAAAAAGGGAGGATGGTGGATAAGCAAAAAAGACAGGACATCTGACATTGTCTAAGAGTACTCTTATAATCTGGAACAAGTAGGGAGCAAAGTAACAGCATGATGTTTGGCTAATAAAACTGCATTTCCTCTTGATTGTCCTAGGTTCATAAACACTGTGAGCAAGGAGTGTGATTGAAGCTCTGGCTGCACTGAAATCTATTCCAAGGCACCAAGATACCAAGGTCTACCTTGCTAGATGAATGCTGAGACACCAATATCTACCCAAGAACTGGAATTAGGTAAATCCCTTCCTAAAGCTCTTCAGCCTCCAAGAGTGCAAATATCAGCAGCCCAAGAGCCATCATGCATGCACTGTAAAGGGGATGGTGTTACCAAGCACCCCAGTGAGTCCTTGTACAAACACAGATGCAGAACCCTTCCAGTCCACTGCCTGGGATCTCTGCTTTCAGACCTCTGGAAAATTGCTTTCCTTTGGAAGAGCTCACTTGACTGAAGCATCACTCAGCACAGAAGATCTTCCAGAAAGCAACTTAAATACTGGTCAACGTGTTTGCTGACAACCATCTTACTTGGTTCAGTGGTCTTTGTAAGATCAGTCTGGATTGACGGCAAAGTGGCTCAGAGAAGTGATTTTTCATGAGTAGGTTTCAGGACAACAGTAGTTCCAGGTCAGAGCTTTTCCACACAGAAGTAATGACATTTCCACCATCCAGGCTTCTCCAATGCAAGATGCTCTTCACCTTTCCAGAAAAGTCTTCTTTGGGGGCCTTCAGAAATATGGCTCTTACCTGACCTTTACGATCCTTTAAAGAACAAGATGCAAACTGATCTCTTCCCCACTAAATAAAATCACTGAATTGAGAATGGAGGTGTATCAGGTGGCTTCCTTTCTTTCCCACCTTAAATAAAAAGAAAAAGAAAAAAAGAAAGAAAAAAGGCTTTGAGCTGTTCTTCAAAGGCTGTCTGATTTGCTTTGAATAATATAAAATGATGATGGAGGGAAAAAAGAGAATATTAAACACAAGGCTGTAAAAGCTCTGTGCTCAGCCGACGACACTGAGAAAGATCCACGAACCTTTTTCATAAAATAATCAATGATCCCTTCCTTTCTCCCTGTCTGCTGGGGCATCAGCAATGGATACAAACACAGCATGGATAACAAGAGCCGGAGTGCTCCCTCCCAGAAGACATTTCCTCTCCCAGTGATGTCCCAGTGCCTCCCATGTGCTTTGCAGTGAGATTCTCCCCACAGATCCTTCGTGGAGCAGAGCAGGGGCAGAGCAGAGGGGAAGGAGAGGCACGGGAAGGGGAGGGGAAATGAAGGAAAAGTATTTTCTTCTGAGCTCCCCTGAGAAAATTAGTGAGAAGCAAGAAGGAGCTGATTGCTGTCAAGGCCTGCCAGAGCCCAGATAGCCGACTGCAGTCCCCAGGCACAAATGTGATAATAGCCAACAAGCTAAAATCATTAACAGTAACGATTGCCTCTGAAAAGTCCCGAACACCTAGGAGGAAGAAGGAATGGCAGGATAGCAAGAAAAAATAAAAAGAAAAAAAAAAGGAAGGAAGCAAATGTAATTTCCTCTTAGCATTTCTGTACTGTTTTCCATAACCCTCTGATCCCAAGAAATATGGCTTCATCCAATTGAGACCCATCCCATCTTTGCCTAGCCTTCACTGCTGCGAGCATTTGTTCTCCTTTCATTTGCTGGCAGGAGAGCAAAAGGAATGAGAGTGAGGAATCTAGATGGAAATGTTTCTTTAAAACAGCTGTTACCTTTAGGTGTCTCTTTGGGGATACTATCTGATAAAAAAAGTGGTCTGCCTCTTGGATTGGTGAACACAATAAACATCTGGGTGGTCCACACAGCACACAGAATCATAGAATCATTAAGATTGGACGAGATCTCCAATATCATTTAGTTTAACCATCCACCTACCAGCAATATCACTCACTAATCCATGCCCTCTGTGCCACATTTCTACATCTCCGAGGACAGTGATTCCACAGCTTCCCTGGGCAGCCTGTGCCAATGCTTCCCCACTCTTTTGGGGAAATAATTTTTTCTTAATATCCAACCTGAGATCATCCAGCATGATGTGGGACAGAGAAGGAGGGGGGAAATCATTTCCTCAAACAGGTCTCTGGTTGCTTTGGAACCACTCCGCTGAGGTCTTGGTGCACAGCACCATAAGTCACACTGCATCCTGGCATCCATGTGGGCTAATAGTACCTTGGGCTGTGTTAACAGCAGCACAGCTGGGAGACTGAGGGAAAAAATGGCCTCCCTTACCCAGTACTCATTAGGTTGCTTCCCAGGTATTGGGCACGCAGTGCTTCAATTATCTGGAGCTAATTCAGCAGGGGCTGGAGCATTTGTCCTGTGAGAGAGAAAGGATAACCTCATGGGCACCTGTCTGCAGCCTGCCAGCACCTACGGGGAGCTGTTGATGAGGAGGTCCTGTACATGGTGGGAAAATGATGTATCAGAGGCAAAAGCTAAGACAAGAGAGATCTGGACTAGATGTAAAGAAAAACTCCCTTCCAAGCATTTTCAGGGCTCAGCAAAGCATTTAGCAATGTTTGTTAACCTACTGTAGTTTGTCACATGAAGAACTCCTCTTCCAAAAATTATTCCTGGCTTTGGATTTGCCTGATGAGAAGTTTCCATCTCAGAAAACACTGTGCCATTCCTCTAGTGAAGGGTTTGCAAAGTCCCCATTCTCCTTGTCCAGGAGCAGAAAATACCAGATTCCAGGCTGCTCCTGAGAAGATTTCTCCTGTGGCTCCACTACTCCATAGGACATCACCAAGTGTCCTCCAGCACAGATTGCTTCCAAGACACAGAGTGTCACTGATTTCCAGAAGAAAAATGGTGGGGATGAGGAAAAAAATATACATAAAAAGAAATATTTCTGCCTTGAAATGCAGAAGTCCAGAAGGTGGAGAAATCTGACACAATGAATTCAGTTCTGAAACCTTGGCAAAGGTTGAGACATCAGCCTTCACAGCCAAGTAACTGGTGGCAGAAATAAGATTGTAAGATATATAAGACATAAGGTATGTATAAGATAAATAATATCTGTCCTAAGTGCAGATAATGCACACATCACCTTGCTATCTAATTCTCCAAATGAGTTTTAGTCTTCACTCAAATCTGGAAAAAAAAGCACTGATTGAACTTTAAAAAGCAATCAGACACCAAGGGCTACGGGACAGAACCCACTCTGAACTGCAGATGTTTTGGGTCTGTTACCTCCAGTTTACCTTCTCTGTTGCATTTTATAGATCATCTTGTTTTCCACACAGCTTCTATCCCCTCACAAAACAGCTGGGAAAACAAATACTGCCCATACAATCACATACAGGCCCAGCATCTCCAGGCTTGTCTTCACTAGGTATTCAGTCTGAATTAACTGAAGTATAATGTAAAACAGATTAGTCAAACCACATCAGCAACTCCTCAGACACCCTCATGTGGAGTCAGAGGTCACATATCTCTTTCAGTTCTTTCCCTAAAATGGAAATTAAAGGGGTCTTACTTCAACTTATCTAAATTCTGAGTGTTGAAATAGGGTCCAGATGCAGTTTAATTAATCCCCTTTAAAACAGAATTTGATTTAATTCTCCCATGGGTCTCAAAGTAGACAAGTGCTCAGATATAGCTGCATGGCTTAATATTTAGCATGAGATGAAATTCTTTCAAGGTGAGCCACTAAACCCTACCTGAATATTTCATTCTCCTTATTACTGGATTCTGGAGGAAATGCTTTAATTCAGAGAGCAATTACAGATGGTATTGTCATCTGCGTGGTTTGATCATAAACTTGATGAAGTGGAAAACTCACAGCCCTTGGAGTCAAGTGGTAGAATCAGACTCCCAGCTGCCCCATAACCTCATAGCTCTAACACATTGAGAAGAAGTTCTGAACTGTGATCATTCCAGGAAAAAAAAAAAAAAAGAAAAAAAAAAAAAAAAAAAAAAAAAAATTTA
>NW_024884922.1:931729-1318743 GCF_019232065.1 Centrocercus urophasianus | reverse complement strand
AAAAAAAAAAAAAAAAAAAAAAAAAAAAAAAAAAAAAGAATAAAATTGTCCTCAAATGTATTAGAAATGTATTTGTATTTTTCTAAATCCCACGTTTTTTCACACTGGTTGTTGACAATACAATATACAACAGCATCTGCAAAACCCCACATAGTAGATGAAAAGACGAAATGCTTAGGAAGGGGGCCAGCAAAGTGTTTGTAGCAAAATTTACCAACCCTTTAATTACAAATCCAGAACTAACAATGCATTTCCATGAAAATTTCACAGAAATGGGCATAGAGCAGAGACAGTCCTAAGCCAAAAGGCAGTGAAGAAACACATCCAGACCTCAGAGATGTGTCTCCGTCTGTGAGACTGAACATTGTTCTGAACTTCACCACCATGCAGCAAGGATGAAAATCCTGAACACCATTCAGTCTGGAGAGCTCAAACTCTGTGTCAGTCCTGGAGCTCCCCTGTTGAATAAACCTAACTCAGTTGCACACAAAGCAGTGCCATGCTATGAAAAATTCAGTTGAGATTCATTATCTTTGGCTGCTTTTTCATAACCTCTCTCCTTTCCAGAAAAGACGTAAATATATAAATACCAGAACCAATCTTTGCACCCAAATTCACATGATGCACCATATCCATTAGTTATATTGTTTGACGTGGGTCCGTACCATGCTGTACTGGCTCATCTCCATGAGAGGAGGAACGTTATTTATGATATGTCTGATGGTCACAAACAGGCACATGTTCCATCTGAGTTTCACTTTGCCTGTGTTTGGTCACAAACTGCAACGTTGAAGGGCATTTTCAGGGCTGAGGGTTAAACATAAGAGCAGCGTTTGCCCCTCCCACCCCTCCTGCTGGGGATTTCCAGGGTCATCTCAAGCCAGAAATTTGGCAGCGCCACATGCACAGAGTGGGAGGACAAGTGAGATCTGACACAAGCCAGCAAATCCACACTGACACTGACAAACATTTTTTGAGAGAATTCTTGCCAAACAGCAATCTGACTTTCCTTTTTCCATCCTTCCAGTACCTGCCACCTCCCACCCAGATTGCAAACCCACAGCCTCTTCAGTGACTTTAAGAGGGACTTTTTACAATTTCCAACAGTGAGCAGATCACAGCAGGGTTTGACTGCCCAGAATCTCCCTGTTCAAGAAGTTGAGAAATCATACCCAGGCCCCTCTGCCAACACAGGCCATGAGCCTCAGCTGCAGATAAACACTGGGCCCTGCATCACGTACCATCCTGTTGTGTGGGAATTGTGGAGCAGGATAGATGATCTTGGAGCTCTACAAGACTGTCCACATTTATTAAGTGAAATCACTGCCTGTTTTCTGCAGCATTAAAATTGAGCCGGAGTACAATATATTTATTGATCACTTCTAAACGCAGCTGGGATCTTCTTCCATCTCCCTGTCTCCTGTTTATCCAGGCAGCATCCAGAGCATGTACAAGCACCTGCATCCTGAGTACATGCTCACCTTGTCCAAGAGCAGGGAACACAAACTGCTGCCCGAAACTTGGCAGTCCATTTCCTGGAAGAGATGGACTTCAGGCCCAGCCCACAGCAGGAAACCAGGCAGAAAGGAACACAAAAGGGAGAAGGAGAGGTGAGCTGATGCTGGGGAAGACAGGACACATCTACTGGAGCCTGCAAGGATGTGGGACCACTGGATTGAGAGGGAGAGGCAGAAATGTGGAGAAACCTACAGAGAGGCTGATGGAGGTATCTCCACAACTTCCTTGGGTCTAAGAGTGAGGAGCAAGAACAAGGCTGGACTGAACCAGCAGCAGAAACAGATGCTGGGAGGACACCCAGCATAACAGAGGGATATAGTGAAGAAGCCCAGGCCCAGCAATGACTTCAGCTTTGTTACTGCTCCCTGACACCTTTGGGAACCACAGCAGAGAAATAAGCCCCTGGATTTATCCCCCTTTTCCAATTAGCTTCCTTCTCCCTCCTCCTCTCTCTCCATCCTGCCAGAATCAATCCTCGTCCTGGCATTTTAAAGGGCAATGTGCACGTTTTATGGCTGTCCCCTATAAAACCATTCTACATGATAACACATCCAGCCCTTTATTAGGGACGTTTGGCAAGTTTATTGGCCAGACATTTTTCTGCACTGACAGATGAGGTCCTGCCATCACTTCTTGGGCAGGCAGGGCCCTCTCCCATCTCCTCTCCCAAAGGAGCAGACACAACCCCCCAGCATCCCTACCAGTTCCATGCATGCAGCTGAGGTGCTAGGCTTGCAGGTTTGGGTTGCCAGGGGTGGAAGCAGGGCAGTCCATCTGTCTTTAATTACAGCTGCATCTACCAAAGAGTCATTAACTCTTTAGAGCCATGCAAATAGTGAAGGAGTTTATATGAGAAAAAAACTGGTAGGTATTGAGATCTTGCTAGAGATGAATGATGAATGAGTGAAAAGCTTATGGGGGATAATTAAGGGACAGGCTAATATGAGTGACAACATTGTGGGTATTGGCTATGACAGGCTGCCTGATCAGGAGGAAGAAGTTGATGAAGCCTTCTACAAACAGCTGAAAGTAGCCTCATGATTAGAGGCACTGGCTCTCATGGGAATTCAGCCACTCTGATATTCATTGGAAGAGCAACGCTACCAAGCACAGACAATTCAGGAGGTTCCTACAGTGCATGGAGTATAACTTTCTGGCACAGGTGGTGGAGAAGTCAGTGAGGAGAGGTGTGCTACTAGACCTTGTTCTTGTAAACAAGAAAGGACTGGTTGGGAATATGTAGTCTGGAGGGAGCCTTGGACGCAGTGACACAGTGAGAAAGTGGAGTTCAGGATCCAACATAGAAGAAACAAGGTGTTAAGTTGGATTGCAAACCTGGAGTTCAGGAAAGCCAACTCTGACCTCATCAAGAACTTGCTTGGAGGCATCCCATGGATTAGAATATTGAAATGAAAGGGGCCCCAAGGGAATTGGTTGACATTCAAGCACCACATCTTCCAAGTTCAAGATCACTGCATCCCAAAGAGTAAGAAAGAGTAAGAAAGCAGGCAAAGGTGGCAGGAGATATGCAAGCAGATCATGGATGAATTTAAATGGACAAAGAAGGTCTATGAAATATCTATGGAATATGGAAAAGGAGACTGGCCAAGTGGGAGGAACGAAGGAACATTTGTCAGGGCATGCAGGAATGCAACGAAGAAGGCTAAGGTCCACTTGGAATTAAATCTGAAGAAGGAGGCTAGGAATAACAAGAAAGACTTCTCAAAGCATGTCAATAGCAAAAGGAGGACTAGGGAAAATGTGGGTCCACTGAATTAGGTGAGTGTTCTAGTAACAGGGGATGCTGAGGAGGCAGAGACTGAACACCTTCTTTGCTTCAGTTTTTACTACTAAGACTGCTGAGGAATTGCAGACCCTGAAGATAAGAGAGTCTGTGGAATGGAAGACTTCCCCTTAGTCGAGGATGATATGGTCTGGGCAAACTTGACACACACAAATTCATATGTCCTAATAGGATGCACCCTCAAGTGCAAGGGAACCAGCAGAATTGATTTCCAAGTTGCCTTCTGTCTTCTTCAAAAGATAATGGAGAATGGGGAAGGTATCTGAGGACTAGAGGAAAGCCAACATCATTCCAGTCTTCAAAAAGGGCAAGAAAGGCAGTGACAAGTCACAGGCCAGCCAGTCTTACTTTCATCCTCAGGAAGGTGGTGGAACAGCTTATTTTGAGTGTATGTCTCAGCACGCCCAAGAGAAGAAGGTTATCAAGAGTAGTCAACACAGATTCACTAAGGGACAGAGCTCAGCATGTTCAGGTCGGTGGCAAGAGTCCAGTTGGAGGCCTGTAACTAGTGGTGTTCCCCAGGGGTCAGTGCTGAGCCAGGTCTTTTTCAACACCAATGAGCTGGATGACGTGGAGATAGTCTGCCCTCAGCTAGTTTGCTGATGATACAAAGCTGGGAGAAGTGCTTGACACACCAGTAGGCTGTGCTGCCATTCAGCAAGACCTGAATATACTAGAAACCATATGAGGTTCAGAACGGACAATTGCAGAGTCTGACACCCGGGGAGGAATAACCACATGCGTCAGTACAGGTTAGGGGCTGACCTGCTGGAGAGGAGCTCTGCAGAGAAGGACCTGGGCATCCTGGCGGGCAACAGGTTGACCACGAGCCAGCAGTGTGCCCTTGCAGCCAAGAAGGTCAGTGGTATTCTGGGGTGCATTAACGAGTGTGGCCAGCAAGCAGAGGGAAGTGATCTTTCCCCTCTCTATCCTGGTGAGGCCACACCTTGGAGCACTGTGCCCAGTTCTGGGCTCCTCAGTTCAAGATGGGGAACTACTGCAGAGTCCAGTGGAGGGACACTGAGATGGCTGTGGGTCTAGAGCATTCCCGTATGAGGATCAGACGAGAGACCTGGGGCTGCTCAGCCTGGACAAGAGGGGGGAATCTCATCAATGCTTGTAAGTATCTACAGGCAGGTGTCACATGGATAGGGCTGGTGCTCAGTGACAGGACAAGGAGCAGCGGGCACAGACTAAAACACAGGAAGTTCTGTATGAACATGAGGAAAAACTTCTTTATTTTTAGAGTGACTAGGACACAGGCTGCCCAGAGAAGTTGTGGACTCTTCTTCTCTGGAGTCACTCAAAACCCACCTGGATGCTTTCCTGTGCTACCTGTTCTATCAGATCTGCTTTAGCAAGGTGTTGGACACAACACACAAACCAGCCTTCTGTTTTATGGCCTCACAGCCATCCAGTGTCGAGTGGAAGGGTTAGCAGAGGTGTAGTGAGGGATCAGAGATTAACAGTGGAGACTAAAATTTATCTCGGTCCTTACTGAGCATCACTGTACCACTCTTCAGAGGTCTGCCATAGGGATGGATGAGGTTCCTGAGGAGTGGCTGAGGCGAGCGCCCAAAGCTGTGATGGGGAGGGTGAGTAGCAGCAAACACTCTGCATCACCTTTTGGGTGTTTCACGTGCACTTTTCACACCAACACAGAGGTGGCTCAGGCTTGGATGTGATAACCATCCTGCAGGGAGCTTCCCACTGAGCCTTCCTGCCCTGACCCTTTGTCACCATGAGCTCTCCTGTACCACTGGCAGTGGTGGGTCCCATTCACCAGCCCCTGCCCGCCATTGGTTAACGTGTCACATTCCTGGGCTGTGTTATTCTTAAGTACTGTAAATCTCTCACTATTATTCTCCCACTTGATATAGTGAGCTGTGTCATTTTGAAAGGAAATACATAACAGTATATTAAAGAAATCATGGATCTCCTCATTCATGTTTAAAACAAATTTATTACAATGTAAGAAACCCTGAATAGCATGAATTTATTATAATGATTTAAGGCTCCTGGCACTTGAGTTAAAAATGTCTCTCAATAAATAACTTTCCCTTGAAAACACAGCAAATTAATATAGTTTACCATTTCCAAAGTTATATAAATCCAAGAGGCTTAAATCAACAGTATGCTGGATAAGATTACTGTTGCTCAGCCACAGCCTGATATCACAGCTCAGAAGCATGGAAAGAGTAGTAAAAAGTGGATGGCTTTTTTTTTTTTTTTGGTCATCTTTCTCTCCTTTCCACCACCCTAGGCTATGTCTGCTCTGTGAATGTCAGACTGATGTGAAATGGATGAAAGCCGCACTGGCCTTTGCACACAGGTATCATTAAAACAGCACAGACACTGCCACCAGACCCAACCAACACCACGTGGATATTTCCCCAAAGTGCCTCCCGCAGGCAAGGCAGCAGTGCTTAATTTGCCTGTGGACCCAGGGTACCTCTGGACAGGCTGCTGCAGCTCTCACGCCCAGCGAACCCTGGGCTCTGCGCCCAAGGACAAGAGCCCTTGTTCATAAATGGAAAGCAGGGTTTTGCCTCTGAAAGGACATTCCTCAGCAGACCAACTTGCAGACAGCAAGAAGAGCTCAGTCAACACTTTAGCACCCTGGGAGCCCTTTCCATTCAGTCACCAGCAAGGACTTCAGTAGCTTTTCATTTTATGATGGTCCAATTTTTTTTTCCTTTGCTGTCAAAGTGTCAATTTTTTCCACAACTTGGCTGATGACTATTTTTTTTAAACAAAGTACAGTACCAGTGACATTCTGACAGTGTCAGTACAGCCAGAGCACACCCACCTGAGCTTTTCAACGTGGGAAGTTAGAGCTGTTAAGAGCCAGATTGACAGCCTTGGTAAATTCAAGCCCTCTGTACAGCAGACGATGAGAAGCTATTAGATACAGACAAGGCTTTCAGGTCACCCAGTCCATCTCCCATCCCACCTTTTAATTGTCTCTCTCACCCAAGCTATAAATATCTGACTCTTCTCATCTTGTTTCCTCATTATGTCAATTCCAGCAGTCCCTGATCATTTTTATTACTCCTCACTGAAATCCCTCCAATCTGCCAGTAAACTCTCTGGTAATGAGATCCCTGTGCTGAAGGCACTCGTGCAAATACAGGGGCACCAGATCCACTGACAAGGAGCCGTTTCCTGTGCAATTTAGAGGTGTCATCGCCTCCTCACCTGCAGATCCAAAGTCTTCTTGTCTGTTTGTGTTGCTATCAAGTATCATCACCTCCTGCTTTGTTCACTCCTCCCCTTCAGAAGGTTTCTGCAGTCTGGCTTTCACCATTGCCACTAAGCAGTCTTTCAGATTGTTTTCTTGGTGGCTGAGTTCACAGATGCAAAGCCCAACTTTACCTTCCACTCTAAATTGAATCCTAGGGTTTTTTTTTCTGCTTAGTATTTCTGCTTTACATTATTTCTTCCTCCTCAACTCTTCTAAATATAACAGAGTCTCCTGGTTTCACTTTCAGACTTTCTGCTTCCAAGAAAGATCTTTAGTGCAATGCGACCAGATACCCAGCCAACACCTCCAAACAAGGCTCTTGGAAGCGTCAAAATGGAAATACTGTAGAGAATGAGGCCACTTCACCCCCATTCACAGCCATGGTAACTGGAATTTGGCATTCTGCTACGGTGAAAACCTTTCCAGGTGCATAAATGTTGCAGAACATTCAAAAACAGGCACAGGAAAACAAACACTACGGCAGGACGCTCAAAGGAGCTCAGGTTGCCAAAGAAGGCTGAGCAGGGGCTGAAGAAAAATACCTATGGGGGACTTGCTGTCTGCTAACAGTAGAACTGCAGTCCTGCTTCTGTAGGCACAAGTAGTTTCTCCCACTGGAAACTAAAAGTAGGCAAATTCAACCTCAAAATAATGCAGTTTCGTATCAGATAATTAAACACTGTGAGGCTGTGACACGGTGCTTTTAAAACGTCAGTGAAAATACCTCGCAGACATCTTCTGTGTCTGTGAAGCCATCTCACCATTTCCTTCCTTATCAGCCTTAAAGGAGAAGCAGGCTTCCCATGTTGCCCTTGATGCTCGTGGCAATCCTCATGTGCCCATGTCCAGACATAACAAGGGCACTAATCACCTCCTCTCTTCAGTGCTTTAAGGTAGTTGCAAAGAAGCTATCAAGAAAGACAACTTTTCCGGACTTCTTGCTTTCCTCTCTCTGCAGAGATCAGAAAGATCACCGTTATGTTCTGAGGCTGGTTATTGAATGCTATGAATGAAGTGAGTTTTTGAGGTTTGTTTGGTTTTTTATATATTCAGAAGGACTCCAAGAGCAAAGAAACAAGGGATTCAAGGCTGACTCTGCAGCCCATAGATTGGTTTGTGTTCTGGAGCAATCTTGGCATCTCTCACCTCACCAGGGCCTCAACTGTCAGTGACATCCAAGTTTCTCCACTTTACTTTTCGAAAGCCTGATATGACCCCCTTGGGCCTGAAAATACATAAGGTTTGAGTCTCAGCTTCTGTTAAATGAGAGCATGCACGGGAAGGCAAAAGTGGCTTTTCCAAGCTGGGAATCAAACACCATTCCTCAGACAAGCTCTTGTTGCTGTTGGGACACAACAGCAATCCCTGTCAACAACTGTAGGAATTGTCATTAGCCAATTGTAACCAGGCCAAGTTGGGTTTCTTGCTATTTTTTTAGGGGACTTCTGCTTCTAGACACCCTCCACAAGCACCACAGTGAAAACCCTGCTACAGCCATGACAAAGAGCCTCAAGGTAGCTGCATGGTGCCACATTACAGTGAAACATTTATTGTCACCATGAGCAGTTCAGACTTAAGAGATGTGGGGAGCAACTGTGTATTGGGAAAGCATTTTCCAGAGGACAGACATCCAGTCAGAGCAAACTTCAGTGCTTCTGTTCTGAATGAGGTTTAAATCACCTCATTCAATATTCTGTGTTGTCTTATGTAGCAGCACAGTTATGTAAATTTATAAATCATACACTAATTAGCACACAATTTCATAAATTTGGTTACAGTGAAAAAGGAGGTTACTAACTAACCAGGCTGTGCTCTCTCGCCCTCAGACGGTACAAACTGAAACACCGCTGGAGGTTGTATTTCAAAAAATCTCTGTTGCAACTTTTGGAGTTTAACCCTGGGCTCATGTGTGCTTTCAAGGGATACTTTTCGATATCTCAGGCTCAGTCTCTTTCAAGCATAGCTAAGCCCTTTCCTCTCCTTCCTTAGCACCAAACCTCCACAGCTCAGTGGATCACTGCAAATTTTGTTTTTCTTGTTTCTCCCTTATTCAGATTCTTGTTATATCCACTGTCACATTCTTCTGTAATCTAATTTCACACCACCATTGCTGCTAGCAATGAAATTCAGTCCATGCCTTGTTTATATCCAGGTTTCACTCTCCTACTCTCTGTGTGGTCCCTCTGACAAGCTTTTCTATAGGGGAGCAGACAAAGCTAGGTCATTTCCTCCTTTCCTTATTTACCATTCATCCTTGGGACAGTAGCTCCCCAGATGCAGGAACATGATCTGGAAAAGGATAAGGGGCACAGGCTTCAGTTGGGAACCAGTGGTGGAAGACATTTCTCCCTTATCAACTTATAATCGTTTATCAACTTCTCTCCACCTTCAGAGCTGGCTTCTCTCATCCTTTGGTTCAGTTCTCTCCCTATTATTCTTGTCTTTTCTTGTCCTTATCTCCATCCTTTCTTTCTTACTTTCTAACTCCTTTCTGTCCCAGTGCATGCTGCTGACTTCCCACTTCTCTCTTTTTGAGATCTGTCCCCTAGACTTCAAGCTCTGAAAGAAGTCTTGCTCATTTTCACCGCAATATCCACGTCCTGGAGAGAAAGAGAGGGCTCACTGGGTTTAGCAAGCTGATGAAGACTCAGAATACACATAATATGATGGTGTGGAAAGTGGAACACATTATCAATGACAGTTACTACATCTGAGTCGGACAAAAGACACCTGAAAATCATTCAAATGAACAGAAGTCTTTAAGATTAAATGAAATCCCTAGATAATTTATTAGATTAAGACCTCACATACATTTATAAATATACGTTCAAGATGGTGTTCAACAGTGAGACTTCAGAGGCTACAAGAGGAAAGCGCGCGATTGCTGCAGGTCCACCACGTGCAAGGTGCACAAAAGCAATGAGCACACAAACATGCGCAGTGCATATGTATGAGCCACCTGGGAAGAACACAAAATGAAGGCGTGGGCAGCAGCCTTGGCAGGAGCCACGTTCCTCCACAAACTCTCAGGCAGAACACAGCCCAGCGTGCAGCTGAAGCGTGTTAACTGGAAACACTCTGGACAAACATTCTGTGGCTGGACTATCTCCCCAGCGGCAGCTTCCTAATATAGGAGCTTAAAAGTAAAAGGACACTGTCAAGTGATTGCTTTTGCTAGTTTAATTTTAGCATTTCCTCTACTGTTTTAGCAGATGGAAAACAATTCCCCTCCCAGTCCCAAATACTGATTTTGTCCTTTCCTATTTGACAATCATTGATTTTTTTTTCTAAGGCTATAAATGTTTTAATAACTTCAACTTTGTAGTGCCTCATGGCAAAATATCTTTGCTTGCACTGACTGCTAAACACTATTCCTAATGTACTGCTGATAACTAGAGCAAGAACTGGCATTATAAAAAATGATTTTTCACAGGGTCTGCCAAATTAATAGCTTTTGCTTCTCGGTTCATATCTCACAGACAGTTAAAACATGCAGGTTTTCATCCATCAGATATTTCAACTATCTTAATTTGAGAATTCTTGCCTACATAAAGGTATGCCTCCCGTGTAGCTCTGACTGATGGACAGCACCTTGAGTGTAGAACCTGCGACCCTGACAATGTCACTTTAAAAAGAGCTACTACCAAAATATAGATTTGAGTCAAAAGTCACCGTCAGAATTAGAATTGTTAATGGACAAAATGGATCATAAGGAATCCTAAAGCAGCTTTATACCAGCACCCACAAAGAACCAAAGAACATAATGCTCCCATGCAGTGTTCTCAACTGGGTACACAAAGGCACCTTTTAAGAGATCTACTTCTATATTTTGCTTTTTTGAAAGGTCAGTTAGCACTTATTAGAAAAGGCAATCAAAGTTTCAGTCAAAGTGGAAAAGAGAAGAGAAGCAATTGGACTGAAATCAGAGAACTGTTTCTTTACACATGCCAAACCTGAACAAAACCAAAACAAACTGCACACACAGAAATCCCCAAACACTAAGATCTACGTGTCGGTCATAGCTTTCATGGTTTTCTATGCTTTTCCTGTTGCTCCTTGTACATTTTTCTCTGCCTTCCCCATCGTTTCCCTGCCTTCCTAAAGAAGCAGGCTGCTCGTCCAGCAGAATCATGCTGAGTGAGAAAATCTATTGCCCCAACTGCTGTACTTGTGTCAGAGCACCTATTACGTCTTTGGGGCTTTAACCACAAACCTGTGCCTTCACAGGTCGAGGGAGAAGAACTAGGGGGGCACTCAACAGCAGATGGGTATATTAGAAAGAACTCACTGTCTCACTGACAGCAGGACAGACCAAGCAGGGTCTTTCTACAGTAGTCATTTTCTGGTCCAGTAATGCTGCTTCCCTCCTGTAAACTCCTCCGAGCAGCCTTTAAAATTCTTCTGGGATGCATGGAAAAGATATCACCTAATTTGTGATTAAGACAGATCCTGAGTGAAACAACTCAGAATTATGGTTCATCTCCTCCTTCATTCTCCTTTTATTTCATTGCTATAAAAGCAGGACGCTGCCAGGGGGTCTGTGCTCGATGCTCTGCATAGTGCATGCTCTCATCGGAGGGGCACAGTGGACCTCATTGCTGAGCCTTGCTAGCTCCTTGCAGAGCACAGGAGTACCAAGCACTGCACGGAAGCACATTGGAGGCAGGGAGCAGTGACACCCTAAGGATCAGGCCAGCAACCCGCTGCCATTAAGATCAGCACGGTTACCTAAAAAGACTGTCAAAAAAACCGCACTGGCCCACGAAGCAGCGTTTGGGAGCAAATGGTCTAGAACTTGCCCATATTGGCTCAATTCTACCTTTCCCTCGCTGCAATTTTACTGTGCAAAATGAGTATTTTAGCCTCATATTTCTAGGAACACATGCCGGTGGCTACTGTTACAATAAAATATGAACACTGCATTGTGGAGAAAATGACCATTAATCCTGTAATCTGCAGTCATTTTTACCAATTCTGCACATTTCTTTAAATAACCAAGTACATGCAGTAGATGGAAGTGCATTTAAATAAACTGAAATAGATATAGCATGAATAATTAAAGCCGGCAGGGAAATGTGCATTGCAAGCTGCTGGTGGAAATAATTACTGATTTGTCTTATTTACAATGGAGCCTGGATACCGGATCAAAATAGTGCAAGTTAGTGAAAATGTCTTAAGACTGTTCTTACCCTACCACTGCTATAAATTTCATCTTGAGAAGTACATCACATAGGTTTTGGACCACTACAACATCTGACCGTGTACTGCTATTTCAGGGTTAGGTCTCCCAGTACACAAACTATGTCAAATAGCACTGATTTAAAGAGGAATGTATTTCAAATGGATGCCTAATACATCAACCTGCAACATCATGTGTTCATATTATTAGACGCTGTACAGTTGAGCTTATGATATAACCCCTAAAAATGCAGCATGTTAAATGCCAGAATGCTGAAGGGAAAAGTAGATCATAAAATCATTGACAAAAGTAGTAAAGTGCTTGTACCTTTGTAATACACCAGGTTCTAAACAGACTTGTTTAATTAGAAAATAATCTACTTTGAACATTGTGGCTCTTGAATGTTAGGCAGTTTTTGCAAACTGCTTTAGAGCGAAAAATCGATAATGAAATACACTTCTGATATGAGGCTGGCAAAACTGTGACTTCAATCTATTAGAAAATGCTGTAGATGAAAAAAATTCTATTTTCGAATGATTACTTGGCACATGAAAGATTCAAAAAAAAAAAAAAATCTTAACGCTTTCTGATTGGTGTATCCCCAAAATATCCTTGCAGCATGATTACTAAATCCAAAACGAAACTAGATGCTAATTAACTGTGTTTTAGAAGAAGGAAGACAATCTGTTGTTGCTCAAATAATTTAAAAATGGTACTTAAAAACAAACAAATCAGAAATAAAAAGGTACTACAAATTCTATAAAAGGGGAGTAGACCAAAGAGCAGTGTCAAATGAAGAAAATCTCCTCCAGCAGCCGTCTCTCTTCTAACTCTCCTGCTCTGCTTCTGGAATCACGAGGGGACTGGCACCAAGATGTCGACCTGTGATTCACACGACCAGGCGTGTGCATTTTGTTCTTCTCGTAGGATTCTCGGTAGTGGTGTCCTGGGGCAGATATTGGATTCATAGCTCGAACCATGTCATGAAGAGAAGCTTCATACCTACAGAAACACACAAAGAAATTGAAGATCCATTAAGCATCACATCATCATGTAGGAATTGAATTCCACCTTTCCACCTTCACCATTCAAAGTAGATCTACACTTGTCTGATGGGGTCCATTAGCTCAGAATGAGTTCTGTTATCTAAATTCCTGTGAGGAATACCAACACAGAGGTGGTGAAAAAGAGGTGAGCAAAGCATGGGTTCTTGGGTTATTTTAAGCTATTTCATCAGCTTTTCCATTTGATGTGTGTAATGTCTTAGTCACACTCCGGAGATTGAGAACTGAAGTCAGAGATATGACAGCCAAGTACACAGAACAGGTACAAGGCGGACCCACACAGGTAATGGTAAAGTGACTTATATGCATGCTGCACTTTTTTGAATAGACCTCTACACTTGATTTAGTTTCCTGGGAATTTGAAAACAGCAGGAGACTTTATTATTATTGCCACAAACTACACGTGCTTCCAGTAAATCTCTATGCACTATATGGAGTCTGTCTGGTGGAAGCACTGAAGGAATATAATCTAAACAAGGCAATACAAAATCAACACTTCAGGCACTATGAGAGGCAAAGGTGCTAGACATTACTCAGGCTGTCCTTTAAGTGTGAGTACAGATGTGGGGGAAGGTTGCAAGCCACTGTTAGCTAGTAACACACACTGAATAATGGCAGTTGCTTTAAACAGGCTTCCTATTAATATTCACACAAGACAAGACCTGATCTAAATACCAGCACAGGATTGATCATTGCAATATATTTTCTCCTGTCCAAACCTAAATGTCTTAAAGAATACTGGTTCCACTGCCTCCCTGGGAGCCTGTTCTCTAATATAAGAGATACCACTCAAGAATTTTACCCCACAATCCCTTTCATTCCATTTTGTTGTTAGCACTGACCTGTCTGATGTTGCCAATGCTGAAATAATTCACACACTCAATAACTTACACATAGAGAACATTATTCACAGCACCCAACCTAAGGTACGAGTGTAACTGGTTGGTCCCCATAAGGTCCCTGCCTTGTAAGCAGAAAGACTTCATCTATAGTGTGAGTAATCATCTCAAGCTGTTTCCTGCTTTGAGTTGCAGAGGAGGAGACTGAGAAGACTATGAAACTAAATCAGCCAGCTGGGATTCTTAAATAAAAACATTCTCCAGTGTGAATACAGTTTGCTGAAGTGAAAGATTAGCAGAGGTCAATGGAATTCCCAGAGGCAGAGCACAACTAGTGTTGTCCAGCACTGTCATGCGCAGCAGGAGCTAAAGTGACTCTCTTCCCTGAACTAACAAAGCCGTGTGAAATATCTCTCATTAGCTCAAGCAGTGAGAGTTACATGCCAACCACAGTCAGAAAGCTGACCATGACAAGCTAACCTAAGATACTGAGACACTTAGAGAATTAACTATGGCACTGATAGGTTAATACCGATGTTAATGGCAATCGTTAGTTATGCTCTTATTGCTTCAAAAAGTCAACTCTTTCATTTCCTTTAATATTTATTGTTCCTTCCAATTTGATGGTGGTCATCATTCCTAATACCGCCTGACTCAGTATAACTGCATCTCAGTGCTCTCTCTTCTATTTAACAGTCTGCATTAGTTTCCTCCAGACATACTAGCCTATATTTCATCCAATCAGAAACTCACTTCGTAAAATTCTTTCATATTTTGCACTTGTGTACATGACTTTCTATCATCTATCTGTCCAAATCACTCCTAATAGCCAGAAATGAGTGACTCAAAACAAAAAATTGAGCTTTCATTTTGTTTCAAATGGACTGTGCAAACAGCTAACCTTGATCCAACGTGATGCCTTACATTTACTCTAGCCAAGAACTTCAGAAGAACATAGGTAGCCATGCTAAACCACTGCATACATGCCTGCTGTTCGTATTAGCATTCAGAAAGTATCTTCTAAAAACTTAAAGATATGTATAATGGAACAAGCCCTACTGCTAGTGGAAACTAGCACACAGCCATATGAGACTTTCCATGCAGAAAACGTTTTGGAATGAGTCTATACAGATATACACAGATGCTTTGAACCCAAAGAAAACCAGTTAACACATACATTGGTTTCATTAGCCACACCTAAAACTTTTTAGATTAATCTAGTCTAGCATACAAATGCTTATCTCCTCTGACTGTAGTGCTATCATAAAATTTCAATTTCTCCGGCAGCCACATTTAATCACAGATTAGGTAGGGAGAAACCAAACCAGCCAGTGCATTTATAGTAAACGTGCAGGCCCTAGATTTCAGCAGTACCTTGGAGTTCATTTCTTCTGCAAGTTTATCTAAGTTTTACAGCATTTCTGCTATCAGGAAGGCTAAATGATTTGGCAGATTACAAGAGCAGCAAATAGCGAAGATTATGTAAAAGACCAGGTGTTGTAAATCAGTCTATTTGACACCACAGTTATATATGCAATAAAGTGAATGAACTCTGCTAACAGAGCTCTATCTGATAAAGAGAATGCTCCTTGCAGGTATTTAGTGTTTAATCCAATGATAATGGCTTGCCCTAGTTTGTCTAGGCAACATCAGACAGCATCTGGCTGGAGGCAACTGACTAGACCTAGAATGGTTTGAAGCTTGCAATGACGATTTTCTCTCTGTTTATTTGTATCCAAACATTTAAAGAGACACAGCCTGAATGCTCAACTCCTGAAATGAAACTTTCTCTAAAAACTGCACGAGCATTCCTTCCATGATCTGAATAAATGAGTAAGTAAAAACGGATTAAGATCACGCTTTGTAGCATCAGTGAAGTCAAAGCTGCAGCATCAGGCACCTAAAGTCAGAATGTTTCAAACATAAAGACTGCTCTGGCAAACTTGGCTTGTGAATACTGAGTGGTTTTTTTTTTTATGGAAACTAACAGCCAAGAGTGTCCCAGTGCTGTTCATGCTTCCCAAATTGGAAAAAAATCCCACATGTTTTGCAGAAGTACCAGAATCAGACATTAAGCTAGATACTGAAATTCCTCATGTATAGACGCTCAGCCAAACAACGAAATGTCCTATCAGTGGACATAGACGCTTATGTACATTTTATTTTATGGGTTTTGCCCTTTTAGCAGCATGGAAATGAGACAGGCAACTGTCCCTTCAAAAACAGTGATAATTCAGTCTGCCTTTACCCTTTTACTACATTTTTTAGTTTACTGGAAAGTCAGCAAGTACATCATAACCGACTGGAAAACATCTTTTCTAAGCCTGGCTTTGGCATTTTCCCCATGTACATTTTTTCATGTAATTGTCATGAACCTGAAAATTTATGTGTTTCATGATGGGATAATAAAGTTTGAGCAAGTCTGAAAGCTTGGGCTAGAAGTCATGTAGCTGCTAGGCTTTGGAGAAAATAGGCCTAAGCAGTCTTCATAAATTCCACCAGGAGAGGGAACATGATCAGTGGATGTACAAAGCGTAATGAAGGCAGGACCACACAAAGAGGGCAGCAACAGATGCAAAGAGAACAGACCAAGGTAAGTAGAGAAGCTCTTCTCACAGTGAAGAAAATTGGCCTTTCTTTTTAATGTACAAAGTAAAACCCCAAATAAAGCTCCATACAGAGCAGCATGGAGATTCCAAATCTGTCTGAGAGACAGGTAACAAGGATCAACCCACTGTAGCTGTCTCAGTGCGGAGCTGTGTCCTGGTCAGGCATTGCACAGCACGATTACAGTACTCTTCTAATCTCCTGTGTACAATTAATACAGATTTCTGGAAATTTGTCTCCTCAGCTGCTAAAGTGCTTGAGGAAATTATACTGCAAACTTTCAGTATTAGCTTCTAATTAAGTCGGTATCTAGTAAAGTTCTCAAACACTCTATGTCCAAGAGTTTTGTAGTCCATCGCTACAGTAACAAGAAACAGCAGACAGTACTGTGATTCAGAGCAGCTCTCTGAATGTCCCGGTTTTAAAGAAGAAAATAGTATAAAAATAAACACACTACACTGCATTTCTGTTTCACTGCTTGTGCAGCAGGGAGACAGCGCTCTGAGCATCCACAGGTGCATCGTCCTTTGTGCCGTGCTTCAGACCGGACTGGGAAGGAAAGCGCGCGCATCTTTATGACAAAAGCAAATGTGGCTGTTGCTCTGGGAACCATAAGACCACTTATTCCTAGGACGGTTGCTGAGAAATCACCTGAAACCATTTAGCATTCTACTTAAAAAAAAACACGGGGCGACCAGAGGCAGTGGTCCTGCAATGTATGGTACCTACAAAATGGTCAGTTGATGCTGAATGATGCACAGAACTCAGCTGATGATCAGAATATTAGAGAAAATGGTGTTTTTGAAGGGAACATCAGCACATATAGGTATCAACCACCTGAACAGAGATGTTTGTTCATTTGTTTAGACTTTCGGGATATGTCACTGAATTTTTAATATTTCTCTATTTCCCATTGCTGGTAAAATATATTTCTTACATGCTGTACAATTTTTAAATCACTCTATTGTATTTCCACTTTGTGCTGTCCCATTTAACTAATAATGTCACTCCCTCCTTCCTGCAAAAACAGCACAACACCAAACAAGCTTGATATTTGGAGGAGCAGGAGTTTCCCCATGAGGCAAAATAACTAAACTTATTAGAGTCATAAATACTCCGGCAGTGAGATATATGTATATTTCTTCAAACAAGCACTGTCAGATATTATTTGATCACTATGTTCAGAGATATCTTTTCATTTACAGTCTCTGAAAATTTATTCTTCAACCATAAATGTGTACAAAACACAGAATGTCTCTTCTGCAAGGTGATGGCATTTCAACAAAAGCATACTGGCAATACGGTTTTGGAGATTAGTAGCTATATAGGCTTACTTTATTTAACTATATATACCAGAGGAAATAAAAAGGTTTATTTTTATACTACTGCTTATATTTTCAACATAAAGTTCAAAGTGATTTACTAATGTTACATGAATTGCCTTTGAATTACGGTACAGTATTGTGCCCAAGTACAAAGCCCAACACTATTTTGTATTCACAAAACATCATCTGCCTCCAAGCATTTTACAAATGCTAAATACGGCTAAAAACACATTCAAGGGGTAGGGAAAAGACCCATTTTACAGAAAAGGAAACCAGGCTCATTGCTATTATAAAGCAAATGTCAAATCCCTACTTGATTGGAACAAACAGGGCAAATAAAAGCAGCTTCCACAGCAGACAATACACATGCAGATAGGGAAATGGCCTCAGTGGTCAAACAACCCCAAAACCTGAAGACAACACACTAGCAATACAGTGTGAGGTCATATGGAAAATACCAGCTGTACTGACTCCTTACCCATCCAGAAGCTAAGCCAAGCTCTATAGAAAAAAGGCTGAGCTCCATCCAAACTCAAGTCCTAGCTGCTTTCTGCCATCTTTATTCTTGTGTCCACAATTCTCACACTAGGGATGATGGGCATTACATTCCTGGCTGTCATTTCAACAGTCTGTTGTTCACAAATCTGTCCGATTTATTTTTCATCCTTCAGTTTCTGCAATATCCCGTGGCAGCAAGCATAAGACGTTTGCTGCTATGGAAGGACACCCTCTTGCATGTCCTCTAGTTTCACTGAACGCTTTTTAAGGATTGACTGCAATTATGTGATAGCATCTGATGAACAACAGTTACACTTTAAATTTATCCCTCAACTTTACTATTTTGCAAACTTTGTGAGTATTCTCACTCAGTCTTTTCCTATCCAGTGTCAACAGCTTTTCAGTCCCTCTTGGTGCAGCAGTTGCTCCATCTCCTTGATCACTTTGTTCCATGCATCTTTTCTAGCATCCACAATCTCTTGCTTGAAAGGCAGAGACCAGGAGTACTCAAAGTGCAAGTACACCAAGGCCTGTGTATCTACAAGCTTTTGTGGAGCACTGAGGAGCCTCTGACTTCACAAATGGCAAAAAACCAGCTCTTGAGTTCAGTATCAAATAGGCACACTGTTGACTATTCTTTTTTGGAGTTTCTTGCCATATGCATGACATTTGACTACTTGAAAGAACCCTACAGACATTAGGTTATCCAACTAAAAACATTAGGTAATCCAGAATATTTCACTGTTCACCTCTTGCTCCAATTTACCGATGAATAACCATTCTGACACTGAAACACCCTGCTACCAAGTCTTCCTCATCATGAAAAATAAACATTAAGTCCCTTTGTCTGTTATCACAAAATCAGCAGTAAATACAGGGAAGGACTTTCCCCTAATCCTGCATAAACCTGGATGCCTTAATGCTGAGTCTTGGCAATGGCCTTTTGAGAATCCAAATATATTATGTTCAGTGGACCCTCTTTGTGTCTCTAGATTTCCTGTTTCATGAAGCAGAGGTCTTACCTCTGCAGAGGTCTTACGTTCATTCTTCCTTCTCTCCCTCCCTGCTGTACAGAGTATAATCCAGGTTTTAGCCATCATGCTATCTGGCCCAGCAAGCTTGAGATGAACATATCAATGAACACCAGAAACTAGTTGGATAGGAAATGAAAGCTGAAAAGAGAAACTGATCTTGCAGTCATTCCCTGAAAGCCAAGATAGGGGACCTTGCCTTTCATGTGACCTGATCTTCAGTGACCAAATAACACCCTGGGGGATAATCCCTTGTATTGACTCCTCAAGATGCTGAAACCTCCCAGAAATGAACACAGTGAAGGGCAATCTTCGAGCCTAAGGCATCAAGAGGATGAAAAAGATTAAACAAGGAATCAGAGACAAAGGGACTGTGCCAGTTAGCCCAAGATTCTCATTTCACGTTCATGTGGGTTGGGACTCAGAATTGACACTTCACCATGGGAAACAGGAGGAGGCAAATTAAGCAGTGCTGTACTTATTTAAAACAACTTCAGGTTGGGACAACTCCAGGTTGCCTACAATGGGTCTGTATTTTCCAAAAGTATCTCAAAGTTTCTCAATTCTTAAAGAAGAAGATCAGACTGAAGAATAGTTCAAAGCAATTAAAAAAAGATCTAAGTCTTTTATTTAAAATACATCACACAGTGTAAAACAGAATATATTTACAATGTCCTCAGCAAAAGCCTCCCGGAGTGCTGTAAAACCCACACCCACATAATAGAGAGCTTATGGTATCAGAGACTTTAAAGAATTCTCTGAGGCAGTTTTCACAGAATCATAACCTAGAGAAGGAAAAGACTTATTAGATCATCCAGCCATCTCCCCGCTGACAGAGAACAATTCCCTACAGTGTGCTTCCTAACACTTTTTGCTAACAATCAGCCCCTTGCTATTCTCCTTGGGAGGCCATTCCACAGTCAAATATATCTCATGCTATCATTACCATTATTACTTATTTATAGGCTACAGCATAACCTAAAGGGCCTTGGTAAGGATTTGGGGATCCGACTCCACAACCACCTGTAAGAGTAAGCATTCAAAAGAGCAGACAGTTGCACAGATTTTTGCTTTGGAGTTTGGTAGGAGGAAAAATGCATATAAGAACATACTACATGAACGTGTTTCTGATACTCAGCTACAGATAGACAAAGAGGTTTCTTCTTCCTCCCAGTTTCACACTCCACTTTTGGTGCAAATACTCCTTAAGTATTTGAATAACATTACATTCCTCCCTTCTGCTCCAGTCTCAGACAACATTTATCTGAGCCACACATATTTTAATCTTCTCTCATAAATCAATACCTCTTGCACAGCAACAGATTTTGCCACTCTCCTCCTGTCTTCATCAGTGTATTTCTAGCAAGCCACCACCCAGAGACCAGAACCACGTTCCCCCGGTGTGATTACACAGAAGCCAAAAGGAGACCAGCTCTCTCCAACAGTCAGTCAGCCAACGGCCTTTTTGCAGCCATTTCATGGCTCTTGTGCCTCTCCTAATTAGTGTGACACGCTGCAGTGTAACATGTTGCTGTATGCTGTAAGACCTGCAAATCAGTGAAAGGAATGCCTCGTTTTGTAGGGTTACTATTATCCCTACATCTTCAGGCAAAAGGCATCAGAGCCTTTGCATGGGAGAACATGGAGAAAAGCAGCATCATTTGGTAATGACACACATCCTCACTAACCAAAATGAGCTATGCTCAGCAGCACTATGGTACAGTAGTAAAGAGCTACAGAGGGCCTGGTCTTTAAAGAGGCTGAGTACTGCTGGCTTAACCCTGTCTTTCACACGCCAAGCAGAGACGGTATGCTGGATACTGAGATCCACATCAGCATCTCAAACTTTTGTCCTAAGTCAGAGCTGATAAGAGATTTTTCTTTTGCAGTTTTCACCCTGGCTTCACCTATGATAACATCCAACCAGCTGTTATTACTGAAATAAGAGTTACTGCTGCTCTCATTTCTCATTGCTAAACAGGTCATTTTCACTTACCGATAGTCAGAGACTAACACCTGCTTTCTCACCTTTCCACAGTCTGCCTCAGTACTCCCAACCCTCAGTTCCCCTACCTTTTTACTCCTGGTAACTCAGCCTTTTATGTTATTTTTTCACCGGACTTTCACTCAGGCTTTGCTGCCATGTTACCAACCTGTCAAACTGAAAGGACTGCTTTATTGTTTTTGTCTCTGTGTGCTTTTAGTACTTAAAAAACAACAAAAAACACAGATCGTTTCTTTTAAGGCATAGCTGCAGGCAGCTGAATTGGCATAACTGAGGTTGTAATAATTCTGGAACAGGGAGAGTGAACAAAGACTTGAGTGCTGGGAAGTAAAGAAACCTTTTAAATCATATCTGCTAGTGACAGAAGAATAATTTAGAATGAAGTTTTTAGTATAAAAGAAAGAAATTACAGAACCATGGAACTACCATGGAGTTTAACAACCACCTCTGCAATCATTCTGTTTGTATTGTCCTTCTCTCCCCTCCCACACACCCATTTCTGTCTCATCAAGTCTGAAAGCTCTTCAGATCAGAAAATGAACCTCAGTCTATGTTCAGCACTGCAGGCCCTGATTCTGCCGTGATATTACATAATAACTTTGCACTTCAGAGCATGCTTAGCTTTTATTCCCTTTAAGCACTCTGTCATCACAGCATATCTCCTGCAAGATCTTCACCCTTTATTGTTATGGGCCAAAACTAAGCTGTCATCATATTTTCTGCCATACCTCATCCCCCTACTTCTCCTGCCTTAACAGCCTTTTTTCTCAATTTTTTTTTTTTTTTTTTTTTTTTTTTTTGCTCTTACAAGTTTGGCCCCAAGCATTTTTCCCCTCAAAGCAAGCTCTAATTCAATGAATCATCTTTAAAATTGTGCTTTTTCTTTTATAATGTGCTAAAGCCCCTGACAAAGGGTTTGCATATGTATGGTACAATGAAATTCTGCACCTCCACTCTACCGTTCCAGGTCTTGCTCCTTGGTTTTGATTTCTTTTTCATGTTTCATCTCTTTTTCCTACTGTGCTTTCAGCAAAGCTAGGACAGAATAGCATGGAAAATGCCCCCATACGGAGGCTAGAACTTTGCAGGTACTTTGTAGGTACTAAATAACTTAACAAAAAAATAATTTTAAGGGGCATGGCACAGGGGGAAAGAATGGAAAAAAAAAAAAAAATCTGCTTGCAAAGTCCATAATCATTTACATGGATTGGCTATCTGCCTTTCTTCACAAGCTCAGTCCAAATTCCCTGCTTGCCAGATAATAAATCAACTTTTTGCTTCAATTGTACAGTTACTGGAAGATCTGCAGAGTTTTAGGTCAAGCATTTATAACCATTTTATGATTCCAAAGTTTCTTACTTTGTCATTTAGTTACTGAACTGTGAGCTTTCATTGACTTTCTAAGCATTGTGGCAAGAACTGCTACTAGCTGTGTAAGATTTAAAACCTCATTGAGCAGAGGAGCAAAATCAGGGCTGTGGTAGTTTTAAGTATATATTGGGGTGGAATCGTGACCCTATGGAAGCCAATGGAAGTTCTGCCACTTGCTCATTGGGGCTGGGCTACTTCCCTGTCTGCTGCAATTTGTTGTGTAAGGATGAATAGGTACTGCAAAACCTCTATTTGACACCTTGGAAATGAGATGCCTCAGTGAATGCTTGGAAATTATTTATTTTACCTTTTTCTTTTCTTTTTTCCTTCTATCCTGGTGAAATATTTTATACACAGTCAATTGCTGTACCTAAACACCAACTCTTCCTGTGGATCTGTATTATACTTCGCCTCCTGCTTGTCAGCTTAATTTCTTCTGCTGTGGCATGGAGTGTTTAATAGCAAAATCTAGCACTCAGATTCTTTTGTCTCTTAATTATCTCTGCCCTGTCAGCTGTATCAGTGAAAACAAGTTACCATTAGACAATTCAGATACCAGTAAACACCAACTTGTGATAATATAGAGTCCTGTATTGCTGTCATTACAGAAAAAAACTGTTTCAGGGAGGTTTGAAAAAATTAAATAAGCCCGGCACTTCTAAATGACTGAAAATCTACAGATATCTTAATTATTCTTCAATAGCTTAATCATTCTGAAGAATCATGATCTTGTATAATGGCCATTTTAAATGAGAGGTTTGCTGCTCTGCACAGTTGCCACTGCCTTCTAATTGTGAATTAAAGCATAACTTAGCATGGCTTTATGCCAGCATGACTAGAAAAATTTACAGACACTAACTCTGGTTGAAATAGGGGGAAAAAAGCAGTTAGATTTCTATAAGTAATAGGAAATCACTCACCAAGTTGTACTTTAAAACAAAACACTAGAGCTTTAAGTTGACAAACTGACTTGAATTAAACCACACAAAAAAGTGCTTGCACTGTAAATCTTACAGGGCAAAAGTGATGGTAGGTTATCATTCTGTTTATTAGCATGCACTTTGCAGAGTTCAGGGCAAGTATGGATACGCATTCATTCCATTTTATGCCGCACATTACTGAAAACACATTTCCCATAAATAATTCATAAATGCATTGTCTGAAATTTCAGATTCCAAAAATATAACGTGGTTTTCAACTTTATGGTTGCTTGGTGTTCAAAACAGAAATAGACAATTGGATGGATGGACTTGGCAACCCTGATAAGAACCCATCAGTCAGAATTGCACTCCAGAGGTAAATGCAAACATCTTCCAGTTCCTGATCCATGGGTGTGTGTGTTAGCAGTCCCTTGGTGGGGAACAGGAAGAGAAAAAGAAAGGACAGAAGTAACCGAGTAGTGAGCAGAAAGTGACGGTCAGAGACTTGACTTTAAAAAGCACATTTTTCAGAAAACAGTGTCCTGGTCTTCTCTGGTCATGGGCTGGATGCAGAAGAGCCAGGAGGAAAAGGTCACTTCACCAAATACTGCGATGAGGAGCTAATGGGCTGAAGCTGCCAAGAAATCCAGAGGAATTTAAATTTGAAGTACAGTAATAGTTAAAATACAGAGAATGGACGTATTGTGCCTTGTGAAAAGCACGTCTTCTGGCCAGACTACGCCACAAACCTGAGCTCTGCTTGTTGCTTTGAGATCTTAATTGATAAAACCTCATTAATTGTAATGGCATAGCGACTGGCACAATCTTTTACAACACTTATGTTAGAATAAGAGAAATTAATAGAATCCTGCAGTTCATCTAAAGTCTAATCTCTGCTGGGAGCAAGTGACCACAACTCCTTCTGAAGAAACTTCAGTATACTTCATAGGGTACAGCCGTTAAGTTTTACGTATCATATGATTCTGTACTTTGCTGACATTGTATTTGTATTTTATGCTCAGTAGCTTCTTTTTCCTTCATCAAGTACTCAGATGCCTCCCATCAGACAGCAACTACTTTCCAGCCAGATCTGCACTAACTGGCACTGTTCTGCTCACCTCCCAGAGAGAGGCACACACCGTTCTGGGTCCCTTATGAAACCCTTGGTGTCTACCCCAAACAGAACCACCTACTTCCTCCTTACACATCAGCTCTTTCTTAAATCACATTCATTCCATTTTTCCTGTGAGCAAACACAGCAACTGAGCTTGAATTCTCAGCATCCTAATGTATTGATTGCTTGGGTGCAGACCATACAGGATGAGACAACACTCCCATAAAAATTGTATTCCAGTACCCAATTGCTGTAAAACCTCCTGGTTTGCACTGTTAAACCTCCTGCTCTGTGTTGGAAGGGTTGGGACTATCTGATGCTCCATTCATTTCCAGGTGCGCTGCTCAACTCTCAGGGGTAATCTCTAAATCAGCTGAGATTTCATACATCAAAGATGAGGATACATAATTCAAGAGAAGCCACTGAGATAGAACAGCTGTAAAAAAACGCAGTGTGTTGGTGGTGCCTGGTTTAGCATGTCAAAGAGGGGTGATCGCTGGCATGGAGTTGCACACAGCTGGCACAAGACCATGCTGTGTGGCAGAACAGGTGGCATCTTTGCGAGCTTGATAGGGACACAAGTGCTCAATAGGCTTGACACTGTGCAAGTTCCAAGTTAGAAGGCACCCCACAGAAAAAAAACAGCAGTAAAGCACAGAGTATGAGGCACTCAGGCCTGGTGTCCCTTGGCCGTAGTCATCACAAGCTAACAACCTCTTTCAAAAACTTTACACAGGTGGTAGGCATCCCACTGAGATAAATTACCTACTTCTGGTTGCTGAACAGACGGGCAGGGAAGTGAAATTTTAGTTTGTTCATTCCCAGCAGTAAGTAGCAAAGATGATCTGGGGCTCTGCAGGATTACTTTTCGATAACCATACACCCGTGGATAGTCCACACTTGTGTCAGAAACTGCATAACGTCACTGATACACCACAAAATAAGGCAGGGCACTTAGTGGCTCACAGGACTAATACTAAGTTTCTATATCATTCTGAATAACTGCAAGGCTGAGAAGGGCAAGAAAGTATTCATAGAGGGACCTCAGCTGGCAGGAGAAGTACTCCAACAAGTATCTCTTAACAAATGCAAAGTCCTGCACCAGGGGAGGAATAACCCCTGGCACCCGGTACATGCTAGGGCTGACTGGCTGAGAGGCAGCTTTGAAGAGAAGGAGCTGGACAAAAACCTGAATAGAATCATAGAATCTTCAAGGTTGGAAAGACCACTAAGTTCTTCTACTCCAACCATCAGCCCTTCCCACCATGCTATTATGTCACGTCCCTCACTGCCACATCTCCACGGCTCTTGGACACCTCCAGGGAAGGTAACTCCACAGCTCACTGGCCAGCCTGTGCCAATGCCTCACCACTCGTTCTGAGAAGACATTTTTCCTAATATCCAACCAGAATTTACCCTGGCGCAACTTGAGGCCATCACTTCTCATCTTATTACTGCTACTTGGGAGAAGAGGCTGACCTCCACCACATCACAGCTTCCTTTCGGGGAGATGTAAAGAGCAAAGTTTAATATTTAGAAAAAGGCAAGTGAGGGATTGGAGTATGTGGCATGCAAAGGATGCCTGAGAGAGCTCCAACTGCTCAGCCTGAAGCAAAGGCAACTCAGGGTGATCTTACTGTACATACAAATACTTGATTAGCCAGGGAAAGAAAGTAAGGCCAGCTTCTTCTCAGCAAAAGGATGAGAGGTAACGGGTGCAAACTGAAACACAAGCTGACTCTGCTCTGAGCAAGCAGCTGGATTAGATGATCCCCGGAGCCATTCTATGACTTTATAGCAGTCTATTTGTCTCTTCATAAACATAGTAAGCCTCATGACAGTGTATGAGAGAATTCCAAGGATGGACTGTTGAGGATTGGACTCTGATTTGCCAATACAATACAGGCATTTGCAACCGAGGAAGCTTGAACTGCCAGTGCCTGCAATTGCAAAGCCCCATAAACTAACCCATGCATTAACCAAGGGCTTCTGCACAGAAAGATTTGCAATTCAGTAAAATCAAACTGTCTGCATGAGAAACATGATGATGTATTTAAATATGGGGTTTTGCTCCCTTCCCGATACTTTACCGAATCACTTGAATCTATTCATGTACAAATGCATCATAGTGTAAGTACACAACCTCGTTTAAATATGTATATAAATATGTAAATATTTAGGAATATCCATATCCACACATTAAGAAACTTAGTAAAAACGTGGTTAGTATCCGCACCGTAAGCTTGCAAATATTTTTCGGGCAGAAATCTCCAGCTAACTTTACAGCAGGATCTCTCAAAGGAAGCCGAACTCTTGCTTTAAAAAATAAAACTAAGAAGAAATAAAAAGGAGCACGCTACAAAATGAATGTGACCCAGGGACTTACCCTTCTATGCAACAACACGAGCAGAGAGCACAGAGACAGTGAAGTCCGCAGGGCGTGAAATTAAAATTTTCACACAGATACAATGAAGTAATGATACAACGTTACAACCTTGGCACAAAAATCTTCTGGTTTGAGTGAAGTCATGCAATGTTACGGCTTGTGCGCGGACAGGAACAGTCCGCTGCTAAAAAGTTTGTAACAAAATAGGAGGAGTGAAAGCAAGAGAACTGGATGGGCAATTGCAACAGGGCTACACATTGTAGTGATCCTGACGCTTCTTACGTCGCTCATCACAGCCGCATCGAGCTGCCAGCGCAGGCTCAGGCAAAGAGAGCACGCTTCTCTCTCACACCTAGAAATCTAGGAGCTGAGATGCCTTTGGGAGATAGGAAAAAGACAGAAAGGGATTTGAGCTTGGCAAGGAAGGGAGAGGGAGAGGACATCTCTCTCACTACATCAGTTTGCTGCCTCTGAATGAAGCGGATGTGCAGGCTCCAAATTCCAAGCATATGGATAGGAGCAGGGATGCACAGAGCAATTAGCAGAGTCAAGCTGGGATGAGCAGCAGCTGGAGCAATGCAAAAGTCCTTCTAGGAATTGCTTCATCTCATGGAGTGAAAAAGGGAAAGCAGTGTTGGAACAACATGGGCTATTTGGAAAGGACAAGGTCATGGGAACAAAAAAGGGGCCTTTGTACAGTTCTCTGGCAGATCCATGTGCAGGGGCACGGTCGCAACAAAAGAACTTCATACATCAGACTGGAGACTTGCAAAGGATGCCATATACCTACACGCTGCAACACTGAATTATCAGATCATCTGCATGGATCAGGAAGCATTTCATTTCCAAGAGTATGAAAAAGCCTGCAAACTCATAAATCGTGAATCTGCTTGTACATTATGATGTTTCACAGATACCTGGTAGACTGACAGATGTGCGTGCATTCAACAAAATGTATTTATATGTCTGCACTGGGGGGAAAAAAAAATCTGCTTTCAGCTCTGCAGCTCATCTCCAAGCACGATCTCATGGTCAGAGGCACACACACAAGCACTACTGGTAATGAGGGGTGTGTGCCACTCACGCTTCTGGAAACGGAGTAGGAAAAGTGCACATAATGATGCAGAGGTCATTCCTGACATGGCATGTTTCTCACCCTGTTGATCCAGGACAGGACACACAGGGAAACATACACCAAAACGCGGCTTAATAAAATCTTAAAGTCTCCAGCTTATTAATTTTTAAAAAAAATAAATAAATAAAAAATAAAAAATAAAAAAAAATTCTCATTTCATTCCAGTGATTTCATTAGGTTAGACTTCTTCATCTTTATTAAAAAATAATCAGAAGTGAAATGTTTCAATAAACTCAATTTCTGTTTTAAGTAGTAAAAGATGATTCAATGCAGATGAAGCAAAAATAAAAGTTAAAAGTACAATGGCATTAGAGGCTCTCAGAATCTCCCTTAAAAGATTTTAAACATATAAATTATACATTAGTACTCTAGAATGTCTTTTTTGTTATTGTTATTATTATTATTTTTTTTTTAACAGAAAAAGAACTTTGAAAGCAAATTTCTCACTCAGCTTTCCAGTTGTACCTATCAAAACAAAAGCCTCTAAAGGTTATGGTTATGAAGGAGAGAAACAATATTTAAGGCACTGCTACTAAAATAGACAAAGATAACTTAGTACAGGACTATTTATGGTCAGTGAATGCTTAATTTTCCACTGTGTTTTCAAATTATTTCTCCCTAACACAATCAGAATGTGAGAAATAATTTTGTTTTTTTTTTTTTTCACAGAGGGTCATAAATGAAGTACAACCTCATAAGCAATACAAAACAAATCAAAATTATTATATGTGACCCTAAATTGTGTAGGAGCTAGAAACAAGTTGTTATAAGAAATTTATATGCTAAACCTAATCAGTATCTATAATGAAATGCAACGTGAAGAAAAAAAAAAACAAAAAACAACACAATAAAACCCAAATCCTTTAAGATTATCTAAAAGTTGAGGAGAACTTCATTGCTATAGTGACGACATGCTAAAAAACAAAATTACCAATATTCAGTAGCATGTGTTTTTGAAAACAAAATTGTGTACTAGGAAGAGAGTAAAAGTCACACCTTGCAGCAGAAATTGGAGCTGTCAGCCGCAGCAAAGACCTGTAAATTGACTTTAACAATCTCCTTGCTACAGCATGGGGGTGACCAGGCACTGGGAGGTGATCTTTGCACGTTCCTTCCAACTAAGGATTCTCTATGACTCTATGATTCTAAGATTCCATGAAAAGCATAAATACACAAAAATAGGAAGTAAACTTGCTTGGGACCACCTAAGACTGACAGAGCCTCAGCAGAAAAGGCTATTCACCATGAAGTTTATGATGCCAAAGAGGACTTGGTGAGCAATTTATCACAAGTAAAGGTATCATATAAATACATTACAGAACAAATCAACAGAATGAACAGTAATAAGCAGCTGGGATCAGTTGGTATTCATTCAAACTTCTGAGGGAGCATAGGGATGAAATAGCTGAACCACTGTTAACTATGATATAATTGCCTAAAACTGCCTCAGTTGTGTGGCAGTGAGAATTGGCAAATGTAAGGTTTATTTTTGAAATGATCCGCAGTGATACACAAATTTAAAAATAGAAGAATGTTGGTGTTTGGAACAAGCAGATTGATAGGAACTACAGTAAAGAAACTTCCACAATGCAAGCTTGATCTATTGATGAAAAGTATATTTAATTGTAATCCATTGGAAATATCTACTAGATTTGTAGAATTATTATGCAACCTGAGAGGAAAAACAGAGCTTATAAAGTTTATCTGCAGTACCAAACATTTTCAGCAAATCTAACACCAAAGACTCAAAAGTTGTTGTAAGCTAAGAGGAAAATGGGCAGATAATTGTTTCAAAAATGAGAAATAAACAGATAACATTAAAATTGGTCCACTGGAAAGTGGCCATGTCCTTAAGCAACAGAGATGCAAGAATTTTTATTGAGTAAGTTATCACAAGCTCATGTGCCACTGAGGAGGATGCGGTACACCTGCACTCCCTCTCCCAGAGCTCTCAGTACCTAAGCCCTTTGATTTATAACACACGTATTAAAATTGTATTAATAACCAAGGCACAGACCATGCAGCACATAGGTTAACCCTGCATTTGCCTCCAATACATAATCAACACATAAATGACAAACAACTTATTTTTAGTTCCACATATTCAGCTACAAGAGGAATAAGATGTCAGTGTACGTTACTCCAGGCTTATTTTACAGTCCGCAGGAAGACAGACATCACCAAAAGGTGATTTAACTGATCCTAAAATAAGTCATAGGCCATAAAATGAGCTGGGGGTAACTAGCTCAGTCGTCTCAAGATAAGCAAGATGAATTCTACCCTAACTATACTAGCATCACAGTTAATCATCGTTATTATGTGGACCAAGTCAGCACAGAGATTCAGTGTGCCAGGATCCTTCTCTGAGGAGTTTACAGCTTGAATATTCCAGGCAGGCAAAGGAAGGAGAGAAAGGGGATAAGCGCAGAAGCGATGGGGTGGAAGTATGACAGAGCCATACTGTGAGAGAATGGATAGATGTGACTATTTTGAATATATTATTATTCAGTTCCTTTCAAAGAAAAGAAAAAGAAATAAATATATTTTAAAAATATATTTTATTAAAAAAATAAAATATATATATTAAAAAATAAAAAAAACAAAACAACAACAACAAAAAAAAAAAAAACAGAGTTCTCTTTTGAAGGAGAAGTGAATGCAGTGCTAGGAAGGGAGTCATGCAGAACAGTTCCTTACAGAGTCATAAGAGAGTAACCAAGATTGGTCTTAATTTGTCAAGCTCTGCAGAAACTGCCATGACAGCAGTTCCTTGAAAATGTTTAAAAGCTACAACACAGAGCACTCAGAGTTCCAGTGGAAGAAAAAAAGCAACAGTCAAAAGACAATGTTTTTTGTTTGTTGTTTTTTTAACAAATGGGCAAAGCAAGACACAGTATGAAACTGCAAATACTGAGTATTTTCAGACTAACTTTTCATTGTTGTGATTACAAGTACAAATGAGAATCACATCCAACAAACCAACCTTTGTGTAAGATTTAATGTGGCATATGATAATTGGCAAAAGCAATGGGGGAAAAGAAGTGCAAAAACTAATTAAGGTAACAATGAAAATGATGGTAAGAAGCAAACCTAAGAGGTTCAGTTAGCTTCATAATGTGATCTGTAGTCTATTTAGCTTTGCTTATTATTACTTTCAAACTACAATCAACTTATTGTCATACCACTGAATGTTGAAAACTTTGCCAACTACTTGAAAACTGACATGCTTGCTGTTGAGCTGAACATTCCCAGAAGTCATTTCGCCCTCTTTTAATACAAAATCCTGTCAGATCCACATAGCTGAATAAAAAAATGTGTAAAGAATACGTAGCTGTAATAGACCTTCCCCAACTACTCAACTTTGGAATAAAAGACGATCAAAAGAGACTGAAAGATCCAGTGCTAGATTAATGCAAATATCTACCTGTTTGCAAGTGTACTTTTTGATTAAACTGGCATACATCAAGTACAATTAGAAAGGTTATTTATAACTAAGAAATACATAATTCTGCATTTTAATGAGGGTGACAATTACAGCCAACAGTTGCTAATTAACATTAATCCCTTTGCACTGCAAGTCTAAACTTCCCAATACGATTTTCATTGTCAGCTACGGACACAGAAAACAGTGACTGCAAAGCAGCTATTAGGGGGGTTACTTTGACACAAATAGGTGCTCCTTTTACACACAGTAAAGAAAAAGAATCTCGTGGTGTTTTAAATTTGATAACCTCAAATGTAAATACAGAATGTCATTTCAAAATTTACTTCATGTCTACCACATGAAATATAATCAAGCTTTATCATTTTCAAGGCTGAACCCAATTCCAAGTTTCCCAAGAGCTAAGCTTCACAGATAAAATGAGATTTCAACACAAGTTTGAAATCTTCCATTGTTAAATTTGGTTTCGATCCCGTTCCTGGGTTCCCATCTGCATTTCACATCCGAAAGTCCAAAGCTTTCAGTGGTCGTAAGAGAAGAATCCTGTTTGTATCAGTATCTGAAGTAAAATTCCACAGCAAAGCCTGAAGATACGAATGACTGACACAAACTGACTTGCTACTGTAGAATAATCTTACTGCTTTTTTTTTAAAATTTGTTCTGTAACCTATCAAGAAAATATTGATTTTAAAAATAAAGCCTGAAATTTCAATCAGAATTTTCCCAAATTGCTCTGCACTTCTATTCTAAATGCATTTCTATTCATCGATTATCATTTCTCTGTAAGTATATGCCATGTCTACAAGGGCAACCGTTGGCCATCTTACGCGGTTCTCTTACTGATAGTCACGCCCCTCTAAAAGAGATGACTTTGTATGCACGTAGTTTCCACAGAGAAATTACATCCATTGTAGTCTTTCAGCCAAGGTCTTTTCAGAAAGAAGAGCGCTATCTATCAGTTTCTTCTCATACTGATCTTTAGCAGGAAGAGAGAGATGGTCGGACACCAGAAATGCACAAGATTGTAATACAGCCAGTAAATAAAACCTCTGAAAGAGTGCTGAGGTGCTCACCAGCGGGGTCAGGCAATTGGAGTGGGATCAATGTTAGATGTAAGTAAATGAGAAGGCAGAAAAGGAGAATTGTGAGCACTAAGCAAAGAAACCTATAATGCACTTCTTACAAAGCGCTGTAAATTTCACATTTATTTTTATGAGATAGATGGGTTATTTCTACATACAGAGGTGCCCAACTAAAATCAAGATAAGTGATATTAATGTCCTGTGGTCAGTATTATTGAACCTCGAAAGCAATAAACTATGAGTCGATAAATATTACATTTGCAACATAGTTAACATTCTTCTACTGTCTCTGGCACTTATTACACATTGTAACCGCAAGTCTACAATACATTATTCATATTTGGGGTGTCACTGAGTGATGGATTGCTGTAAGAGAGGCTGTCCTTTAAATAAATCAACAAATAAAAATGCAAATGTTAACATTTTCAGCCACAACTTTTTCCATCTTGAATAGGGAATGAAAATTTCACATTATATCGACAGCCAGCAGAGAGAACAATTAACAACCTACACTGTGAATAAGAGAGATTAATTTGCCAACGTCTGGTTTTATCACTTGCATATGGAACTATATTGGACTTTTTGCGCTGCTGGCTCTCACGGGGAGTGGGCAAAACTTGTGTATCATATCATGATCATCACTGAGCTCAGCACCCCACTCCAAACACACTTTCAATTCCTTAAATGCTCATTAATTAGATCTGGAATGGAAGTTTTGCCCTCCTTGTCCTCCTTTTGAATATTGAATCATTCTAAGGGGAAATATAATCTATATCTTTGGCAGTGCTTGCTTAGACACTATGGGAGAAGAAACTCCACTGCATTGTCTTAAGAGCAGAACCACGCTCAGGCATCTGACATGCATAGATCTGAGAGGCATACGTAAGACAAAAGCCTAAATCTCATCATTGTTGTATTTCCTAATATTCAGCACAACAGATCTTCTCAGTACTATTCCAATGTGCATTATTAGGCTTATAACTGCACATTATATTTTACTTCAGATATTAATTTGCTTAAAAGCCCCTGAATACACATTCATCTGAGATGTGCTGGGCAATTGGGTAAATAGTTTTGTTTTTAAAATGTCCCTAAACACAGATTTACACAATACAATCTGTTTATAAGAACTCCAACAGGCCACTACAGCCTACAGATAATAACACAGTTCGAATACAGTATTCCTATTGCAGGAACTTCTAAATCATTTATTTGAATGGCTACAAAAAACTTCACACCAAGACGATGCATTCAGGTAGTGCTGAAATTCTGATTTAAAACTGCAACACGAAAGCACAGGCCTAATGCAGAAATCCCAGACTATCACTCAATCCCTTAATTTACTTAACTGTTCTTAAATTTACTTCTTGCCCAAAGTGAAAAATGCTGCAGGAGAATTATCTGTTTCATGGGGAGCAGAACAACCTTTGCCTGTGTCTTTTTAAGTGCTTGATTATCCACAGTGTTACAGGACATACTGTGCAAAACTTGACATTACAACTGTTTCCGCGTGGGGAGAGCCTGACAATTGCACCAGGGCTGTAATCTAATTAAATGGTCTTTCACAATGCACAATTTGCAATACTTTTTTTTTCTTTTTTTTTCCTGAGAAAGCATAAATTAATATTTTGATTTAGAACAGTTTCATTTCTGTTTTGTAACACAGTATTTGTCTTGCTGCAACCATTACCTGATGTTATCTGAGCTATGATCTAGTTTATGTAACAACGTTCTCATTACTGAATGAAAGCATATAAATGCCACTACCTACTCAATTTCAGCTCCCTTCATAGCCAAAAGAACAGAGCCTTGCTTCTAGACAAACAACAGTTACAGAAGACATGTCCCTGGCCACCAAAAAGCTATGTAATAAACACTTAGAGGAACAATGCTTTAGGGGTAAAGAACAGAACTCACTCTTTGGAGTCCGAACTTTGCCTATGATTTTTTCAAATATGCAGGCTTTGATCTAGATAAATAAGCACATGGAATAAGAAAGCTTTTCAGACCTGCTGTGAGCATATTTTCAAGGGGCTCGTGCAGGTGTAGACACTTGGCTTAACAACACTGGATACCCAAACATGTAATGCTTGGCTGTGTTACAAGAAGCAGCCACAGGCAAGCGTTAAAGCAACACGGGCAAACTAATTCACTATTAGCCTAACTCAGGATGCCAGATAAAGAAATAGTACATTCTCTTTCAGAGACACCACTGAGGCAAGCTCATGCACATTTCTTTTGAAAGTCTGACCCTTCCACTGGTCTAGCACTAAGAATTTGGGAGTACACACCTTTTATCTTCTCAAGAACTTACTTCTTGACCCAGAGGTGATTCAGTGAGAGAGAGAAAGCACTGCAGTGATTGTTCCTGAAGCACAAGGTAGCTGTAACACACTCTGAAATCGCCATTGAGTTCTGCCAAGAAAGGCTATCAAGCCAACACATCTTCTACCTGTCATGCCCCTGCTGACCTAGCAAGCCCACCCAGAAGCTGAGTGAGCACCCCAAAACCTTGCTCTGGCAGGGAGCTTCTGACACTTTCCAACACCTTCTCCCTGGCAAACTTTCCAATGCTGCTACTGCCGAGCGCCAGGGTTTGTGCTAGTTAAAGCTGGCACAAACATGAGTTGAATCTAGTCCTATAAATTTAAACAGTCAAAAGTAATTAGATTTACATGTACTGCCGAATAAATAAATTTGCTCTTCGGCTTGGGCTTTGTGCTGCAAGTTTCCATCTCATGCCAACTGTTGTGGTTAGGCTGTTAAATCCTTCCAAATCACGGATTATAACGAACATGCTGACAAACCCTAACTTTAGTGGCACAAAAGCAGCAATAATTCTCAATATTGATTAATTTAGTTAGTTAAACCTGCAGTCTAAGCTTATAACCATTCAGTGATAAATTGAGACCGACCTGCTGGTCAAGCAGGTTTTTTGATGAAGGATAGGATCAGCTTTAGGTCTCCAAAAAAACACTTGTCCATTTACCATTTTCAATTAGAGAAGGCCATAAGTAAGGGAAAGCACAACATGGCTGCTTAAGCTGGTCAGTTATATTTAACAGCACCAACAGAGAGAAAGCAAGCTGGTGAGAATGGGAGAGAAATCCCCCCTAATATGGGATTTTTCACAATTTGCCATCAACTGGTAAAACAAACCTTTAAAAATGACAGCTAATCAGATTTTTTACTGATTGCTTTATCTGATATGATCTAACAGCATATTTCAACAATTATTTTACTCCCCTCTGTGGAAATGAATGGACCATCAATCCTCTTGAATAAAATTCCTTTTTCCGCACAGTTGTTGTATGATGTGAATAATTATATCTACTCCTTAGTGCTTGAATAGAATCTCAACTTATCACTATTAGATGGTATCAAGCAGTACTTTTACACACTCTTTATCCGATATTACCAGCTTGCAAAGGTAAGTCTTGCTTCTAAGAGAAATGCTAAGGCAATCTTGCAGTTTCTGTTTGCTTAAACACAGTTACTTGTGGGAAACAGAGACCAATATATCTCAGTTCTTAAATCCTCCCAGAATTATCATCTTTTCCTTCAGAAGAAAAAAAAAAAAAAAAAAAAAAAAAGTGTTTCCATAGCAAGTAAGTACAAATTTGTCAATATTGGTAGTGGTTTTTCACCTATCATATATCGCAAGTTCTCTCAAAAGATAGAAATAAACTGCCAGCTGCTGCCAAGTATACAGGAATGATATCAAGAATACATTTTCCTAGTCCACTGGGCCAAAGAAAGATTAAATCTAACTCAAGCCCTCTCATTCTCCAAGAAACATTTAACTCTTCTTATGAATGGCCATACAGTCTTGTCATCCCCCTGCACAGAATCATCTAAGAGCATAAAAAATACAGCGAATTCGTACTATAATCAGCATTTACACCGTTGTTTAACTAAAGATTTTATTATAATAAAGAGTGGGATATGTTAAAAAAAAGTAAGGACTGTATGTTATTTTTCTCAGCATTTACCCCTAGAATTGTAATCCTGTCCTAAAAGGCAAGTTGTTCTTAGACTCCAACGTGTAACAACAATGCTGTTTTCTGCTTCTTCTTTAGAGCAGAAGTGATAATGCTGCTTTTCCAGCACATTTAGTGCAGATATATAGCATAATCAGGAATTGCAGGCTTAATGTGATTTTGTTGCTTGTCATTAAACAACTCCGATATAAAATATTTTAAAACAAATGCCATTTGATAAAATATTGGGTGGAGGGAGTACTGGGGGAGTAAAATCTTTAAGTGGATTTAAAGTCTAACAAGGGTTAACACCATCCATTCAAATTATTTATAAATTTATCTAATGCGTCAGTACTTGAAACATAAAATAGTTTCTGTTCTAAGTAAAATTAAAATGTTAGAACTTGGCATATTCCTGCTTTTCTTATTCTAACAAGCAATTTAAGGCTTACTATAAACGTCAAAAGGATACCTCAGTTTTTAGTTTATATTATCCATCTTGTGCTAACATGAAACATCATAGAAATTCAGCCACTTCCCTGCATCTAGGAGAATTTGATAGTTGTATTTGCAGAATCTTAAACCAGAGATTACCCAGAAGCTTACCATGAAATGTCATGCTGGATTGGTGATGTGGCTGTGGTTACAAGCTCTTTGCTGCTGCCCATCAGTGCAGGAGATGTGGCTGCACCCCCCCTAGGTCCTGAAGTTGTCCCTGTGGAACAAAGTGAAGACATTAGAGGCTAGTCAGCTTTCATCAATTATTTCATGATTCTGTGTTACTGCACAGAACTGGACTAAAAGTGGCTACTTTTTTTTGAAGTCTTTAATACACAGTGAAATTGCAATCAAAGAATTTGCTACCTTTTGACAGTACTGCGCATAGCATTCATTTCAAGATCACCATATGAAATCAGGTCTGCATAATAAGCCATACATTATAGTCTTCATCTTACTGTCCAAATGTTGACAGACTTCACTGTTACCATTTCATACACTAATCTACAGGATCCAGCTTGTTTCACAGAAACAGCTCTCATATCCTCTTATGAAACCTTTTTTTCTTGTGTGTGTGTGTGTATATAACTATTACTATAACAATATGTTGCTTTAAATAAAATAGAACAGCTAGTCCATTCCTGTCTTCCCTTGGAAATCCTCAAATTATAAAATTGTTCAAGTTGAAAGATGAGGTACTGTAGTCTAACCTCCACTCAAAGCAGAACCATCGAGATCAGGTTTTCAAGGCACCTATATGGCTAGTTTTCAGTATTGCCACTGATGGTGAGTTATCTTCTCTGTGCATCTTGTTCCAGTGCTTCACCATCCTCAGAGTGAAAATCATTTCCTGTAATAGCTAGGCCAAAATTTCCCGAGTTGCAACTTGGTACAGATGTCTCTCGCTTGTTGCTGATGGGCACCTTCAAGAAAGGTCTAATTCCCTCTTGTCTACAGTGTCTCATAATGTGACTGAAGAAAATGGGAAGATCAGTGCTGGATTTTCTTCTGAGGCTGAACGCATCCAGCTTTCTCAGCCTCTACCTGTACTTCATGTGTCTGGCTTCAACAGACACGCAAAAGACATTTGCATTGTATTCAACAACCTCTAGGCAGGGGCCAGGGGAGCAAAATCCTTCCCAGTATAAGAGCAAAGCAAGTCCAAGACCATCTCATGAGACTGAATGTGTACAAATCTACGGGAACAGATGACATGCATGCCATGGCCCTGAAGGAGCTGGTTGATGTGGTTGCTTTGCCACTGTCCATCATATTTGTAAAGTCATAGCTGCTAGATAAAGTCCTCAGTGACTGCATAAAGAGAAACACAACTCTCAATTCTAAGAAAGGGAGAAACAAGACCTCGGGAACTACAGGCTGGGTGAGCCTCACATCTGTGCCTGCTAAGATCATGGAACAGATCCTGCTGGAAAACATGTTAAACCACATAAAGTTGAGAAGATGAGACAGCTAGCACAGCTTTGCCAAGGGCAGATCGTACCTAACCAACCTGGTGGCCTTCTGCAATGGAGTAAGAGCCTCAGTGGACAAAAGAAGGCCAATTGATGTCAACAACTTGGACTTGTGCAAGGCTTTTGACATGCTCCCACACCACATCCTTTTCTCTAAATTGGAGAGATATGGGTTCAAAGGGTAGACTATTTGATGGATAAGGAATTGGTTGGATGGTCACGGCCAGAGGGTTGCAAGCAATGGTTCTATGTCCAGGTGATGGCTGAACATAAGCGATGCTCTCCAAGGATCCATCTTGGGACCATCCTTAATTGGTGCTTTCTACAAATTTCCTAAAGGTGCATCCTGTACCACTGTTAAAATTGCTAACGTTAAACAGCATCAGTCCTGGTAAAAATCTTCGATGGACTTCACTAGCAACTGGCTGCCAGCTGGACTGACCACAACACTATGAGGATTACCATACTTTCACCCATATTCCAGCCTTCATCTATCCACCTCAGAACTAAGTTTTATAGATACTGCTTACCCTGACAGTGTACATGCAGGTCGTCAGTGACAAGTGGAATAGGCAAGTTAGGGATAATCTGTTTCTGTAGGTAAAAGCCTCTGGGATTGCTTTTTAAAAATATGTCACTAGTAATGACTTATCAACATGACGTAAATGGAAAGTAAATACAGGGAAAACCACAGGTTTAAACAAAAATCAAAATCAAATCAGTATCTAGCTCGTTAATTCTGTCATGTCTAAATATTTATCAGCTCTGCGAACAGCAAGTTTATCTAACATTCATGCTGAAATATGAAGCAATGCATCAAGGTTGGAGCTCCAACTTCTGTGCAAAATTTACAGACATCAAAGAGATTATTCAAAATATTATTTTGATTTAAGAAGTATACAAACACACGTCTACAACCTAGTAAAAACAAATGTTTTAAGTACATTCTAGTGAGGCCAAAAAAGAGATAGGTTCTTACTGTCCTGCTACAGTGCATTGTGCTTCAATGCTGTGCAGGGAAAAAAGCTCCCCTAGTGAAAAGTTAATTATCAGAGAAGAAAGTTTTAGAAATATTGTGGGGATATATGTTGATTGGGTGTCCTTGGTAACTTGAGAGCATGCCAAGCCATGATAAGAGTGGGTATGCATACGAAGACTGGAAGCCTCTTGCTTAGACTTTTGGCTTCAAAACTGAGTAAGTGAGACCCTGAAACCATTTTAACTGACAGTGAAATGAGGCAGCTGGATCTTAAGAAACCAATACTGAAGTAATAAAAGCTTGGCGACCTTGAGAGAATATATTCAATTCCTGTATGAGAAAAGGCTAGCACATTGTCAACATACTACATTCAAAACAAAGTAGATGTATTTCTCCGAAAAAGAAAATATATGGACTCAGAGTGGCCAATACAACCTCAAGGGGACTGTTCATAGACCTACATTTGAAAATATTACCAAGGCCAGAAATGAAAAACAAGAAAAGGGGCTAAGTAATAATATATTGATGCTGTTAGACTGCACAGAGCTAGAACAGGGGTAGCAAGAAATCTTGAATAAGCACATATACAAACAAAAAAATGTTTTAAATTACATCTTGAAAAAGGCAGACAAGTCTACTGAGGGAAAAGAAACACCAAAGAGAAAGCTGGTCCATTAATATATGGAGAAGATTAAATCAATAATGATCCTAAAATGGTCAAACTACTAATAACTTTAAAATATAGTATAAAAAATAAAGAAAATGAATATTGGCAAATACTGTTTCATAAAGCTGATGAAAAGAAATTATCAAGGGGACAAAAAGATAGAAAATCTTTAGTCTGAAGGATATATATTTGATAGCTAAACAGAATTAGTTAATGAATTTATGAAGTGACTGGTAATTATTTATGAAAAGTCGTAGAGAACTGGGGTGATGCAAATGACAGCAAATTAATTAGATTTCCAGGTGTTAGAAGACAGTATGAGACTGGAAAAATTACAGATGACCTAGAGAACTAAGGGACGTGGAAAAAGAATAGACACATTCACCTGGAAAAAGAAACCTCATATGTGGTGTGAATAATCTAAATTCTGATATCAATGCAAAGAGAGAGCTGGAGTAGAAAAGAATAGCAAAAAATAAACTAGATAAAGGCAAGGTACCCACAAAGCAATTACCAATGCCTTCTGAATGGTAACACTAAGAATGCTATTTAACTTAGTGCAAGAATGATTTAAAGTAGGCTAAATGGACTTTTGAGAAAATTCTAATAGCTGAATATTTCTGCTTGAGAAACAGAAAACTAAAACATAAAGAGTGGAGAAATATAGCAGCCTACATTTTTGAAAGTGTGAACACTACAAATGAAGAGAAGCTGTTGAGTCTGGTTCAAGCAGCAATGGAATGAAAGTAAGCAATGGGAAATTTAGGTTGATAATCATGAAGGAAATCTTTATGAATTGAATAATAGTAATATTCATAATGCTTAACATTTATATAGTACTTTACATCTTCAAAGCACTTCACTAATATTAACTAATTGCTCTATTCGATTGCAGGGAAGAGTCTTCCCTCAAGGGAACTTGTTCCAGATCCTGAATCCCTAAGAAGCTCCATTAGAAAATCTACCAAAAACAAACACTGTAGAAGAAAATCAGCCCCTGGAAAAGTACAGATTCTATGAGATAAAATATATTTTTTTTTTTCTCTGACTTTTCCCCTTACATATAGAAAGGAAAGCTGCTCATGCTATACATTATCATGCAGATGCTGCATTCCCCTAAGTGATACAAATGGAAAAATATACTCCCTTTGTTTCAGTGTAGAAAGATCTTAAGAAGGAGGTAAATAGAATGACTTTCTGTGAGGTTGTACAGAAGCAAAGTGTCCAGTATTGCAGAATACAATCTAGCTTATTTTCCCAGACCAAAAGCAAAATTTTCCAGGGCAGAAGGAAAGAGAAACACACACTTCTGTACTTCAGTGCTTTTGAACTAGACAAGTTGTTAGATTTTAGTACAAATTGACATAGCTGCTGGTGACACCAATAAAAACAATTTACTGCTGAAAAGATCTAAGACTCAAGGATTGCTTCGTCTGCTTAAAGTTTTGCTGGTAGAACTAAAAAGAAGTTTGGCTACAAGACACAAACACCTAGTAAAGCAAAGGAGTAAAAATTTAGGAGCAAACAGAAGTGAAAGGTAAGAAGCCTTCAGTGAAAGAATAAATACTGACTGCCTAAGCTGGGTTGATCCAGTAAGTTTCCAGCTTGCAAAGAGAGTAAAAGTGCTCCTTTTGCTCCACAAGGCGATGGGGCCAGGTTTTTCTCCTTTTTCTCCTTACTAAACTTCTGTAGTGAGAAAGGAAAAGTGGGCTTGTCAAGAATTACACCTTCCAAGCACACCACTCTCACAGTAAGTGAGCAATCCTGTGGGCAGTAAAGCCACCCTTCATTCCAGCACAGAAATGGTTCACCAATTAGTCAATTCATCTTCTCAAAACAAAATCTAAGAAGACAAAAGTATTGAAAAAGGACAACACCAAAATCTGATACAAAAGCATATGCTGCTGTGTAGAGACACTACCATGAGTTACACAGTACCCCCAGAAGTGCTGGAAAATTATGCTGTGCTGTAGTAGAGCCTAAAGACCTACAACAGACCTGGCTTTACGGTAAGATGTACCTGGGGAGCCATCCTCTCCAGCCTCAAACATTCACAATTTACATTGACAGGACAGATCAAGGAATAAGAAAAAATAAACCTCTGTAGCAGTAGTGCAACAGCTGACTGTCGGGAAGCTCTCAGCAGTTAGCACTGCTCTCTTCTGACCAAATTAACATGTGAAAGTTTGCTGCCAAATAACACCAAATTTCATGTCTTGGGATGTTATCTTGCTGACTTTGTGTAGTCACATAGCATGGCTTAGATGGGGCTTAGTGACTGCACTGCAGAAGAGGGACTACTTTCTACTGACAGAGTAGGCAACAACCAGAGAGACTTCCAGGCTTGCTGGCTCCAAACTCTGATGCCTTTTGATAAATTGCACGTTTTTATGAATTCACAACAAAAACAGTATTGATATCCCCTATTTTATTCTTGTAGATGTGACTTACCCACTTGCTAACAAAAGAATAAAGTCTAAAGCTGAAATCCTTGTTCAGAAACAGATGGTAATACGTAGTAGAAGCAAGGACAAGGAACAGCTAAGTCCAGGACTACCTGGAATTAAGAAACTTAACATTGTGCCCTGGTGATCCCCGGAGATGAGAAAACACCATACAAGTATGTGTGTACGGTTGTTAAAGGAGTTCAAACATATAACAGAGGGAAGCCAATTAAAAAGGTTCTAAATACAGAAGACTTCAACTTCAGTGATTAGTGCTAGGTAATTTGCCTTGTGATGAACAAGCTATTCAAATCAGTAATAGACCTGAGGTAGTTCCACAGCTTGAAATAATTTCTCTGAATTTTATCTGGTATCACAGTAAATGCCGATGTTTATAAGCTAAATTTTGCCATGCAGCTCAAGGCTACTAATCCCAACAAGTGCTTGCTTAAAGACACCCACCATCTTCAGATATTACATTGACCAGTATACTCACTAAATCAGCGCAGGTGCAGTTTGGTTGCTATGTGCAATGTGCAGTGTGTAACTTCTTCTAAGTACTAGAAAATGAAATGAATGAATGCAGGGAAACCCACGTTGGATATTTTTTTCTCCCCCAAATCTATGGAAAATAAATTACTTTTTTGGGACTATCTCTATCCAAGGAACAAAACCCATCATCCAACTGTGAAAAATCTCAATTTCATCACTACAGTATTGAGAAGGAGAGGGGAGAAGGAAGAGGAAAAGAAAAAAAATAATGATAGCTGAAAAAAACATAAAAGAAAACCATCAGTGAAAATTGCCCCTGAAACTTTGCAGAATTGTAACGGCTTTCTCTTGCTTAAATTGATTGGTGTAGCAATGTTATAAAATGACTATTAGGATTCATTGTGCACAACAGAAAGTGTGAAATGTCAGCAGACTATACAGCAAAAGTAATGGGTCCTGAACCCCTGTTAGTCAAAAATGATTTTGTTTCAAATTAGAAATTGATTTTTTTTGGACACAAGCCTTTTACAGGCTTCCAACTTTTGTAGCTATGCCTTGGAAGAGATTAACCTCAGCCACTGTTTGGGTCCAGGCTGATGATACCCTTTTGAAAGTTTCTTCACAGGGACTGCTTTTTAATGTTGGTACGGTCTTAACCAATAACACAAGTTATTTGTTCCTTTGAGAACTGCACCACATTTCTTTTCATTTTGCCATTTTCTTTATTTTTATGCTGACATATACAGCAAACTGGCTGACAAGTTAAGGAAAGAAAAAAAAAGCTAGCTCATAATTGAACCAAGGATTATGTTCAAGGCTCAGCAGTGAAACATCCAAGCTGCTTTTGTGCCCAACACTCTCTTCCTGAGAAAGAAAGCTTTCTCTGCTCCTTAAGTGGAGGTACTAAGCTAAGAGCAGGATAGATTCTAGCAGTACAGACATCCCTGTGTGGCAAAATATCAGGTAGCAATGGTGGAGCCATTTCTTGGGGAGGAAAAGAATGTGAAGAAGATTACATTTCAAGAACAAACCCCACTGCACTTATTCTCTGCTTGCTGGGAAAGGAAAAAGAATTGTTGAAGTAGTTTTTTGAGATTAAAGGGCTATTCTTTTCTCTTTTATCAGGAACACCAACCAAGAAGATCACTTGTTATTTACAAGTTTTTGTATGCTTTTACTTTGAATGTAGCTAACTTCTGTTGGGTTGTTTCAAGCAACTTGCAATCTTCTCCCTCTAACTGTGCATTTTGCTGATCTCCTCTTGAACACACACCCAATTTCTAAGTGCCATCAGCATAATCATGGCCCTGCAATACAGCATACTTTCTCTAACCTTTCCTTGACTTGCTGCCTTCCCTCTTGGCCTGCATCAGAAGGGCTTGCCTATCTTCCACATTTGCACCAATACCAGCCATCTTCTTCCCCGAACTGCTCCCACCGCTGCTCCGTAATGTTCTGGAGGCTTTGATCACTGGTGGTGTCCTGGGATCATAATCTTCATGTTTTGACACAGGTACACTAGGAAGAAAGAAAGGTGACTCAGCTACATGACATTGACCTCTTTAATACTGCACAAACTCTTTAACTCCTCCTCCTCCAGAAGCATAACCACCATGGTGCTAGTTGAGCTCCTGCTCAATCCATTTACAATTTCTGAAGGCAGGATGCCTAGGATTGAAGGGTTAAGTTACCAGCTACTTCATTTTACATGGGAGTCATTGGTTATCAGCAGCTGGCAGCAGTCAGACAATTCCATTTGGAGTTTTGCTGTATTTGGAATATTCCCAAAAGCATCAGGTCTTGGATTTTCTGAGTGTTTAGAACAGGACAAGTGGGATGAAGATACAGAGAGGATTTTACTCAGCATGGCTGAGGAAGGTTGAAAGAAAAAAGCAATAAAAAATGCTCACTTTGCTAGGAAAAAGGGGAAATAAAGAAGAATCAGATAGATAGGATAAAAAATAGAATCATGGTTTGCAAAAAGGAAGCAGATGACACATTGATCAAAGGAAAAAGAAAAGGATGAGAAACAAAAAGTGATGAGCTAAAAGCACAGAGGTAATTCTGAGAAGGACAGCAAATGTATGAATGAACTGTAGAGAGGGAACCTGCTGTAGCAAATGCAACAGCTTAGGTAGAAAGTAAAAAAAGAGAAAGCCAGAAAACACAACAGACAGCATGTTCCAGGAAGGTCTCATGCAAAAGATTTTAAGCATTCCACAAAGACAGCCAGGATGCAAATCTGATGACATAGAGTAAGCATGATTTCAGTCCCCGCAGACACACAATCACAAAACATTTGGGGAACACAGGTCACTGAGACCGTCTTTCTCTAAGTAAAGGCATCAGACTGCTTTCAAATTCTGCTCTGAGGAAAAAGACTATTGCTTTAAACAAGGATTCCCAACATTTATAAATCATTACACCCATGACCCTTATGCAGTTAAAGAAAGCAATTAAAAATATTTTTAAAACCTTTGGATTATCCACAGGAAGGAATACAGTTCATCCCAAGATTATACCACTCTGTTTGCAAGCATGGGACTGACATACAGCTTTCCTAAGTTAGCAGAAGATTATACAAATCTTTTTCCTGTTTAAGTACCAATTTTGCACGGATAACTCAAAGACTTCTACTAAGTTTGCATTATTTGGGATACAGTTTTACAGAGGATGATTCACAAGAGTCTTTTACATAAGAGTTTATATTAGTGAAGATAGTATATATCCAAGGGGAAAAAAAAAAAAAAAAAAGAAAAAGAAAAAGAAAAAGAAAGCAGATATCCAGTGTTCCCACCAGGAAATGATAGCTAAATTAGAAGTTTCAAATCAGCGTGCTGCAAAAGTCACTGATTAATAGGGTCCACTGCACCTGTTTGACAATTAGTATTTTCCCCCTATTAATAATGTAGAACATTATATAATGGCTCCTGACCCATAATAACTGGCTGAAGAGTTGCATAAAACTTCTCCAAATAACCTGCATTTACTGTAGGGTTTCAAGCTGCATGGTGACTTAATAACACTGCAAAGTGTTTTTAAAATTAATGGTAGGCTAATTTAGTATCTTATTTGAATCCTATGAAATTATTAATCTACAAATTCCTGCAACCATTAGTACAGTCAGAGGTGGGTTTGGACCCTAATAACCATTTAAGGGGCTTAAAGATGTAATCATTGACCAGATTTCTCTGATCATACAGGACTTAGTTCTTCATTTGTCTGATTCTTAATGATTAATAATTTAAAAATCTGAGTGGTGGTCTTGATGAAGAGTGACGCTTCATGTGTAGAGAAGGAAGCAAATATTCTGCCAGTTCACTACCATACATCTTACATGGTGTGGTCATCTGAAAAATACCAGCTTTTTGGTTTAAATAATGTTACGTCAGATGGAACTCAAATATAAACACATGCCAAGAGGAAGCTGCAGATGCTGATTTATTAGAAAATAACAAAAGCAAACATATTTGCATTTATAGCTCACTACACAATGAATTAGAGCTTGGTTCTTCATAACTTAATTAAAGAAGGCTGACTTAAGTTTTGTTCAAGTGAGGATGTAGGGTCAAAACTTGAAACAACAAACAAATCCAAGACATTTCATTCCAAGGATGAAAAGTGATAACATAGAGAGACATGCAGAAAAAGTCAATAATTTTCATAAAAATGAAAAAAAAAAAGAAAAAAGAAAAGTAAGGAAGAGAGCTATTTCGAAGAAATAAGCAGTGAACTGAACAGGTGATTGGTTAGTAGGACTTCCATAGGGCACCATGAATTGACTACACAACTGCCTAAATGAAGACCTTCCTAACCTACCTAACCTGCGTACTAAGGCAGGAGTTGCAACGTAGCATCATCAGAAAAGAAGCGAGACTCAGCATTACTGCCTCCTGATGAATACTGAAGTGCATCACCAACAAAGAAGAACACCTTGGACATTTGTCCGTTTTGTCTGTGCCTCATATCGCGATATCCCTGCTGAGTGTGAATGGCAAATTTTAAATGTCATTCAGGACCTATTGAATACTGCTAGTATTTGCATTCCTTAAAAAGTAGAAAAACATTAACCTTTTGTTTTATTGAATTAAAATGCCATGGAAATGCTGATGTAGTCTTCAGAGACTGAAATACTTTTACAAAGAAGAATAGCTGTCATTTATTAGACATAAAGAACAATTACTTGATAGGATGCTTTCTGACAAAAAGCAGATTGGTATTCTCATCATAGAAAAGGCATTGTAAAAAAACCCAGCGCAGACCTCTGAGACTTGAATAATTTAAAGCTGCATTTGGTGCAATTTGAATTTTTCTTTAGGGAGGCAAAGTTAAATACCTTTAATTTGTTCTAATTATTTCAAATTTGCAAGTTAATTATGGCTGATCATTAAATAACAAAAAGGACTATCGTCTCCATAGAGTTTTACCTCCTACCCTCTGCATTACTTAAGCTAGATTTTAGTATGCATGAATTAACTTTCTAAATAATCACACGGTTTGACTAAATGGCTCAGTAAAATGAGCTCTGATCCTCAGAATAAGCATTAATGGACATTAGAAAGGCTATTGGGACCCATGTTACTTACATTATAAGTATTTTTAATGGGGTCTTATTTACTAATCTTTATGTACTGTTCAAGTTAGGGCACCATATAGATACATTATTCTGCTTTAATAGAGGAAAGTCAGTTCTTCAAGATACTAAAACAAATGTCCATTTAGAGCCAACTAAATTAATTTTTAAATTAATGCAGGAAAACTCTGATAGAATTTAACTTGTTTTAGCTACTCATCTTAATGAATCAATCCAACATAATGGTAGCCTTGGTCTGCAAGTGGAATTTTACAGATCTGTTGAATTACTAAGCAACTGAAGCAGCTAAGACTTTTGCCACAGAGTAGCATTCACCATCAGTACGTGTACAGCCAGGAGAATATTTCTTCCCTACTCTTTAGCTTGTGATCATCTGACAGGTTCCCATCCATCGAATTTGGATTCTCACCTTTCACTGAACTCTGATCTTTCTACGCATTTTTCAGCGCAGATCAGTGGTATCCCGAGAACACGACTACATTGTAACTAGTCAGAAAACCAAAGTGCAAGACAATTCATGCCTCCGGTATATATGTTCAACAGATGGCTGCCTTAATGGTACTCTGCTGCTCCCTGTTGAGACAAGGGCCTGACAGTTTAACCATTATCAAACTAACAGATTGCTGTGATAAGACAGCTCCAAAAGTAAACATGTTGGGATATTATTTTCCTGTTCTGCAATTCCTGTTTTAAAAATAAAATAATTAACAGTTCATGTGTGCAATCTGCTGTAATTATATCAGGCCAAGAGTGCGTAACACTTAATGATGCAAAACTGGTGACAAGTAGAAAATCCAAGCAATACATTTTTGTAGCTGGAACTTGCATTGCCATTTCAGATGCAGTTGGATAAGTAGTCTGAAAATTATTTTTTCTTCCCTATCCAATCCCTTGTCATGGTTCTATGTTTTTGGTTTTTTTTTTTTGGTTTTTTTTTTGGGTTTCAGTACCGACTACTTCAGAAGCAGCCCGAACCCCCTCATTCAGCTGAGAGAGTTTCCAGCCAAATCAGCTTCCTAAGTCAGCTCAGCATAAAGCAACAGTGTCAAAAGTGCTGGGACAAAGGAGGTGACAGTTCGTTTTGGGTCTAGATTTAGATCAGTTTAAATCAAGTTATTGGAGCACAGCTTTGAAAGCCACCAGTTCCAAAGTGGGACTTTTGGGCAAGCTGGTCGTCTTCATGGCCATTAAAAAATATTTTCTGGGAGAAAAGTAGGTCTGTAGAGTTTAGATGAGTGGCCCTTAGAAGAAACATCAGTGGTCTTCTGTCCAATCACAACTTATTCACTCTTGTCAAATGTGCTGTGTAACTCTACTCCACGTAGGCTCCTACTTCCAGAACATCCAAGTGCCTCATATTTCTGAAGTGTTTTGCTGTTGTTGTTGCCTTGATAATGTCAGGTAGGGTGGGATGGGATTACCCTCATTCACAAAGCAAAGAAGGCAAGAAATAGATGTGGTAAGGAAGATAGGACTCTGGATGGTAATTGGTCTGCAGAGGAAGAAGAGAACTGGAGACAACTTTCAAACGTTAAGAAAATTAGACACCTGAAATTAGTGTCTTAATTCGTGAAATTAAGCAGATATATACTATCTGTACCTTCCTAAAGCTAGTCATGAGGAAAATCCTGACAAGAGGCAGCACTTAAGGTCCTCATTAGAGCATTTCCATCTGCAACATGAAATCCTTTTCTGTGGGAACATCCTGCTCCTTTTTTGGAGCAGAAACACGTCAAGATGTAAAGGCCATAGCAGCAGTGGGAGAAAGGTGGGAAATGGGCTGCTCACTAGTGATTTGTGTGGGGAGAGTAGAGATGGAAGAGAGCTTACAGTGTTGCAGGTGAGGAGAAGCACAGCAGAACTTCAGGCCAGTGTCTCATCACTGAATACCATCAGCCTTGCATTCCTCGTGACAAAAGCAATCTGTTTATGTCAGGAGACCAACAGCCTTCAAAACATAGTGCTAAAAATCTAAAGCCTATTTCATATTGAAACCGAGTGCTTGAAAAAAAAAAAAATCAAAGCTTAACATTTTCTCCTCCTTTCCTTTAAAAAGTAGGAAAATATCCTCTTCTAATACAGACCTTGAAGACCATATTCAAGCCTAGAGTGAGATTTCATGGCCCAATTATGAAACCTGGCATTTTGAGGCTTATGTTAGATGTATCAGCATGTTAATGACACTGCTGGGATCCACTGCATGTTAATAAGAAACAGCTGCTTTCCTTTCTAGAGAGCATGTTCATTTGTACTTTGGAGATCTTCAAGACAGAGACAAACTCCTTTCTTAAGAATTTCTCAAGGTAAAAAGCAGAAGTCAGAGACAAACAGGGGAACACCTCAGCAGATAGGGCAATTCTGTAACTGAAATATAACTATTATCAAACCTGTCTGCAACTGAAGACTTTTTTGTCACAGAAAAAAATGCAGTGATTGCCTACAATCTACATGCTATTATGCACACAATATTGCTGTGGAGTGATCCAAACCTTACAGTCTTCTTCAGGTTCAGCATCCCTGAATCCAGTAACACGTTTGGAAGTTTGCAACAGGTGCTGCTGTTTCTTTCTGTTGAACATAGGTTCTGTCTTGAACCTATGGCGTTTGGTTTACATTTCTGCTCATCTTGGAGAAATCATATGGACAAGAATATTAAAAACTTTCTCATATACAAGCTCTACCAGGGTAATGTAATCCGCAGCACAGCTTCTCCAGACCATTCTTTCAGAAACCAGTTTCTTCCCTACTCCTTCAGTGATTGGTACTCAGACATTTAATTCCGCTAGCAAAAATTGAGGCTGCATATGCTTTTCATTATCAGTGACCTATTAGATCATTCCAGCCATAGGTGAAAGCCTGGCCTCATTGAATCAATCAGAATACTGCACTTATCTTCAGTGAAGTTAGGATCTTGCTTAATATTCACAGTTAAGGTCTGTTTGTAGGAAGTACTAAGCTAAATTCCTCCTAAAATTATATTCATGCCTTTCCTTTGAAGATGCGTCCTCATTCTGCTTGAAGTTAGCTTATGCTCCAACTTCCCACCAGCACCCTTCCTACACTACTTCTACAGTTTCGCTAATAAACATTGAAATGAGCTCAGATTACTTTCTCTCTTAATCTCTGAACCCACAAAAAATTTGAACATAAAGGTTTTCAGGCAATTATAGGGGAATGCCCACAAAAAGCAGAGTAGCAAAGCTTAACAGGACAAAATGCTGTGATTGTGTGCTTGGCCTTCCTTACAGAGGAGAGTAGAGCAGCTGTCGTTCCAGCAAGCAGCGCTGTCAGACTTCACAAAAGAAAGTCATGTAAATGTCAAGTCATAGGTATAAAAACAATCCTTCAAAACAACGTCTGTATATATCTGAAAAGCCTGTCTAGCTGTCACCAGTGAAAGTACCATAAGGAATGATGCAAAAGCCTGTTTAGGACAAATAAAGTTTCTGAATTGAGTCCAAACTTCTCCAGTAGATCAAACTGCATAACTCTCTCCTTTAGCAGGAGGATCACAAGCTCCTCAGAGTGCTTTAACCAGAATGGCTATCCTTTGGCTGAGAGCTAACCCATTCACAAGGTAGCTATCAAAAAGCAAAATTCAACCCATCTTCTGAACAAAAATCAGCCTCCAACACCTCCAAAATTAGAGTGCAGTTTTGTTGTGACAAAGGCACAGATGAACACTGCTTTGTCCCTTCGTAACTTCGCTCACCTGCAAGAGTTTTTACAGCCAATGGGCTGCACTGCATAACAGACTGGAATCATACATTCATAGAACTGAATCGGAAGGGACCCTTAAAGGCCATCTTGTCCAACTCTCCTGTAATGTACAGAGACAACTACAGCTAGATCAGGTTGCTCGGGGCTGCTGCAGGACTCGGGCTGAGTGTGTCAGCAATCACCTGCTCAGTCCAAGAGTCCTTGTGTTTCCTTCACTGATTTTACATATCTCCCCCATATAAGTTCCTGACAAGCTAGTAGGTGGTAACAGGACATTATAGTAAATAAGCAGCAACTGCCCCTTTTTTGCCCATGCATCGCATCACGTCACACAGTGACCATTTGCTGAAGACAAGTGACAGTATAAAAAAGGAAGGAAACTCTAGGAGCTAGAAAGCAGGCACTCAGAAGCTTTCCAAAGTGTTCTACTGACAAGACATTTTGAAGAGGTGCCTAATTAGACCAACAAATATTTAAGATTGCACTCTTGTGTACAGGCATTACAAAGAGCTATGCATACACACAAAATCTGTCCTCTTATTCTAATCATTTCTACCTGTGTTGCATGATGATTAAATCAAGCATTTTAAGCACAGATTGCTACTGGTATTTAGAATTATATAGATTTTTTACTGATGCAGTTTTACAAGTCTTGGGACCAGCAAATCAGTTGTCTGAAGGCTCTAACGCTGTTCTTACTCCAAAAAGCCACCAGAGGCTCAGTGTTGGGGCACAACCTCAGCCTGGCTACAAGGCACAGCCCTAACTGTACTTTCACAGTGGGTCTCCCAACCAAACATAAAAGACTTTTTCTGATATCTAACCTAAATCTCCTTGCTTTACGCTTGAAGCCATGTCCCCTTGTTCTGTTACCACAGACCCTGCTAAAGACTGTCCCCTTCTGATTTGGGTGGTTGAAGTCCCCCAGTAGGGTGAGTGCTTGCAACTGCAGTGCCTCCTGTAGCTGGAAGCAGAAGGCCTCATCAACAGGCTCCACCTGAGAGTGGCCTGTAGAAGGCACTGATCACAATGCTCCCTTTGCTGCCTCAGTCCCAAACTGCCACCCACAGGCTTTTGACTTGCTCTTAAGTATTCTTTAGGGACAGCTCTTCACATTTTATTCCTTTCCTGATGTAGATAGCAACAGCCCTTCCCCTCATTCCTCGCCTGTCCCTTCTGAACAGCTTGTGGCCATCAATAGCCACATTCAGGTCATGGGAATTATCCCACCAGGTTTCAGTGACAGCAACTTATGCCACGGTTTTCTAGTAGCGTAGTAGCTTTCAGCTCCTGTGTTTATGTCCCAAACTGGATGCATTGGTGTAGAGGTATTTCAGCTGGGCAGCTGGTTTTGTCAATTCCTTAAAGGTTAATTCCTTAATTCCTTTTAAGTGTTTTCCTTGATTTTCCCCACTGACTTCTACAGTCTCAGCAGCCACTGTCCCAGTAGCCACTGTCTCATCATCATAGGATTTCATACATGCTGCAGTGTTGACAGTACCTCTCGAGGCAAAGGGTCCTTTAAGGCCCCTGCTAGCACCTTGTCCCTCTAATCTAGTTAAGCCATCATGCACCTTATCATGGGAAGGCTCACTATCTCCCCTATCCCCCATAGGACCTAGCTTAAAGCCCTCACAATGAGTCCCACTCGTACTTTCTAACACGGTGCCCCAAATGTTCTCATACAAGGATCTTTTAAAATGGTGTCACATGCTATCCCATTTCTGTTGGAAACACCCCTCCTGATCCATCTTTGCACTTCACTGGCCTTTTTTTCATGATTAAATCACATCTGTGGGACACAGTCATTCTATGATTAAGTAGTATATTAATGATTTACTACTACACTGGTACTCATCTATATTATATTGCTTACTAAAATGAAAACACTGAGATTGTTTATTGATTTGCTTAAAAAAAAAAAAAAAAAAAAAAAACCCTTATAGCTCAAAGAGAAGTAAATAGAGAAATTATACTTTGGAGTTTCCTCAGACGAGTGGGTTACCATATCCAACATATCCAATGATGTAGATTGGACCAAGCAGCTCTTGGTAAAGATTTAAAAAAATCACTTCTGGCTACTTACACTGCTTTGAATCTACAGAAGTTACTTATTTCTCAGATTGCACTTGATAGTGATAGAAAAGTCAGCTACCTATTGCAAGCATAATACAGACCAAGATGCTCAGCTGATGGCATACAGCTCTAAAAACCATGACTGAGCCCCACGAAAACAAACAAGCACATTGAAAATTTCCTTTCAACACAAGGATTTTATGTGAATGTGACAGCACCACCAAACACTGACTCAACCACGGTGTTTATTGAGCAGATTTAACATTTTTTATGTGTTTGCATATTCAGGAAATAAACAGACATAACTAAATTTAAACAAGACAGAAATCACTGCTTCTCCAAGAGGTGAATACCTCTTTTAAAATCATACAGTAAAATGCACAGTCTGATGTCTAAAATCCAGGGGAAGAGACATTAGCAAGACCTCGAGTGCTCTGCACTTTTTTAGGTCAGATACCGACTTCTCCTGTCATGATACAGCTTCCACTGGCAAATAAAACCTACCTTATATTTTACCAATCAAAAGAAACAAATTTAACTTAGATTTTGTAAGTCTGCATCTGTAAAAGTTTGTTAGAATCTCTTTGGAAATGTCTGTCCAGAGTTGCTGCCGTCAGTATAATTCTGACACTGTGAGGTGTGTTTTCAGAGGCTTACATCTACTTGTGTTGCCTGGCCATCTCAGCCCTACTGCATCTAAAGCCTGTGCATAAATTTAGCCTTTCTCTCAGAGACATTACTTTCTCAGAAAGGAAGCAAGACATAGATGCAGATTAAAGGAGCACAAAGTTAAAAAGAAAACAAGGATTAACGAGGCATTGATCAAATAGAAGGGCATGTAGTTACATAAAGAGACAAAGCCTGACATTATTGACAGACAACTAAAAATACTTGAACATTGTTTTGTTTCAAACTTGCGTGTTCCAGAAGCAATACATAAGCTTTTCTACCCTCAAAGGTGATAATGTATCACTTCAGTTAAATTATAATACTTCCCGCCGTAGGTCAGTGCCAAGATATTTTGAGTATGACTCAAATTTTACGTGGATTTGCTGGACAAAGACCATCTTTATGTGTGAAAAGAGATTATTTAGTATGAAACTCATAGTAAACTCTGAAAAGAGAGTTTGAAGTTGCAAGACAGGAAAGATCACAGAATGGCCAGGGTTGGAAGGGACCTCAAGGATTTTGAATCTCCAACCCCCCTGCCACAGGCAGTGCCACCAACTTTCCTATTTAATATTAGACCAGGCTGCCCAGGGCCCCATCCAAACTGGCATTGAATATCTCCAGGGATGGAGCATCCATAACTTCTCTGGGCAGCTGTTCCAGCACCTCACCACTCTCATAGTAAAGAGCTGCCCCCTGACGTCCAACCTCAATCTTCCCTCCCTCAACTTAAAACCATTTCCCCTTGTCCTGCTATCATTTACCCTCTCAAAGAGCTGACTCCGCTTCGCTTCTCTATGAGCACTGAAAGGCTGCAATGAGGTCACCCCAACAAGCCCAGCTCCCTCTGCCTGCCTTCGTAGGGGAGATGCTCCAGACCCTTGATCATCTTTGTGGCTCTCCTCTGGACCCTCTCCAACAGCTCCCTTTCTTTCTTGTCCTGGGGGCTCCACACTTGGACGCAATATTCCAGATGGGGCCTCACAAGGGCAGAGTAGAGGGGGACAATCACCTTCCTGTCCCTGCTGGCCAGATGGAGGCAGGAGCCACACAATGCAACTCAATGGGTCCAAAAGCCAGAAGAAATTAGGCAATGTGGAAGGACTGCATGGTCAAAAGAAGAACTGCAGAAGAAAATGCTGAAATTCTCTTAACTGAAAGAGTAAAGATGAGGAGATGGGAGAAAAAATAAAAAAGAAGTGGCAGTGTGACTTTCTGCAAAGCCCTGTGGACTGATACTGCGGACAACTGGCCTTAGAGGGAGGGTTTCAGAGAAGCAACAGTGACAAGATTTGAATACGCAACAGAGATGCTGATTTGGGTAATTTATTTTGAAGGGAGGATGTGAATACTGAGCAGCCAAAGAAGATTTTACAGTAGTCAAGGTGCAGGATGAAGGGCTGTATGGTGTTCTAAATGCTGACACACTACTGGTATGCTTTTGCTGCAAAGAAGAAAGAAGCTGCAATCGTTGTCAGCAGCTCCGATGCATATAGGAAGGAGAATGACCCTGAGGTTACAAGTCTGAGTGACAGAGAGGATGCACTGTTATCAAAATCAGAAGTGAAGAGAGATTCTGAAGAAAAAAGTAAGGAGTTCTGTTTCGGCCAGATTAGGAATGATCTGAAGGCAAAACAACCAGGATTATGTGTCAGGGAGGCAGTCAGATATGCAAGACTAGACAGAACAGAGCAGAGGGTTTAAGAGTTATTGGCAGAGAGATGATAGCCAAATCCGTGTAACTGGATGTTGTCATCCGGGGATATGGGTACAGAAATCTCCAGGCAAATCAAGCAGTGACTAAATCCCTTCCCTGCCAACTCACAGAAGTTCATACCTAGATCCAAAAGAAATTATCTAAAATGGTGCTGCAAAAACATGCACTAAAAAAACTGCCTCTCCATAAAATCTAAAGATCATACTGTTTCTAAAATTAGGGCAACCGCTAAATGAAAGTTAACCCGAACAATAACTTTAGCTAAACTTCAGGTCACATGTATTTAATATAATGAGATGAAGAATATGAAAAGGCCATTCATAATGGAATTCATCAAGTTAGGAATGCCATGCTTAGCTGCCTTATAACATATAATTAATGATCCTATAAAAATCCAGCAGTACGAACTCTCCCGGCTGCCCACAGAACTGTTCTTTATGCTGGGTAGGGCAAAGCAAGCATCTGCTTCCACAAATACTGCCCTTTGAGAAGCTGAAAAGCTTTTTTTCCCTGCTCCATCAGGGACCACATTGCCATTTCCATGACACGCTGAGCTTTGAACCGTTACCCAATTCAGACTCTAGCATTTGGCAACCCAGTACACATCTGTCATGATAGACTGGTTGTTGGTGAAATGTTAAAGAAAAAGTCATTAACTCTTTTCCATTGCTCCTAATACCCCACCCTCCTCTAGATCATTTATAATCCCCACTAAACCCATCCTCTGTTTATAGTCTTTTAACACAACAGAGGAATATGTGCTGTCTGGAGATCTGCCTTGTTTTTATACCACTCCCAACCATTTGCTACAACAAAAGATGTTCTCTCTCCATCAAAAGGCCGGATCCCTCCTGAAGCCTTGATGCTCAGACTCAAGGTTAAAGGATTAAGGCCTGAAGCATTGAGTACCAGAGGAAAGGAAGCCAAATATCAAAAGAAACACAAAAATCAATCCACTTCACCGCAGGAGCAGCGTGAAGAACAAATCAGCCGAGCTGAATCTAAAGTTTTCTCTGCGTGGCTCTCAAAAATTAGCACTATTACAAACGTAATGGGTACTTCTGCAAAGCCTCAGCACCTACGCAATGCTGCAGAGTTCAGCTCAACCACCAGCATGGTCCAGAAAGTTTTATGTCAGAGTAATTCAGCTGCAAAAACACCAAGTCCACTTCCTCTGAAGTGGGAAGGACAAGAGCTTGAGAGGAGCGCGAGCATGCATGCCGTTATTCTTATATGTAGTCTGTATATCTGCAAGTGACAGAAACTAATATTTACTAGAGTTTGCCTTTTGCTTCAATTCTCTGTGTGCTGAAGCACAGCCAAGGTCACCAGAGGAGTGGAGGAGCAGGCTTAGCTTAGTGCAGCTGCAATCACAACCAGAACAGCACGGTACAGAGGATTTCTTGCTTAACTTTGTCATACCAATAGCTTTTGTCCTTAGTCCTGCCCCATCAGTTCTGATATAAGCCTTTAAATGAAGAGAAAGTTGTTCGGATGGGTTTAAAATCTCCTAAATTAAAACTACACTCCAGAACATTTTGCTCTGCAAGATTTTTCCTAACTTTTCCAACTCACAAATTTCTGGGACATACGAATATATAGATTAACATATGAATATATAGAATAAACATAATTTTCTCTTCATCCAAGACTATACTTAAAAATAAAGAGCAACTAAATGGTATGTCTGAAAAGGCAATCCACTCCACTCTATAAAAATAGGTTTCAGATTTTCAAAATTCAATTCAGGCAGTAAACTAACACTGCGTACATTTTCCTGTAAAGGAGGCATCTGCAAATGACTTGCAAAAATGCCTCTCACTGTCTGCAAGTGTTGGCAAGGAACAAACTCCTTCAGGAGATACATGAATTTTAAAAATTTTAACCTAAAGAAAAGAAAAATATCCTGGCATTTTCAGTTCTGATACATGATATTACAGAAACATGCCCATCCAAAATTCTGGCAGAAAATTCAAGATTTCTGAACATATCAGCGTAGTCAAGTCTTAGTAAGCTTGTTTTCACTGACTGCCATCCTATCCTAGGACATGTTTGTAACACCAGAGTTCCCATGCTTTTTGAAGACCTCAACTACCAGTTAGCTCCACATGCCTAAGAAAACTACAAGGGCTGCTACAAAAGTAATGCCATTATGTTGGCCTGTGATGTCAGAGGCAGGTGTTAGTGGTAAGGCAGACTGCTGTGACTGTGGCATGCAGGCTCTTGTTCATTGCAGGGGAAATTGCAGAGCTAATGGTGGTGACTATGTTGAAAAAAAAACAGTGCTTTGTAGCTGAGAACTTTATCAAATAGTGTTATTTTGCACTTTGTTGTAGTTTCCACAGAACTAAGTAGGAGGCATTCATTTTGGACCAATCTACTTAAAATAGTAGATCCCACTTATATATTATGCCTCAGGCTTGTGCTGATGGTTATTATGGACTGTAATGGTAAGGATATAATATGTGTGCAGTATATATAATCATGAGAACAGATTCAGCATCATTCAGGTAAATATGAGACAGCTTCAACCTACTGTCACAGTTCAGAGTAAAGCTGAACACTAGAGTAGTGAAGCAACCAGGTCAGAGGAAATAAGCTCATCACTCCCCAGTTCAATAAAGACCACTAAATGCCTTAGAAGTATATACAAATATAGTCATGCACACAGATATATGTATAAAAGCTCCCATCATTTATCAATAAGCTTTTAATCATTGCATCAGACAAAAGCCTTCACCCTGAACAATAAAACTACTATCTTCGGAACCCATATAAAGCACTGAAGAAGCAAAAATATATATCCAGCTCTGAATACATACTTCTGTTATGGCACAATTGACTCCAGCAGGCATCAGTTGGAGAGATGCTCATCCTATATATAACCAGGCAAATCCACCAGAGAAGGGGGAATTCATATCCACAATAATTCAGCATTTACACTACCGGCAGATTGGTATGCACCTTCTCTACTGGCCAAGCAAGTGTTTTGTCTGTGAATAACCCACTTAAAACTGATACAAACTTCAATATAAAAGAATCTGGAACAAGAAAGTAACTAAGGTATTAAAAAGAGTGCTAACAAGTGAGGAAGCGGTTTCCAGACATGGAGACTTGACTGGCCATTTGCAAGCACAGCTGATTTCAGTTCAATTTAATGCACCATTCTGTTGAAGCAGTAAAGAGATTAAAAAAAAAAAAAAAAAAAATCCAACAAATTGTGTTCAACACATTCATAAATGTTGGCTGAATACTACTTTGTTGCACCCCAAGAGACCAAAGATGATCAGAGATGAGCTGAAGGAAGCTCTTGGCCAACAACCCTGGGAGGTGGTGGAGTCACTGACCCTGGGGATGTTCAAGGAAAGGCTGGATGTTGTGTTGAGGGACATGGTTTAGTGGGAGCTATTGGGAATAGGTGAATGGTTGGACTGGATGATCTTTTAGATCTTTTCCAACCTTGGTGATTCTATGATTCTATGATTCTATGAACCATTTCAGGCACCAAGGACAGTTTCTCCTCCAGAGTTTCCAGGAGGTGATGCACACTGTCATGAAGAACTGGCAAGAAACTCCAAATATGAAACAAATTTTACACTCGTTTTGCCACTGTAAGCACCAGTTCCCTTCAGCAACTGAAGCAGTGGGGACAGCACAAATCAGGTCAGAGGTGGCAAAGCCCGTGGCTCTGTTTAATTTTTATTTTATTTTTAAACGTGCTGGGGGAGGAGTAGTGCAAAAAAAAAAAACCAGCATGTGCCTGGAACAGCAGGGGGAGCTGCAAGTCTGCGTTCCCCTGTATTTATCTTTAATTGCATTGACTGTTTGGACAAAAACACGGAAGTATGCTTCTACCCCACCACCACAGAAGGATGCTTGTAAAGATGCCTGTATGTCTAACAAGCTGCAAAAAAAACAAAAAAAAACAAAAAAAAACAAAAAAAAAAACCCAAAAACCACAAAGCACTAAACAAGGAGCAAAAGATAATTGTCACCTTCTCTCTCAAGATAATAAAAATAGTTAAAAATAGTTACACCATAAACATAAAAATCTTCTAGCAGACCCTTGACAGCATTCCTTCCTAGAACTATCACCATAACAATGAACATTCAAATAGAGGGGAAGCACTACTGAATTCCATGTTTGATATTTTCAACTAACTAAAAATATAAGCTGGAGAAAATCCACACAGGTGATAAAGAACGAAGCACGCAAACATAAAAGACTTCAATGAAATTAAAGGTGGCAAATTACACCTGCAAACCTTTAATACTCGGGGAAAGAAATCCTCTAACCAGGTAATATACATTGAAAGAGTGCCTGCAGATAACTGTAAACTCCTCCGATAGCTGCTGCATCCAACAATTCCTATTTAAAACACTTTGCACAGGTCAGCGTTGAGGTGCAGAGGCAGCATTGTGTGAAATCCGAGGAACGTTAGAGAGAAGGCAGTCAGAGCTGTACCAGCAGAGCCATAAGGAAGCCTAAGAATTGGATAAGCAGGGAGCATTGTTAATGGAGATTTAGGCACACAGCACAAGTCTGGTGAGGGGTACTTGCAAAGCAGCAAACCGTATCTTCTCGAGTTTGTGCTGTTGAATAGGCCTTATTTGCACAGTGCTCTGATCCAAAGTTGAGAATAAATAAAAGAGAGAAGAGCAGCTTGTTTTAAAATTCCTCTCCCAGATGCAGGCATCAGGAGCACACACAAAAGCAGGTGCTGGGGGTATTGATCATACTGAATACGTGTGGAGTGGGTACTTGAGCATGTACCAAGCATCTGCGCCTGGGAGATGGAAAGTGCTTTATAAAAAGCTGTTTTATGCTAAACAAATGCATCAGGTTATGTTTTTACTTTGAATTTTTTAAAGCATCTTGCACACCAGGGCAAAAAGAAATTACAGAGAATCAGACAACTCGCCATTAATTGTGAACGTTTCTATCTCCACAGCTGAAAATTAGCTGTGGACTCACTTAGGAGCACTCCACTGAAAACCATTCTCAACACAGCCTGCTCTGATTGCTGCGCCTCTCTGCATCTGAAGACTCTTCAGGTCTCAGGCACAGGCCCAGCTGTAGGGAAGGCAAAGGGACAGACACAATTCTTCCCAACAGCAGAGAAAAAATGCAGCACTGCAAATTCATACTGGGACAGTCCAAAAGGAGGGGGAAGGACAACACTTGCTTTGGCAGTTAATGAAGAAAACACAGTGGGACAACTGGCAGAGAAAATGGGAATTTGGCTATAGTTTCTAGTACTCCTTGAGGTGGAAGTTTTCCTTTTCACAGATGCACCGTAACCAAAATCTGCAACAGATATCAACCTCGGCACTGTACTTGCTCCTGAAATCCTTTGTGCTTTTTTCAAGCAAGGAAAAAATTAATCCCTACAGGAGATGACAAGATGCCTTTTAAAGTACATATCTCATTTCTGACTACAATTACCTTTCAATAGCCTGGCACAGCTGCATGCTCCTATTTGCTTTTTGTTTTTCATTAAGGGCTCCTCTAGTATTTGTCCCCATCCTATAGCATTTATGCCTGGCAGTGATGCACATTCCCTTGCTTACAACCCTTCCCACAGATAGCAGAGAATAAATTGCAATTAAATTTTCGTAATTGTAGATAATTACCTCAAAATGAGCTGTTAATTATAAAAAAAAAAAAAACTATGTTTTTCAGTTCTTGATTATATTATTTCTTTTACATCTTAACTCCAATATCTCACTTCAGCAACTTTAGCATTTTAAGGAACTTTCTCCACTTCCTTTCAAGTATCAGGAGATTTTTAAACTAAGTTTTGCTTATTTTAAGGCTGAAATCAAGTTTCATGCTGTGAGGTTTGCTAGAGAAGCTTTGCGTATGAGCTGGAAGTCAGAGAGGGTTTCTATTCCATTATAGTTCTGATAGTATCTGCTATAAAAACAAACCATTTGGCATATCAATTAAAAAAAGGAAAAATAAGAAGAGACTGTTGAAAAACAAAGAGTACATTCCTACCATCTCTGCCTCTTCTCTTAGCCCTAGTTACACGCTTGCACACTCACTCTCTATACTGAAGAAAACAGCACTGACATACTCAAATGAATAAAAAAGACGAATGAACTTGTCTTTGTCAGCCTCTTTCAGCCTAACATTAGATTAAATTATTTAGAGAGCGTTCATCTGGTAACCTTTGCAAACCCAAGGATAGTATATAGGAAGAAAAACTTCCAAGTGTTACGCTGCCAAACTTCGGAACCAGCTGGCATGCCAACCAAAGACTGCACGAACACATTAACCTTGAAAAATTACAGTAAATTAAACCAGGGGACTGAAGAGAGGGAGCTTTCTGAAATCTGGAACTCTCATTCTGTAAACATTACAGGTTTTTCTCATTTTATGTGCTAGGCTATGTAGATTTTTGCATTTGTTGGTAATCTGTTGCCAAGAAGCCTTGCAGATGTTTTAGGTTACATCTTTCCTTCAGTGGTTTAATGCTACTGCATATTAATATAATGACTATACCTCTTTTCTTAAGAGTGATCACACTTCAGTCTGTATGAAAACAAAACAAAAAGCATCAAAATACAATGAGGGATAAGTCAGTAACTCGTATCAACAAAACATCTGCTTTAGCAATGAAGCATTCCAAAGAAATTAGCAACTTCTGTTCTTCTAGGGAAAGAAGCGTTACCTATTGTCTGACTTCCCTTTCCAGTGAAGAGGGATGTCAATAAAAAAACATTATCAACTAAGGTTAAAAAATACAAAAATGAAGTACTGAATCCTTAGACTGTAAATAAATTAACATTTCTTCTCTTACAATCATACCAGAAGCAGAGAGAAGAGCTTATTATTTTAAAGATTTCTCTTGTCATTAAAGAGGGGGCCTCTCAAAGGCCAGTTGCTCCCCTCGTGCACTGAAAAGGAAGCTTGGGTCAAAAGAACAGATATAGTTCAAATACAGAACACAATGCTGTTTATTTTTGAGAGCAAGAGAAAAACACTTGTCAAGTCCACAGTTCTAATTTGTTGTTTTTCTAATAGGCCTGACCCTTCTCCCAACGGAAGCAGGAAATACAGCTGGACAGAACACGAAAAAAATTCAATCATACGTTCATTAATATTTTAAATAGTCTGCAGAATGGAGATAAAGGGCTGAATATTAGCTTTACTTAAAGTTATTTTAGCTGTAGTTAGCACTGATTATGCAGAGGTGCAACACACTGTTGTTTTAAAAACAAGCAACTATCACCAATGGTAACATATCGTTTCTATCTCAGAGGTAAGGGTTCATGTACTTTCTACAACAGGTCCAAATCAAAGCTAAACAGATGTTCAAATATGAATTGAAAAATAAGAAGTAAAACCTAGAGCAGAGAAAGAAATCTCAGATCTTATGAAAACTTCTATTTGTTGTGGGCCAGGTTATTGTCCTTAAGGTGGGATGTACACAATCTGAGACTGCTAGAGAGATCAACCCCAAAACTCTAGGTAATAATTATTCAACATTTACCCCATAAAATTCAACAGCCAAGGAATTTTTATTTTTTCCTGGGGAAAAAAAGTTCTTAATCTGAAACAAACACACGAACAGATACACTTGGCAGCCAATATTACAATGTCAAGATGCACTGACAATGTGAAGTACTTAGAAGTCAAGAAAAAAAATTACCGTAGCCCCATGCTGTTGCCGTTCATCATCAGAGCAAGTTCTCCAGGTGTTTCATCAATGAGCACATCTTCTGAACCTGACACACGGCCTCTAAACCTGAAAAAGCAGAAGTAGCTGTTTATGCAGCTCATCCTATCACCAGAACAGAAATTTGCCATAAATAGGGTCAGTTTTGTGTCTACAAGCAAAGCACTTAATCATGTTTAATGGAGAAGCTTTCAAAACTATTTTCATGCTTTCAAATGTACCTTTTGTTTTGTAAGGCTGACTGATGTACAGTACCTCTCCTTCTGTAGATTTCCACTGGGAAAAAAGTTAGAAAAATTTCATTTACTGCTTTCAAACTATCTGCCTCCTTGAGAAAATGGTCACAGTGTCCCATAACAACATTCCTTGTTGGCTAAGAATACTGCTTCATTAACACCCAAGCTCAGAGGCATGTAAGTTTCTCAAAATGTAGAATGTTTGAGGTGGTTGTGTCTTCTGAAACTATGTGTACAGAGATAATCCTCAATTTTTAATACATTAGCCCACCCTTCTCTTTCTTTCCAGTGAAGACTGAAAAAAGTCAGTAATAGAGGCATTTTTTCCGCTTACATGAAATTGTTGTTTCCAGGATTTAGCCAGATTTTTCCACATAACCAAGAAAGAATATTTTGCCACTCATGAAAGTTTTATATATTCTGGGGTGATTGACTTCGGTAGAATCATAGAATCACAGAACCACCAAATTTGGAAAGGACTGTCAAGATCATCCAGCCCATCTACCACCAATATTTCTCCACTAAATCATGTCCCTTCATACAACATAAAAACAGTCCTGGACATCCCCAGGGACAGTGACTCCACCACATCCCTGGGCAGCCCATTCCAGAGCCTGACCACTCTTTCAGAGTAAATTTTTCCCAGTGTCCAACTTGAATCTCCCCTCATACAACATCAGAGTAGAAGTTACTGATCTGCCACTTTCCTTGTCAACCCACCATTTTTGATAGCTGAGCAACTACTTCACATCCAGAGAAAATGTGGGAAATTAAGATGCAGTTATGATGCACTGTTGTCAAAAAAAAGATCGATTCATACTTTTCATAAGAGAATAAGATTTAATAGCCAATTATTACAAATGTTCAGACCTTTCATCTGTCAATGAATGACAATACTTTCAGCAGCTCAAAATGGACCTTAACCAGCATTCCATCCATGCAGAAGGACAGAAAAAATAAACACAACTTGGAAATGGATTTTCATTGTATTTTTGATGTAAGGAGATGCACTAGGTTAGAGTCTGCTGCCAAAGAAGCAAGGGTATTCAAGCTTAGCTAAACAAATTTCTACTGTTTGTGTAGTACATAAAATTATCCTGTTATAAAGTGCAAAAGAATTATACAGCCAGAACTGAAATAGAACTGTAATGCTTATGAGATTTGTCTGTAAATATCAAACATTTCATTCTAAAGAGACTGAGTATTTTTTAAAAGCAAGCACACTGAGTCTAGTTGCACTTCATATGGTCAAAATGGCAATTGTGCATTCACCTTCACCTCTGAATAGATTACAAAAACAGATTTAGTGCTCAGACTGATCATATGACTTTTTTCACAGCATTTTTTCCTTCTATATTTTCCTTAAGTAACTAGAACTCTGTAAACCACCTTTTTTTTTTCAGAAAAAAAAAAAAAAAGAAGTTAAAATAGGCACAATGGTATTAACAAGCACAACATTATAGAGATATTTAAGGTCTAGTTATTTTCCTGGGCAGATGATGCCTCAAATAAATCTGAAAATTATCTATTAGGAACAAAACTCCAAAAGATTTAGTCTGTATATCCTTCATATTCTACTTGTTTTTCTTTAGAGATCTGCATGCATAGAATTAAGGTATTTGATGATTAAGAATCCATCTGTTCCTGCTTCTTTTTTGCCTTAAGTTATAATTCTTTGTTTGTAGCCTCAGCCATTTTCAACTCACACAATTATGATTGACTTTGATAAAACAGACATTTTAAGGCCTAAATAAACATACTCTTTTCAGTGTAAGACAGGGCCCAAGAAGTCAAACAAACGATCATCTGAGTTATGGTACTCTCTTTTAAGGTTTGGAAAGTAACCAGAGGGCTGTTACTGAGAAAAGAAAGTGATATGTTCTTCTGTGGTGGTTATAATGCGTGCAAGCAGGAAGTGGGTCAAGTATTACAGACACTTGTGGGATGCTGTCAGTATTTACCACACTAAAGTAATATTGAGATAAGCCTTCTTGTGAAACCTTCCTACAGTCTTTTCTTAAAGACTGACAGATTTCTCCCACTGCTTTAGCCTCCTAATGCTGAAATGCTAGCTCACAGTTGAGTTACACCAGCTAATCTAACTTTTCGGTCTGTGGCTTTAACCCAATCCCCTTCTTGGTTTAATGATACCAATAAGTTTATCTGTATTGCCAAAGTCCTCATTTAAATTGTCAGGAAGGTGTTCTCTCACCTTCTGTAACAATCACAAGGGCTTTTGAAGCCACATTCCATATTTCTCTGGTTATTGCTTCTTCCTTCTTTTTTTAAGCAGGTCTTGTGCCTCTGTTGCCTCTGTCTTGGCATCCTTGCCTACAGAAATATCACTGAAAGGAAAATGTCCCTATATCACAGGACTCCCTTCCTTTGCCACGTGTATATATTAAATAAATAAAATGGTCTTCATATTTTCTGTAAAAGATATTTCTTCCAGTCACCACCTAAGAAAGTGCAGTATTTCAAAACTGACCTCTCCAAGTAACGGAGAGAAATGCCTTGCCTATGTCATCTACACACACTGCTCCCTTGCCAAATGTCTATGTTCCTTCAACTGCCTGCACTAAGATCAAGCTCACAATTTCTTCTACTACTCTTCTTTTCCTACCCAGTCTCTTAGAACTGCTTTTCTTATGTCTTTCTTTCTACCACATACTGTTTTCCTCTGCTGCTTTCCACAGCTGTCATGCTGTTTCCCAACAGTATATGCTAATATACTCAAAAGTCTCCTCTCCTCTAAATCACCGTTACAGAGAAATTGTGCCACAAGAACTGCCTGATCTTATTTTACAAATTCCCTTTTTCCTTTATAACTATTGCTCACATGTTCATTAGAAACTCTAGAATTTATTTTTTTTAAATATGAATCTTGAAATCACCTGTTGTAATCCATTCGGGACTGGTGTAGTTGTTGTTGTTTTAGGAGCAGTTTTGCTTCTTGTTTAGCCAACAGATTTTGGAGACGTTCCTTTTCAATTTCCAGCTCCATCTTCTGCAGAAGCAGCTGCTGCCTTCTTTCTTCAGACAACCGTTTAGCTTGTTCTGCTTCTTTAGACCCTGAACCCCCGCTGTCATTCAGCCCAGAAACTCGAGAGAGCCTGGAATAATCACAGGTTTTGTGAGCAGGTCCAGAGACTCTTCTGGGTACCTGGCTGACATGGTGCCTCTTCTGAACGCCACCTGAGCTCCCTACATGCTTGCAGGCACAGCCACAGGTCATTTGTGGAGGGCAAGTGCTTGAAAATTCATTTGCTTTTTGGTCCATCTCCTGAGCTGGTTTTACATGGTGAGGGCTCCTCTGCTTGACTGAGGAAATCATATTGTTGCACTTTCTGTGCAAGCCATTTTCCAAGGGATTTTCTTTCGGACGATCTTGATGGTTGTAAATGATTTCAGTTCCATAATTATGATTATTCCTGCAAGGCTGAGACAATGCTACACGGCTTGGACTTCCAAGCTTTGATGCTTTACTGTTCTTATACGAAATCTGAGGTCCTGCAACAGCTAAGTACGAACCATCTAGTTCAGAGGGTGGTTGTTGACAGGAGGACTTCTTACCAGACATCTGAAATAAGAGAAACAATTTCCTCTGAATTAGTAAAATGCATCTTTACTAATTAATGTCACAATTTAAACATGCTCACTCACTGCATCCTGCTGATGGACGTACAGCCCACCTTGACAAAATGTTTATCAAAAGACAGACATGGTTCTGCTATCAAATATACATTTCATTCAATCTACACAAGTGTAATAAACGTAAAACCACTGCCTGCAGGATGCTCAGCATAAAATGAGTCGCTTCAGAGTATCAAGTAGTTGTGAGCACCTAGGGTTACATAAAATCAACTTGAAGAGTGGCAAAAAACATTAAATGTTAATGTTTGAAAATGTTTAATTTTGAATACCGAGCCAAAAAATCCATTCAGCCACTATAAATACTCTTTGATTGGCCATTACACAGCAGGAGATTTGATGTAAAACATTTCACCTTGCACTGAATGGGATATTACTTATCGCTGGAAATTTGATGAGAGTTTTTGAAATATCTTTACAGAAACACAGATAAAAACTAACTACTTTCTGTAAAAAATGTCTGTACATCAAAAGCTGTCATTTAAATACAAAACATGTTTAAATTCAGCTATAAACGTAAGTGATTTTTCAATTAAGCTGGGCAAGTGATTATATTCTGATAAAACTCCGAAGAAAGAAAGCAACTGTAATTCACATTTGTCAACTCAGTGCAAGCAAATTCTGGTGGTTTTGTTATACTCATGGATATTATACAACACACAGCAAAATCCCACTCATATCTCAGAGTATCTTTACACTATGGTTCATCCAGGCAGTTCAGCATTTGAGCTGTTATGCACATCAGAGTGATAGTGAAGCAGGCACTCACAACCATTCTGTGATTCCATGATTTCTTTTGCATTAATTTCAATAATACACTGAATTTAAAATCTTCCAGCCTTTGGGATTTTTCACAAAGTTGTTTCTTTTTTTCTTTTTTTTAACAGACACCAGGTTTGTTAAAGATAATGAAACCACTTCAGTGAAAGTACTTCAGCGGTGAAATTCATAATCCACAGATAGTGAGCAAAGTGTTATTTGCATTCTAGCAGTGCTTATAACAGGTAGGTATGGTCGACATACACTCAAAGTCAGTCAGCAAGCTCCATGACAGCAGAACTTAGGGATGCAAGTAAGTGTCCAGTGATGATTAGAAGAGAGATACAATCCAAATCTGTGCAGTGTTTATATCCATAATTTAAATTCCTTTTTATAAATAAGCAAAATACCAAATATACTCTGCTGTTCTTGAAGACAACCGATTACAAGTTTCTGGTATACTTCACAGAATGTAAATTAACATGGATTAGCACCTGAATACTGATATTTTATTATTTCTAGTTTTGTGGATATAAAAATATCCTCTCCGCCAACTGATTGAAAGCCAAGGATGTCATGTTTTGCCCCAAAGGGCCCAGTAAGTTGGAGGCATTTGCATTAATGTCAGTGCTAAATGTCTGAGGAAAGTCTGGTGCTTGGACTGGGTGAAAAGTGCAGGACATTAAAATATTTTAAAGTCAGAGGGGTTGGCAGGACAAGTGAGCAGAAATGCAACACTCTGCCAAAAAAACAGAGTTTGGTTATTTATTATTTGCATCTTGCCATCTTTGTCTGCAGTATTTTCTAGGCAAATAAAGGTTACAAAACTTTTAAAATCTACATTAGGCAATGCATAAAGGGATGACCAGCAACGGGAAGAAAAGGGAAAGGGAGAGAATCTTGCAGTTACATTCTGTCTCTCATTTCCCACCTTTTGCTATCCCAGCACTTAGGGCAACTACAGAAAAAGAGGTCTGACGTGGCTACTGGCCCAGATCTCTAGGACAGCAGGTAGTAGCAGATCCAAAAGATTTTTTTGGAAGATCCTATCAGAGATGACAGAGTAGGGTAATCTACAGAAAGAATACACCTGACCTTCATCAGCCCATGAGGTAAAAAGGAGCAAACAATACAAAAAGATGTAATGTAACATGGAATGACAGAAATTCCTTATTCCAGCCATTTGTTTTATTGACTGAAGACACAAGAGAATGTTAAGAAATCTGAGCACATGGAGATGGTACAAAATAATCATTGGAGCAGATTTAAGAATAAAGACCCACATCACAAATTAACTTCATGGCTGAGACTCCATTAGGAGTCCCCGGAGGCCCTAAAAGAGAGGTACCAGTTAGCATTTGTTGACCTTGGCCACCATTAAATCTGCCCTGATGGTCTCAGTAATGGCATTGACATTTAAAGACTTCATAACAAGGCAGAGAAACTTTAATGTTATTTCACAGTTACAATATGTTTGCAGGGTGGGAAATTCTCATTAATGTCATCGAATGCAAGTGGTGGTTTTTTTGAGGTTTTTTTTTTTCATTCCTTTAGAAGAAGGAGGTCATATTAGGTAGAAGACTGAATTCCAATTTCACATGCCTTTGAAGGCTACTCAGTACTTTGCAAATTCTAATACTAAAGAAAAATGAACTACTGGGAGCCAGCAACTTTGTAAGTAATGTGTGTTGTCTGTTAATGCTTTAATTGAAAACTACAGCTAGATGTAGGCTGCAGGGAAAATTGCCTGAATTCTAAACTTACAAAGAATCATAAAACCAGAACACACCAGGACAGATTTGTAAAATTCTGGCCAGGTGAAAGGGAAAAATGAAAAAAAAAAAAAAATAAATTGTAAAGACTCATCTACTACATTGAGTCTAAAGACTCATAAGCATACAGAATTAAGTAATTTTACAAGAAGAGTTTAAGAAAGATATTACCTACGGGATGCATGGAAACCATGACAGACCATGATGGAACAGCTGTGCTTTCCCCTCTGCGGAGCTCTCCTATGCTTGCTGCATAGTATTTAAAGATATAACTTCCTTTAACTGAGGCGTAAGCAAACAAACAAAAATTCAGACTGCTCCTTGCAGCATAACAAAGTTAATAAGATTTTATAAGACAGGTGTGAAACTCTTGCATGGAAACATGAAGATATTAAAAAATAGTTCAAATAATCTTTAGAAGGGCTGAAAAGGGAAGACAGGTGGGGAGCTCTAAGAAATCTTCACTGCAATCCCAGTAATTTTTGCTCAGGGATTCAGAGAAAAGCTTAAACAAACATCCAGTCCTTAAAACTACCTACAGACAGACAAACAGCACACCAGCTTTCTGCATGCAGCATTAGCACCTCTGCAAATTCTTAAATGCAGACTGCGTGCTCTGCAGAGTTAGCGCATAGACTGGTAGAGGAGACCTTTAAAAACTGATTCCAGCACACAAGGTTCTGTATGGCTAAGGCTAGGCTACCAGCAGATCAGGTCTTATGATCTCCACACAAGGAACATACTGACAGATTTCACAGGCAGACGTGCATGCACAAGACATGTCTGTGCAAATCATTAACTTGGGAAGTCTTGCACTCACTGGACAAAAGCTGTAGTCCATCCACACACTGAGAAAAATACAGAGCCACAGAGGTTAACAGGAAAACATTTCTCTAAACTGGATTTTCAGACTTGGGGTTTCTTTAGGTAGGGGAGAAACATGGCAAGGAACATGCAAGTTCCTTCTTCACTGTGCAGAACAGAGCCAGGAGCCCGGAGGGAACCAAGCACAATCAGAAGCAGCAACCTGAAAAAAATGCAGGGCTTTAAAGGTGCTCCAAGATGAAGGAAGAGTTTCTAAATAGGAAAATGAGAGACTGCCATATACAGGGACACCTTAAAGAGTGTCATGGGCATGCATTAGTGACCTAGCTGACACACTCATTAAGGTACGCATCCTAAACTTGGAACTCAGTCAGCACTACACACTGCTGATGTAGAGGTATCATCTGAATAAAGCTTGGTTTGGGGTTTGCAGATCTATCAGCAGTGTAAGCACTTGCTCTTGTCACTGGAATAAGGAGAATGCATTATAAATAAGCTTGGGTGTGTTATCTGGGCAACAGAAAAGCCATTATAAGAACAACTATTTCCAGTGATAAGACTATTTGAAATGCATTACTAGTGATTAAGAAGCTATTCTTTCCAAGAATCCGTAAGAATTTATCAAGAAAGACGTAAAATGGTAAAGATTTCAAAGTAAATTACCAGGACCTGTTGAAGTCTATCAGTTTCTTTTCTTTAAATCATAAAATCCTTATTAAAATCTCTAACATAAGTAACCTAGCACCAGTCATTTACAGGGTGCCCAGATAATAGTACAGCAACTGCTTCTGTTAGTACCTGAGATAGATGCCACAGGTAACTCACAAGATAAGCTGATCATTTTTCAAGAAATAAAGAAATGAAGCACAATTTTCTGTGGCAATTATGTACAGCTATGATTGCCACATTCCACTGAATAAAACAAGTGGCCCCAAGTCAGAGAAACAATATGTGAATGACAGCCAGAAACCTGTATTTTTTCCATAAAAATCCACTCAATTCAGTATACTGAACAGGTGTAGCAAAACAAAACTAAAATAGGATCACATCACAAAAAAATGAATCCATTGCTGCTAGCTGACAGCAGAGGAACACCTCCTCTGTTTTCACTGCCTTTAATTTTTTTTCTCCCTTTTGTTATTAGGGTTTGAGCCGGGATGCCAGGTGCACAAAAAACCTGCATTCAAAGTGGCAAGTGAGCATTTTCTGGCACTCAGCTTTAAGTGTGTATTTTGCATTCGTAAACATGCCACCCTTCTCTCCAGCTACAAAAATACTGTAGATAATCTCTAACAAATGCTTCCATTTCAGATCAGCAAACTGGTTTTATGCTGGCTGATAAGGCAGTCATTAATAATACAGTGCTCCAAGAAAACTGAAGTGCAGCATCTCTGCATTTAGTCCTGGAAGTCACTGTGAACAGAATGCCCATTAAGCCCAAACAGTAGCTACATATGGCAATGCAATATCTGACCACTACAAATAAAGGAAACATTTTTGTCTTCAGAAACAAAACTACACCAGAGCTGTTTGCACCATAGAAAAACGCCACTATACTAATCTTGACAGCACCAGGTCTAACTATTAACATTCAATGTGCTGCCAACATTATAAAAACGAAAAATCACAATCTTCTGACTTCAATTTTTTACTTCTGCCCTTTATTTTACTGAAGAATCAGTAGTTCAAGACCTAGATAAATATTTCAAAAACTATACTATTTGTGAGCAGAGCAGGTCACTACCATTTCCCAGTGCATTTGGAGTTCATGTGAAATAAGGGCAGAAGAGTGATGAGCTGCATTTTTAACATGGGCATACACAGAATAGTTGTCTAGCTGATAGGGAATGCGTAATGCAACATCTGCACAGTAAGCCTTGCCAAAGCCCCATCCCAAATAAATGTAGTGCATTCTCCCTAGTGCAATTAACTCTCATACTCTGGCAGGTTTTGCTAGAAGATCATCAAGGTAGATTACCTTCCAGCATATGAACTAAATACTTACAGGTGTTATATCATCAGTTATTACTTACAAACTTCTGCATTTAACAAGACATCCAGGCAAATGAATGATCTAATTTATGAATTATTTATAAGAATTTCACAGCATGCTCCTGGCGTCATCCATGGCCTTTTCCAGGTCATATGACACCAATTAGAGCTGAATTTTAAATTATTCAATAACCTGAACTCTCTTGTCATTTAACATATAGATATCAATGCAGTAAACAAGTTAAGTCTAATGGGCCCTGGAGGTTTGCGTTCCTCCGCCCATCAGCAGAGGCTGTATGCTACCGCTGGAATAGAAAATAATAGAATGCAGCAGTCAAAAACATTTGCAAGGTTTTAATAAGTTATTTTGGCTCCCCTAGGGATTTCAGTATAACTTACAAGCACTGAATCTAAAACATATTAAAGTCCTTAACTATGTGCTTTTAAAACAGAATAAGGACATAGCTGAAGAGCAAGTCTGACACTAACCCTAATTTAGGACCTTAATTTGAAATGTAGTGGAAATTATTGGATAAGCAAGATTTACTATATGCAACTCATTACCTTCAGGGTTTCCTACAGTAGAGCCAAAAATAGCCCTTCTTGCAACAAATCTACACCTGTCTGTAAAGGTATGGCTATACACGGGGAAATGGAAGTCTTAATTTAAGTGTCAGTTGACAGGTATACCTGCACTCTTAGCAACTGGGTGGAAAAAGCATCTCCATCATTCTCCCGCCCTAGCAGCACTGAGGAGACTTCTCCTGGAAACCCACCTGAACTTGGGTATCATCTTCCAAGTGTACAAGCTCAGAAAACAGGTTTAAGGACCTGTGTGGCACATTACAAAAAAGAGGAGGTAGACTACAAAGCATGAAGTGCAGCAGAAGACATCTTAAAACCATTGTTTTTCAAGATGACAAAGAAAAGACAAAAAAGACATCAACAACAAAGATTTCCAAGAGTAACAGCATGATTACATAACTGATCCTGCCTTACTGTAAAGTTTGCAAGAAATGCACAGCAAGAATGCCAGATACTGGCTCCAAAAAGGTTGCTCCTGGATGTCTCATGAACCTGTAAGCATGACTTCAAGACAAAAGGGAAGCATTCAGACACCCCTACCTACCTGCAGATCTAACCTTAGATGTTCAAGATATATGAATGGAAACTTCTGGGACTGCCTGCAGCTCAATACAAGCCTAAATTGTGTCTAGTGCCAACTGCTCTGTTTTTCTACAGCATTTTCTATGTGCTCAGCTTTATGAACATTGCTGCTTAAGCCCCAGACCCATTCCTGCAGATGGCCACTCATAGACCTCTACACTGGGGAGCCCAATGACTACATTCAGCCACATGTAAGTTTCCTTTACACTCTAACTGTTCAAAGGTTCATACATTTTCTATACAAATGCAAGAGGAAAATGCAGAACATAAAATGTTCAAATTATCCTTTTAAACACTAGCAAGACATTCTCTGATGCTGGCATTCTCAAGATGAATGCCAAAGAAAAAAACCAGTGATGTTGAGAAAACATCATGCCAAATAAATAAAAACGCACTTATGCAAATTGTCTTGCCAGGTTATAGGAGTAAGGATTTAGAAAAGAAATGCCATTGGACAGATGCCATTGCTCCCTAAGCGTAGCACGTGAAGGGGATACAAGAGAGTATACTATATATTTTTTAACTATATAGAGATATATTTGATTATATATTTTATATATGTATATGGGCGTATTCTAAATTTAAAAAAAAAAAAACAGTAGAAGGGAAAAAAGACAACTGCTTAATCTCACAGCACACACTTTAAGAAAAATAGCTATAAGGGATTTAGTTTTTTGGTTAGTAGCCAGACATAGTTTCACTCATACAATGGGCAGCATTCAATCATTTTGCATTAAAGGCACTAACTTGTTGGATAATAAGCAGGAAGTTGATATCAGTTTTCATTAATAAGTAATGTCCACCACGTATTTGGTCTTTCAAGGTAACTTTTCCAAAGTTATTTTAAAAAGCAAACGGTTTTTTTACTTGGAATCAGAAGTTTAGCATATCAGCAGCTACACATGTTCCTAGCCAGCGCCAGTCTCTTTAGAATTCAATCAACATTTGCTCTAAAGTCATGCTTTCATAGCTGCAGACACAAGACAAAAGGGCAAATATTCCGTGACCCCTCTAAATAGCCCTGATTACTGTGATCAAACAGAAGCCAGATACTTATGTGGATAAGAATGCGTAGAATTTGATGTGTGAAGATTACTACAGGAGCAGACACTGAATCAGCATTTGCCAACGTGTACCTCACCATGACAGCCAACATCACCTTTCCCCTGTATTTACAGTAGGGATAACTGCGGTACCCATTGGCCAGTGATGAATTTTAAGTACCAGTCAGTGTTCACTCAGAAAGATTACCAGGAAGTTTTACTTCTTTCAGAAGCTAAGTGTCTCCTGCATATTCCCCAGCGTATGGATGTAGGCTTTGAAATTTACTGCACAAACAAAGGAAAGAAATGGAAGACATTTAAGAATTAAAAGCATGTGCAAAGGTAGAGACTGTTTTGGGGAAAAGCATACAACTAGAAAGTTATTTATATAATATAGAAATCCCACAAAGAACAAAAACAGAAAATTTTCTGACTTCAAAAGAATGGTGTGCCCAAGTGAGCATATTCTGTCAGGAGTGCCCTTGCAATACGAGCCAGCCAGCATTTAGATTCTGCTAATGATCCTATCTCTGGGAAATAATTCATAAAAAGTAAACAGTAATTTTCATGTGCCTGCCCTTTTGATCTTACATTTGTAGGGAGTATCCTGAGGCTAGCTGTAGGTGCCTCCGTGGCTCTGCCTGATTGACCTCTAAGCTGCCCTGAAAGTAATGATCATGCCAAGGAATGACAACAAGAGTTGAATGGAAGAAGCCGTTTCAATGCAACACCATTAAAGACAGGCTGACTCACTTCATCTTGTCAGAGCAGTAGTTGCACATAGGAAAAATAAAAGCTTTTTAGAAAGACTTTTTCATTTTGAAATGACGCCGTACTTCAGAACAAAGGCTGGAACAAGACCCACATCAAAATGTAGCTAGTGCATAGCTCCGTATTAACTAGACAAAATCTAGTGCAAGGTAGAACAACAGGCAGCCCAATGATTTTGTGTTAAATTATCTCGAGAGGAGAAAATTAATAAAGTCCTTGAGAAGAGTCAAGTCAGACCCATGGCACTTCACCTCTCCACATTCAAAAGTACATATAGCAAATATTAGAAAACCTTTCTCTAAAGGCTTAGCTACTGACTGCTCACTGTTTCATCAGCTTTCAGACAACAGCTTGCACGCTTTCACCCCACACTGTCCCCCAGTAAACACAAGATGGCATTTATCACATAGCTTATGTCTCTGTCACTGGAAGTGAAGCTATGAGATAAAATGGCCAGACCAGAGCAGTTGATAGGCAGAAACTTGACTAAACTACCGGGAACAGTTTCTTTAAACAAGAGAGTGGGAAAATTACAAATCAACCTGCTAGAGTACACATAATAAAAGCATATACTATTTCTATTTTACACTAATATTGAGAAAATATTTATATTCTCAGCCACTGACATGTGCAACATATGGATGGATGAACTGGTAGACAGGTAGCTGCAGAGTTGCTGCCAAAGAGTCTGGCTTTAAAATGCTGTCTTCTCTGGATAATGGCAAAGCTCTATCATTGGCAGATACAACATATACATTATGCTTCCTGTTCCTGCTTCAGTTTTTCCATAGCTCATACACTGGTTTAACAAGATAGCTGTCAGATTCCCTTCCATTAACAAGTACTCTGTTCCTATTGGAAGTCAACTCCTTAGTTTGCAGTTATAGAGAAATATACAGTTACATTTTCTTACACAGTTAGATAGGAAATCCATAGAAATGAAAAGGACACTTGGAAACGACATGGACTTTTTTTACTAAAAGCATGTACATCTAAAAGTTTTGTGCAGAATACAATCACCACTGGGGAAGATCCCCCTAAATGATGCACAGTGCAATATCTCAACCTGTTACCTACTTTGATGACCTGTGCATGGGACTGTACGTCCTGAGTCCTTTGAGAAACAGAAGCTAATTATATCACTTGAGTATGGAAGGATCTAAACACAAATGCTTAAGGTCCTCTTGGCATACAGGCCACAGTTTTAGTGAGAAATGAAGTGTTTTCTCTTTCGCAGATTTGCAATACCTCAAACAGATACATAAATTAACTAATGAAAGCATGCGGGAGAAGCTGAATCAAACAGGAGGAGGGATAGAGCAAATACCAGTCTCTCATTCCCTGGTGGTAAGCCAGCTGTTTCTTTTTGAAGCCCATCATGATGATGCTGGCTTCAGAATAGTTACAACACATTCAAAATGCCACAAAGGTAGTCCCAGAAGACTCTCTTTCTATGGCTGAGATTCCTTAAGAGCTAAGACTGGTCATTCTGATATGGGTTTAGTAGTTACAGGAAGACAGCTGACAGCAGCAAATGACCTCTGATATATCAAGCCACAAAGATCAGCTTCCTCTTATCCCATAGAAATGATCTTTTATAGTCCTACTTGAAAGTGTGAAGTGTGGCTATGGCATGACTGTTACTATTTGTATAAAATGTCCTAGATGTAGCGTGGAGCAGTATGACAGCCTCTTCTGATGGGCCTCAGCTGCAAAATATTGTTATAAAGGCTCTCCTACAGTTACTGTAGGCCATTAGGTTACCTGAATAGACATCCATCACCACCAGCTTGTGTGAAGGAGAACATTAAGTTAAAAGGGCGTGACCAAGCATAAATTGAACGGCCTTCCACTACTCCAGGACAGAAGTGACCTTGTGAGGCAATCGCGTTTACTAATGGGAGTTAGGATAGAAGAGCTCACAGGTGACAGTATTTTCAAGTGGCTGAGAGAAAATCCTTGCACAAGGCAGGACTCTGTCATAAAGACAGTATGTGGACGAACTAAACATCTCTGCAGAACCTGACATTAACAGTTTATATTAATAGTTAACAAAACAACATGCCCCACTTGTAATCTTAATGGCATGGAAGGACAGTTTCAGCTACAAACCCCTATAGTACAGTCCCTATAAGTCAGAATCAAGATGCAGACCTTTCAATACAGAACCATAAATTTACTGTGCTGTGCCAATCCAAGAGCATAGGCTCTACAGCCACAAGCTAACGTTACACACCTTTTCCATTCTTTTTCCAACAAGTTCCCTGACAGTTGTCTGTCCTAAAATTTCCTTTTCAATGGCTCTTTTTCTCAAGGAAAGCTGTACACGTTCATAGTTTTGTATTTCACTTTTTCTCTGCTTTATCACTCCCCCATTTCTGAACTCAATCTAGATAACAGACGGCACATGCTGTCAAAGGGATTTTAGAAGCTGCGACAAAATTCTAATGCAGTGAGGAAAGCTCCTCCATCTGGGTTCCTAGGCCACTCTTTGGATAGAACTGGTTAATAAAAGCATTCTAAATATCAAGCCTAAGCCTTCCTTATTCCATGTGAAAGAGCTGCACTTCAGCTTTTCTTCCAAAACTCTGGATTCTACAAAGAATAGTAAAGCTCTAATGCTGACAATCTAAAACCACTCAGTGCCAACTCTGATGGGAGAAGAATTAGGTCAACAGTGAAATTCGCTCCCTCAAGAAATAGAGTTGAACCATCCAGTTGAGCACAGAAATTCCGTGTATTTCTACATGAGTAAAACCCCCTGGAATTTGTAAATTGTAAAAAGTTTTATTTCCAAATATTCTTGTACAGCAGAAAGCTCTACCCTACTGGAGAAGCAAAATAGAGACTGAGCCTCCCTCATAATTAAATATTAAATGACTGCAGGCTTTTTAGTGTCACAAGCATAATGGGAGAGAAGATATGAAGTTGCAGATACTCAGAAGAACTATGGGAACAACAAAAATGAAAAGCCAAGAGCAAAGAAAAGAAGAAAGCAAATCATATTGTCTCAGTCAGGTATTTAAAATGTTCTCTTTAATTAGCTAAACTGCAATAGAAATTAAAACTGAATTTCTTATTCACAATATATTCATTAGAGGGTAGAGGATGCAGCTGGCTATTTCCAGAGTTCGAGCTACCAGACTCAGTTTTGCAGGACTGAACAGAAGCAAGTTTCAGTCTATCTCAAAATATCAAAAGGCAACTCGGCAGCAGAGAGTCTGACTGCAAGCTCCATCTCACAAATACTTATGAGGCAAGACAAACCAGTGGTGATTGTGAATGAACTCATTAAAATCACAGCAGATTATTTAGAGCCCACATACGTGACATCCAGGTCCTTCGTCACGCTTTTAATGACTAGGAAAGAAGCTCTAGACATAGGGTAGAAATTAGGGCTTTCATGCTGCGGTTTATCGCAAAGTGACCAGTTAAAGGAGTTTGGTGACACACAGTATTTTTGTGGCCTGAAACACTAAATGAGATCGACCGTAGAATTTCACTTTGTTTTTGAAATCTTTTGCTTTCTGATGACAGAAATGTTGATGATACAAACGTCCAAGCTAAGCTTTCACTCTGGATAATGACCAGAAGCAAAGTAATCAAATCTCTTGGATCAGCGTCTGTTTCATGATATGAGATAAGATTAATAGTTTCACGCTGATTTGCCATTTCCTAGAGTGGTGTTAAATTACAAATTTACCGGAGGAGGCAGCGAGATGGGTACTACATGAAGCTCTTAGAAAAGGGTAAAACCAAAGCATGGTTATCATGAGATGAAAACATAAAACAATCGCAGCCCTCGGGGGACCATGAGGTCTGTGCAGCCTCTCATGTGTCAGATCATCACAGGGTGTCTGGTTATTTTACGATAAGGTTATCTAACGTTAATCTCACCACTAGAATTGCCTGCAATAAAAATGCTACCAACTTTCTAATTTTAATTACCACGATCCCAAAGATAACTACTTCAATTCTGTTTAAAAACAAAACAAAACAAAACACTCCCCATGGTTTCTCTGAAGCTGGGAGTACTTCAAATATCAAACTTATGGATTGGATGACTTTCAGTGTCTAATTCTTTGAATATTAACTCCCCTCTTCCCTCCTATTTTCATCTATGCATCTTGATGCAAACCAGTAACATATGAATAAATGACAACAATTTCTTCTATTTCATTCCACAAATTGCACACAAAAATGAACACTTATCCAATATCTCTAAAGAAATTCATAATCCATCCATAAGTAGGTATTCTTAAAACCATGCAGAATGGAAAAGAAATATATATTTCTTTAGCTGAAATTGCCAGCATAGTCACAAGACCACAGGCTGATTCCTTAGATGAGGTTTCTCTTGAGCAATACCTTCACAGTCAACTAGGAATTTTCCAAAAAATAATCTCATGTTAGTTACATCAACCAGTAATATAGCACACACACACACCTCTTGTATTATGCTCAGACCTGCTAAGTTTTTTTAGCAGATGTCTTTCTCTCACAAGTTGGTGCAGTGCCATACCAGTTATTTATCATCATGAGACTCCAACTGCCAAGAAGAAATTTCAAAAGGAGATATTCTGCAAAAGCTCCTAGAGAAATGGCTTGCAGGGGCAGCGGGATTCCTTTGGAACAACAATAAGTGCAACAGAAAATGGACAAAATAACCTCAAGCAGAAATCAGGCAGTACCAATAGCCTCTCATTATATCACAGAACTTTGGGATCTGCTCCAATACTCCAATACTTTCATCAAGGACTCCACTTAACTTGCTTATCATCAACAGTTTGGGTCTTTTTATATTTTTAACCAAATCTCGTCACACGTGAACTAAGGATGTCAGCTTACAACACAAGCACACAGAGGGAGACTTTTAGATCAGTTGTAACACTTGGGAAAAAAAAAAAAAGAAAAAAAAAAAAAAACTACCAAAAACCAATGTCCTTATCACACTGTCATTAGATATTATACCACTACCGTACTGCTCGGTGCCTGAAACTAGACAGTAAGTTGGAGGCAATTTTAAGAGTAGAGTTGTCATGTTACTCACTAGTATGATGCAATTTGGCTACATATCCATTATTTTCTATATGCATATGTAAACTATTGCCAGCATTTCGCTCGTGCTTTTAGCATAGAAATAGTTAGAGAAAAGTCGAGATGTGTATTTCTCTTGAGTTCACCTGTTCCTGCTGTTTGTTTCTCACCTGAAGTCATAATCCTGTCTTCGACATCATAATCATTTGCACAGCCACCAATTGAGATGTCACAAACAGAGGATTATGGCCAGGTGGGGAATAAGCAGCAGGAGCAGATGAACTCTTAAGGAACAAAAATCTTGTTTTCATGCAAATGTCCTTCATAATGGAGAACAAAAGAACAAAGGAAGAAAAATACAATGGAGAGAAAATACTAGAAGCAGGATTGTTTCTAAATGCATGATCTCCCTGAAGTTTCCTCTGAGGAGTCAGCAGCTGATTAACAACTGCATAAATCATTACAAAAATAAAACAAAACTTGACATCAGATGATTGAAACCCCACCCCAACCACACAAACACACAGTTTTTTACTTAAAATGCAACCAGCAGAAAGGCATTTGGAAAGAAGTAGTAACATTTAGAGGTATTTATAAACATTATACTAGGATATACCTGGCAGCAACCAAACACTGTTATCCTTGTTTTACCAGTGAAGACACCATGGTCACAAAATAACAAGGGGTCTCCCTGCATCTTAGTGACAACTGAGCTGCAGAATCCCAGCAAACCCAACATACTAAAAAATAAAAGAAAATCAAAGCTGAAGTGGCCCAGCTTTCAGAGGATAAAAATCTCATAGATTCCTCGTGCAGTCCTACTGGAGGCTGTTTCAGAAGGACCTCATTGCATCAGCAGTTCCAAAGGGTTAAGAAAAACATGAGTAGTTTTTATAATAAGAAATCATTCATAAATTAATTTCTCTGGAATGAATTCTAGCTATCAATCTGAATGCCAATATTTAGTCACTAACAACAGAAATAATTAAATCAGAACTGTAATTCAGATCCAAAACAAGAGAATCTCTATACATTAGGAGAAATCCCACTGGCTACACTCATACTGCTCACACTGTAATGCTGCTGCAAAAAACATCTACTGGAAATTCTTCTGGTTCCATTTTCAGTCTCTCTTTTCATTCAGATTTGAGTAGGTAGTGCTGCACCATAAATTGGCTAAATGGCCCTATTCTTGGAACCACTGATGTACCCATACCAGCAAAATGGGCGTCTCCAACCACTGTAATTAATAAATTTAAGAAATAAATTTCTGGGAGTCAAAAAAGATGGTGCACCACATGCTTGTGTTCTGCCTCAGTATTGCCAGTGATGATGCCGAATGTATACCATTAAATGTGACAGCATAGATAGCCTACAGCTCAAACAATTCCATCATCTGCCTGTATTCTAGTTCCATATAGACTTCTGGGTGTAGCCTGTCCAGACCTTGTCACAGCATAGCAGATGTGGCAGCTCATTTCCTCAGCAGTAAAGCAGGGGAGGAACCTTAGTATGAAAATTGTGCCTTCTGTCTCTTTATTTTCCCTTCTCCAAATACAGTGCTAAAATAACTGGACTATTTCAAGTTCGTTGAATTGTCCAAATAGTATCTCTGAGAATAAATGTGCCATTTGACAAAGGATTTAATTCAGTAGAAAAACTTGCTGGCTTTGCCAATAATCACCTTACATTGTGGAAGCAACTCCTCCTTTCCTCCAAATCTGAAACAAATACAAGCACGTTTATAAACAACATTCTAGCTTTTAAACACTAACAGGCATGAGAGCAGACTGCTAACAACATATAATAGTCTGGCTATCTGTACAGCACAATTACTTTTGAAAAAAATGAGCACTATGCATGACATTTATCTGTGACTTCAAGTAAACGATTTGCTGAATAACTCTATGGGAACCTAGGATTTCACAGTTTGATGGACAAACACCTAAATATCCAAACTACATATTAACCAAACTGTAACTGTTCTCAAGTTGTATTTCACTTTGAAATCTGTGGCTTCCATTTCAGACCTCAGAAAAGGTTTGGCTGCCCAGAACCGTACTAATTTTCCCAGGCATGCCAATCTAGTTTAATAAAAGATATTATGTCTACTCTGAAATCTTGTCCTGCGTTTTCTTTTACAACCACTCTGTATTTCCTAAAATAGCCTTATTCATCCATGATGTGTTTCTGAGTGTTTTCTTTAAACCTGTCATTTTCACAGTTCAGCTGGTAAAAAAATGTTCTGTTCTTGTACAAATTTACACATTGTGTGTTAATAAGGCTGAAATTTTGTCTTCAGAAAGCAAGTATGGATATTTATGAATGATCAAAAAAAAGCTGCTTAACAGAAAATACACTGATACTTCCTTTTTTTTTATTTTTGAAAGAAAGGCAGACAGCTTGCTAGTAACTACTCTGGATGTGCTAATTGATGTTTAACTGTGTTCAAGTCTCACTGATGGCAGTTACCACATTCTTAAAGCTTTTTCTATTCATATGAGAACCAACAGACACACTAACTTGGCCGAGAGCAGAAAGCAATCGTCATGGAAGTCATAGTTTTATTTCATTATGTTAGTGCTTCTCATCTAATAGGAAAACACTGATCCTTTTAACACTCATTTTTCTATGAATTTTCAAATCTATACTGAAAGCAAAGTTATATCATTTTTGAAAGAATAACATTGTGTTTGTATTGAATCTTCACTTCTAGATGGAGGGAACACAGGGTGGAATCAATTCTACACTAAATATACATCCAAAACCTGTATTTCCTTAACACCTTTGTAGGGTGAGCAGCACCAGTGCTGACTATTACCCACTGAGAATACTAAGAGGCAGCCTTTAGATAACATATTGCAGCAACAGATAATGGATACTAGAGAAAGAGGCTGATAGAAAAATGCCAGTTAAAATCTTTCAACTCCAGGAAGACAGTGCAGTGAAAATGAAAAAAAGCCTGTTTGAAACATAAGCCAACTTCGCTGTCCTTTGCTCAAGGTTCAAAGACCAGAGAATGCAAAAACCCACTTATGAACATGAACAGTAGGCCAACCCAACTATACTCGCATGGAGTCTGAAGTACCAGCTTTTTACACTTGGTCACTGATATCTGCTATTGAAGGGAAAAGCCAGCTAGGTAGCAGTATAACCAATGTGCCTCCCAGCCAAAAATCGTTATTATAATAAAACTGATTGCTAAGCAGAGCTTTAAATAAAGTTTGGAAGTGAAATGCTCTCAAATGTTAGCTTGTGATTTCTGAAATTGGAGGTCAACTCTATTACCCCTTGATGCTTGACTTCTGAAATTCCTTAAAATATGGCACTTGCTTCCTATTTTCAGGAACATACCTCATGCAGCCAAGCATATGGAATCAATATAGGTGTCTCTTCATCTGCCATCTGAAGCTTTATTTTTCTCACTTATAAATTACAACTGGTTTTAACAGTAGCAATCTCTACACACATTTAAAATGCACTTCCATTTTCCAAGTTGCGGAGCTATATGCCTTAGTAAATACATGCAATTTAGGTTCAAAACCATAGCTCCAGGCAATACACATCGAGAATTTTATACTACTGAAAATTAATGCCTTTTTGCATATGCTTGAACAATAAATTAAACAGCTATGTCTTATATGTATCAATTGGGATTTTCTTAGCCTTCATTTTGAAAAGAATCATGCATACAGAGCTGAATTTCAGTTTCTTCTCTGGGCTTTTAATAAGAGAATATGAATTTATTTCAATTCATCAAAGGCAACTAACTAGAACTCTAGGAGTCTCATATTTTGTATTGAAATTTCTGTCTTCAACTGCATCAATATTAACCTCTGAATTCAAGTCTGATTGAAAAAAAATTGGCACCTGCACCTGCTTGTACTGCACTTGTGGCAGTACCTAAGTCACAAAGTAATGGTTGTAATTTCTTTTAGCACAGAAAACTGCAGCCTCATATCAGAGCTGGGTGGGAAATAAATGAGTTTATGATAACTTCTAGAAGGTAGCAGCAGGGACTAAATAATACTTTGAAGCTGTTCCCTTTCGGAGAGCTAGATTTCATCCCAAACTCTCTGTTGCCCCATGCATATGCAGAATGGAAATACTTCTCTTCTGGCACAGCCCACTCAAGACAGCAGAACAAGGAGTAGTGTGGCTCTCCTTTCATGTGACTGCTGACACGTTCGGAAGATATGACTTTTTATCTTTCAGCTCCCTTGACTGCTGTTGCCTTACCTCAGTTTTCTACTGGAATCAACCTTCCAGTTACTTTTGTCCCACCCATGATAAACAGCAAGATAGCATGAAACAGGCAAGTTCCGTCCGAGCTTCAACGCAGGGTCTGCTAACAGATAGAATTTAGAATGTATGCACCTTGGCTCCTATCCAGTATATGTTCAGATAGACTTAATGTTTGGCTAGCTACAGCTATGCACATGTACATCTATTGATTCCCTAATCTTTACACATGGCTTCCTGCCATTGTCTGGAGCTGCTGCATCTCCACATAGGCATTTGGATTGTGCTTCAGGAGTTTTGCCTGATTTCGCTGAAACTGAGGACAGTCTTCGTTAGTCTTTCAGCGTTGCCTAGCATTATTCAATCTTATTCTTCCATGTCTCTAACATGGAATGGCTTCTCTGAAGCTGTTACACTTCCCTTCTAACACCCCTTAGGTCTGTGTCTACCTCCAATATCCTCAAATTGGATGCAGACTCACAGCTGTTCGTGACCTAAACCTTTGCACAAACCAAGGATAATCCTGCTGAATGATTTGTTCAGTAACATAAAGATTGCCATAGTGAGTAGGAACACTGGCGCAGCTGTGGAGCTGGTCTCTGGCCTGCTACAATCTCCAGTGGTGTCACTACCCTGCTCATTGGCAGCTTTACTGTCACCCAACAAAGGCTAGCCAGATACCTTGGAACAGTGCTGATAGGATGGGGTCTTAAAGCTTACAAATATTATTGGTTTATATGAACAAAGAGGGAAAAAAAACGACATGAAAACCCACAACCTGTGCTTCAAAACATTGAAGAATTGGCTACAATTCCTGCCCTGATGATGGACAAAACATGGGATCATATGCAAGTCATTTATTCTCACCGGATCAACTTTTTAGACAAAACTATAGCTATTATTAATGCTTATTGAAAGTGTATAAGAAATAGAGCAAGAATTTTGCTTTCTGCTTGTTCGTGCAATCTCACAACTTCTGTAGCTTTCTCGTATCCGCTCCAGAATGAGCACTTAGCAAGATGTAGATGCTACATTAAGTAACAGTTTAGGTCTCCTTGAAGGTAAGGCTATAAAAATTGCCCTACAACTGGTTAAGAAGAGTCTTGAAATAACTTTTAGTTCTCACCCACGTCTTAAGCCCTAAGGCACCACAGAGAACCCTCACAACACAGAAGGAAGATCCTAGTACCAATCTACCCTAGCAGGCTGGAATGCAAGGCCAAGCCACACAAGACTCAGGCTTTACTTAGAGAAGTAGCAAGTTGTCTCAAAATCACAAAAAGAGACATCCTTAAAGCAGATCAAATTTGGGAGAAAACTTGAATTTTTGCCATACATTAACCATAAAGAAAATGGAACAAAACTAACATTTTCCTTCTCTTATGCCTTATTTGCTCCATTCAGAAAATGCCTCTGCTCTAAATTAAGATTTAAGCTTGCAGATATTCTGCTTTAGAAAATAAAACACAGAAAAGATCAAGAACAACTTTTAGCATGCATTCCAGCATAACAGCAGTAACAAAAGAATCAAAACAACAGACAAGCAGCATGACACAATGCAAGGAATCTGTTAGCTTATTTCCCCGCTGATTTCAGGATTTCATACATATCATTGGGAATTACTCTATATGATGTCAAGGAAAACTACTTGCAAAGGTCTTACTGAACAAGACTGGGCTGGGATAAAGTTAATTTTCTTTAAAGCAGCCTGTATGGTGCTATGCTTTGGATTTGTGGTGAAAACAGTGTTGATAACACAGCGATGTTTCAGCTGTTGCTTTGCTTGCAAAGCCGAGGCATTTTCTGTTTCTTTCCACTCATGCTGCCCTGCTAGCAAGGTGCATAAGGAGGAAGGAAGAGACAGAATCAGGACATCTGACTCAAACTAACCAAAAGAACATTCCATACTGTAAGACTGTAAGACATCATACTAGCAAAAAGATTGCCAGGGATGTTATTGCTCAGGGGCTGGCAGGGCATAGGTCAGATGGTGGTGAGCAATTGCTGCTTTGGGGTGGGGTTTTTTTTTTTTTGCTTTTGTTTTTCCTGTTTTTATTTTCTTTGTTTCTTTTTATTTGCTAACTTTTGCACTTGCAATTCAAAGCCTCATCCCATTCTTCTAGAGGGAGGAGTGAGCTGGCAGCCATGTGGTCCTTAGCTGAATATTGGGTTTAAACCTCAACATTTCTTTAATAAAAGCTACAAAAATAACTACATGAACTGGAAAAATTTGAAAGAAAGCATAACTTTCCACTTCACGAGGGCAATGAGTGAGCCAGGCTACCTGCTTTTAAAAACAGATTCAAAAGCTTACAAATATTTTTGGGAGAGAAAAAAAAAAATACAACCAAATTCATTCATCCAAGATCCAAAATTTAAAAACCAAATAAAAATTAAAGTTTTGGGTTGTTTTTTTTGTTTTTTTGTTTTTTAACCTTCAGAGAGCACAAGCCATGCAAATTTATTTTCCTTGTGTTTCCCCAGCAGAGGGATCTCTCTGGAAGTGGAGCCTTGACACAACCTCCTGTTCCCACAAGGCTTCATCTCCGCAATGGAGGCCTTCCTACAGTCTCCTTTTTGAAGGTAACTTTCAAAGTCTTTCCCATATTACAAATGTACCAAATGCACCAAAACATAATTTTCTCTAAATAAAATGATATTCATCAAATCGTCAACCTATTATCCCACATTCTCTTTCGGAACAGACACGTCAATACAACAGCATCGTCAATCAATCCAATAGATTTTGAGTGTATCCACAATCAATCTACCCTGCAAGAAATGGGCCTGAGTCATTTAAAAGCTCATATCTTACTGTTAGGAGAAGAAAAATTATTATTTTGATCTATTCCTCCTCTCCTTAAGGCACCTTGGGCAAGGGCTAAGCTTTAAAAAGAAAAATAAGCAGCACCTGTATTACAACAATCAAATCTAAATAAAAACAACTGATCAATTCAGAGGAAAAAAATATAAAAGACATCATTCCACACTAAAAGAAACAAACCACACATATTTTAACTCAAAAGTTTTCAGGTGTGTCAAATGTGTTACAGTAAATAAACAATTAGGTAGGGTGCCAGAACTGTAGGTAGGTAAAACGCTCACATTCCACAATTTTCAGTCTATCTCTCTAGATTACCAAAGCATTTAAAACTGTATCCTTTTACAAACACTGTTCTACTGAGGTATTTATCAAGAGCAGCACATTAAATTAAGACTCAGAAATTGGTATGTGGACTTCTCTGCTCATAGCTACAGCTTGACAACAGAGCCCAGGATTCTCTCCTCCATCTTGAATAGGCAAAATCTGCAATTCCTTTTCAGATTCCCATCACTTTTTTCTCTTTAATGCATGTTGCGTTACTTCTTTTTGATAAATCCTGGCTATGCTGTACTGCATTTGAGCTCACTGTCAGAGCCTGCTTACCTCTCACTTAAAAATCTCATAATTCACTGCAATTTCATCAAACTGCAATTGCTTAGAACAAAAGATTCCTACTTTTTATGTGGAAAAAATAATGCTTACCAGGAGACAACTTTTGCTGAAAACTTGGCTGACATTACAGCAATTTGTACTTTAGGAGGATGTAGAAGAGCTCGGGTCTCAGCTTTCATGAGAATAAAGTCAAAACACTTGGTAAGAGCAGTATCAGTTCAAGCGCATGTTGAATCACTTTAGCTGAGCATAAACACATACAGCCAGATTCAAAAGCAAGTGAAAACAGAAATGTATAAAGAGCAGAATTAAGAGGACTGGTTTTCCTAGGCAGAGCATCATCTGTGTGAGAGTAGCAAATTACCATCCAAGAGCTAAGCAAGAAATCTTCCAGAAGAATACCAAGGCACACAAACCTCCTTCTAACTCTTCTCATACCATAAGACCCTCTTGTGATGTTTCCTCAAAGTAACTTTTAGACTACATCAATCATTCTGTTCCAATCAATTCTCTGCACAAAGGAAGACTGGGCGAGATACAGGTGGCATTAATAACAGCACCACGAAGACTGAAAGATTACCTCTAAAAGGGTTTGAGAAGAAAATGCTCAACACTTGCATATCACTAAGCCTGAAACACAGCATGCTCTTATATAATGCTCTATCAAAGTACTACCATCAGAAAAAAGAACTGAAATGTAATAATGATAGTAATTTACAACACCAATGAGGCTGTTAAAAGACAAACACTTAAGAAATAAAACATCATAGTATTAGCCATGGTTAACACCAAGGAACAGACAACAGTTAAACAGAATACCGAAACTAGGTGTAATATGAAACAGGAATTAGTAAAGGCTGAATATAAAAATGCTTTCTGATGGCTTTCACTGCTGCTTGTAGAAGACTTCCGTGGTTTGTAGTGAGGCTGGAAAAAAATGTTTTATTTTGTTTTGTTTTTTAAACATACGGAATGAAAAAAATCTGCAGTGGGAGCAAGAGAAGGAAGATGAAAGGTCTGGTCACATAAAATGGAAATGCAAGGTTTAGATAAGTATCAAAATAAAACCAGAAATCTGGGAGAAGTCCAGGAAATGGGAGGATAGAGGTAGAAAGAGGAAAGTGTAGAGAAGTTTTTTGTCTCTAGTGCTTGTGGGTTTTATATGATTTCTTGAGTTTGATGAAAGAAAGTGACAACCACAAAGTAGAACTAACAACCACAGGAAGAGACAACAAGCGTGGATTCAGAATGAAAGATCAAATAAGAAAGGAAAAAGGAAAGTCTTTCTTTCTCCTGCAAATGGAGGATGATGACAATTCAAATGAAGAGAAAAACAAACCCACAGCAAACAATATTCATAATATATGGTTTCCGCAGGCTACAGAAATCATTGCAAGGTGCTGTATACTGCAGAGTTTTATGACATTTTTTGGCTGAGTTCATGATTACGAGATTACATAAGCTGTTTATTACTTGCTGCAGCCTATGGAGCGCAAAAAATGAACTGGTCATTTAATTTACACTAAATTTGTACCAGATAGCAGAAAAAGCAAAGCAACTTACTGAAGACAGAGCAAGCATTAAAATGCTGCCAAGGAGAAAACAGCATCATTTTCCAATATTATGCTGAATGGAGAAAAGAAATAGTTTGGCAAAAGACAATTAGTAATTTTTTTTTTTTTAAAAAAAAAAAAAAAAAAAAAAGCTCTTGAACTCTGTCTGGACCCGTGGATTAATGCCTAGCAACAGAAATAGCTGCATGTGTATTCACATACATGCGCACACAAGCACTGTGGCTGTGGATGGGCAAGGAAAAAGCTTGAGAATTACATGGGGGAAGGGAGGAAAAGAATGGCAATTCACTTTTCATGTTTCCCCAAAGTCTCAACTAGAACTAATCAAAATGAATTCATCTGAATGTCTGTGATGGCCAAAAATTTAGTCACACACAGTCTGGCTGTCCAAATGAATGGTGAGGAAAGGTCTCACATCAATCAGCTTCATCTAAGAAGATTGGCACAACTTCAATAGGGATTGACAGAGTTCAGTGCCTGCCAGACTGATGAGCCAAAGCACCAAGCTGAAAGCATTCTGACTATTCATAACGACACTGCAGTCTTGGGCCTTTGATTAATTAATTCAGGAACTAAGGCTTTCAGTTACTGTAAGAAAAATACTGGAGGTGGCTGTTTCTCACCCCTTACAGTACATGAAGCCCACAGCCCACCTGTCTGCACTGTGCAGCCCCCACTGCTCGGAGCTTTTGACTGCTGCTACCTCCACCGGCACTGCTCTGCAAGGTCTAAGGTATGCTGCAGTCCCCCTCTCAAAACATTTAATTTCCTGCAAAACAAATAAAACAGCTGTACACATTCGATGATTTGACTGTGAGAGATTTTGCTAAACGAGCCTTCTTCAAGGCACAAAAGAAACATTTGTTTTAATTGTTACTAATAACATTATCTCAGCACTCTCCAAAAAGCCTCTGACCAACACCAGGGCCTGCTGGAAATGTTGCTAGGTAGCATTACACATGCAGGCAATTAACATCTTTTTTTTTTTTTTTAAAGGCTGATCATTTTATTGCATTATTGTTCAGACAGAAGAAAATTCATTTTCATTAAGATAAGACCTTTCCACTCATTCTCAGCCCTAAACCTGGTTAGAGGAAGGCAAAGTGTCTGCTATATTAATGTATTCTAATTAAACAAAATTGGGTAAGACAAAGAGGAAACCTGAACAAGTTGTGCTGAAGCTAGGGGGCTACTGCCACACCTTCTGGGGAATGCAGTCAGTCACACCAGCCACGTTTTAGAGAAAACCTGGAGGAGGCAAGACATTATGCATTACACAGAAGTCGGAGAGAAAAAAAATCCCTTCAAAGCTGAAGACTTGATTCTCTTTCTGGAACAAAGTCAATCATCAACAAGACTGTGTGTGGCCCATATAAAAGGAGAAATCTAGCTAGAGTCTGTGCTGCTTTTATATAAAAGTGGAAAGTGGATTCCTTATTTTTCACTGCCCCCTTAAAAGGTCTTTTTGTTTCAAAGCAAATCTCACCTTGCAGAAGACTGACTTGCTAAGCCCCAAAACACAGGATTCACAATACAATGGCATGAAGGGCCCCTACAGGCCACACACAATGAATGCTTAATGGAAAAACACTTGGCAACAAAGGATGCAGCAGACTCACTGGATTCACAAATTACACAATTTTCCAAATTACAATCCATTTGTAATGGACACAAGAAGACTACAAGGCCTATTATAATCCAAAAGGCATATGTATATGCTCAAGGCTGTTCACAGTTTTCAATTAAGATTCAGAAAGTCTCAGTTTTGCTCCTGTTGTGAATAAAATATTTCATATAGAGACTATTTTCTTCTCTTTAGCGCAAGGAAGTATGACCTCCAGGATGCTCTGGCTTAGTTCAAGTGATTTGGCTAGATCTTTTCCTTCCCTGCTTCTTTCCTTATCCTATGAATGCTGTATAATTCATCTTCATCTGCAAAGCACAAAGAAACCTACAGGTAGAAAACCATACTAATCTATCACACGACAGTAACAGGGAAAAAAGTATTTCCTTTTAATTGCATATTTTCTAAACAAGTGGCCTGAGGTAGTTTCTTGTACAAAATAAGAGTGTCTGTGTTTCCAGCACCTAATTCTGAATTTAACTTTAAAAAGTAAATGAATATAATAAAAATCAAAGCAACAGTTGTTACAAAATAGAAGGACATGCACAAGACACCAAAGGAAAATAATGGGCTGCTAATTTCAACTATGTTATTAAGTTCTTGGGGCTTCTCATCTTGGAGTAGTGAAGGCTCTGTGGAGACCTTATAGCAGTCTACCAGTACCTAAAGGGGCCCTGCAGGAAAGCTGGGGAGAGACTTTTTATAGGGACATGTAGCAACAGGACGAGAGATAGTGGCTATAAACTGGAAGAGGGTATATTTAGACCGGATATAAGAAATTTTTCACTGTGAGGGTAGTGAGGTACTGGAACAGGCTGCCCAGAGGGGTTTTGGGTGCACTCTCCCTGCAGGCACTCAAGGCCAGGCTGGATGGGACTGTGAGCAATCTGGTCTAGCGAGAGGTGTCCCTGCCTATAGCGAGGGGTTGGAACTAGATGGTCCTAAAAGATGGTCCTAAAGGTCCCTTCCAACCTAAATCATTCTATGATTCTATGATTAAGATCAGAAAAATTAGGAAGCAAATGAGATCATCGATGACTAAACCCAAGTCATGGATCACAAATGTCCATACACAAAACTGTATTTCTTCTTTTTGACCACACAGAGGTGGATACCTTCCACTAAAATACTAACAGTTTACAGGGAGAGGAGGAACCTAAAACCTGGACTGCCCTCTTACACATCACTGTCACTGCTGCGTATCTCAGCCTCCCCATCTCCTGGCACAGTCGCCTCTAGGAAAGCTCCAGAACTACCGCAAATCAACGAGATTAGCAAACCTGCGCTTGACTTGTTCAATAAGGTGTTGATGCACGCAGATATATTTGCCGAAATAACTTCATCCGCGAAGCATCAAATCTCACCGGAGCCCATTCTATTTCCAGTCCCTAATCCCTAAACCTTGCTAACCTGCATATAAGGAAAAAGGAGCTGAGAAGGAAGGAGATAATGATGCCTGCCGTGAAGGCAGCCGATTGCGGTGCCTCCCCCAGCCCCTGTGCACACAATCAGCGCCAGCTGTAGCCCAATTAAACCCAGCCGCTCACAGGTGTTCGCAGAAATGACTCACACAAAAGAAATTCGCACTTCAGAACTGCAATATTTAAAAGCTTTGAGGTGGAACCAAGAAAGATAAAAGCCCGAATTAAGTTTATTGCCACCTTGTGCTTCAGTCTAATGCAGGTTTTGAACAGGGCCTCCCATTGGTATTAAAAGTTGGATGAACATCTGCATTTAAAATACAAGAAAGCGAGCACGTGAAGTGCTTCTGAAATGCCAGTTGCCATAGAGGATAGGGGGCTTTTGTATATGTTCATTTAGTATTATAGTTGTACAGCAATATGGTAAAATATATTTGCCAAGTGGGCAATACAAGCTCGACTCTAAGTCAACATAATATGCCAGATTGCTTAGATTTTCATAAATATTTTTGGTGCTTATTTTCCCCAAACATAACTCTTATTTCCCAAAATAACAATTCCTTTAATTTTTAATGAGAACAAAACCGTGGTAGGATCTTATCATGCTCTCTTACATTCAGATTAGAAACCACAAGAGGGGGGATAGTGGGAGAGGCAGCCCCCTGACAACGCTCCATGTTCTCCTTCGAGGTCAAGCGACAGGAACTACCGTTACCTCTCTCTGCAGAGCAGCAAACAAAGCATAAACTGAATTTCTCTTCATGGTCCTACACCAAAATATGTATACAAATTAACATCCAACTGTCTTTAATTCCCATGATATGTCTATTAAGCAGCAATCCTCCATAAGGCTGTTTAGCTATCCAAACAGCAGCCTAAAATTATCTCTATGAGCTTTCCATAACTTATCACTCAGTTCCTATGAAAAGCCATTAATTTTGGCCTCTCTCTATCTTGGTCTCACAGGAAATATTCTGCAAAGGGATGTAATAAAAATGTGATTTCTGCCATCATTTCATTAAAATTCCCTGTTAAATTTCTATCTGAACAGTGTACATAATATAAAAAAAACTCAGGGCTCTTATTAATGGTGCTGTTCCTTATGATACGGACTTTAAAAAATAATGAAGACCATTTCTTACTTGTAAGAATATTGTTCATTTTTCATTCCTATTAAAATTTAATCTGGAAGTTGTTTAAAAATGTTTAAGTTTCATTACATTTCAACGTCTCAGGGAAGAGAAAGAGCTAGGGAGTTCATGAGCAGGAATGCTGTCACTCATCTGTCTCTTCCACTGATATCTCAACAGTAAATCACTCATCCTCTCTATGACTCAAGATACCCATTTGCAGCAGCTTACAACTCACCCACCTGATGATAGCACCCCAAGACAATGTTTCCTGAAGAGCTTCAGCTCCGAAGGCAGAGGATGTCACAGAGCAGAGGAGAAATTCCTTCCTCTGCTCAGCAGTATCTGCAAAGTTTGAGAAGAGGGCTCTTGTTTGGGGATTGCTGTTCCACAGTGACACAAGCTCCATGCCACGGACTGCCTATCACTTCTCTGGCTGTGTGCAAGGGCACACCACACAGGTCATGTTCCTGCGCTCACCATGCCTAAGTCAAGAGAATTAGATATTTTGTGTCAACGCCAAATTAAACGAACTGACAGTAAATCACAAACAAAACTAAAATTAAACTATCAGAACTAGGACGTGCATCTCTACAAACATTGCACTGAAGCACTTTCTACAATCAGGTCTTTTATTCAGGGGTCTAATTTTAGATGTCTAAGTATAAGAATTCTGGCCCATACATTTAATGGAAACGCGAGATTGCCAAGCTGAGGATGTTAAATCTAATTTTAGTTTTTCTTTGTGTGTTCGTTTTTTCATACAATTTTGCAAGTGAATAGAAAAATATCTGTGATATTTTTTGGACCGCACTCACAATACTCATTTTAGTCACTGCGTTTTGTGTACTTATAAAGCCTACTTCAATGAATAGGAGCTTTTTCATTACAGCCAGTGAGACCAAAATTTCATTCTCTGCAATCAAACTACTTTCTGGTGTATTTTTTTAGTCCTGAAAATATTTCTATTACAATTAATACATCGTGATCTGCATACATTCTAAATCAGAAACCAGAACTTCCCTGAAAGTCTCCCTTTAAAATCTTTGTATGCAATTATCACCTAGTTGTCTTGCTACAGGGAAATTTTTGAATTTTATTCCTCAAGTAGATGATTTCATAACAGGGATATATTGATTAAAACTAGTTTCATTACTACTAATGCTCTGCTAAATTTTAAAGACAACACAATATTGAACAGAATAATGTATTCTATTAATAAGCATGCTATTGAAATACTGAGCAGATTTATAACATTTGGATGTTCAAATAAACACTCAGATCATTTCCTATAAATCATCTCCTGCCTAAAAAAGATGACTGAAATGGGATTTGATTTTTTTTTTTTAAAGTAATAAAAACAATGAAAATTCATTTGAAAAATTAACCAGTGGATTTTAATCAAAAAGAGTATTCTTTAATCAAACATATTTTGTCCTTGTTTAAAGCAGTACTCCTTATCACAGGTACAAGGAAGCTTTAAGGACACTGATTGTAGCAAGAGCTCAAGGAAAGTTTTAAAAGCTCTGCTTTGTAAATGAAATAAAACAGAGATGGAGAAACTTTAAGTTCACACTGCACAGCGCTTGGCTCTTGCACGCATACTTAAGCTGGCTCAGTAACCAGGAGCTAAGTATCCATGTCAGTATCTGCTCGAGCCTGCTAATTAAGCTTGCTGAGAAGAACTAATTACTGATGCAGCTCTACTGCTTCTGGGAGCCGAGCTAATACCACTATGCGGTATAACATATCAGCCCATTTGGAGCAGGCTCAGGTAGCCAACCAAAGCATGGCGGGGGCATGCCCTTAAGTAATTCACTTCTGATATCAAACAGCAAACAAAGATCTTGTTTCCTCCCCCGGGGCACAGCATGTACTCTCCCACAGGCCCCCTCCTCTGTGCCTCATCTGTTAGGTATGGAAAACACTCTCATAGAGTGCACAAGCAGGTAAGAACTTACTGAAGGACAGGAAAATAAGCACCTTCTGATCACAAGCATAGCTGGGACTGAGATTTTGTGTACAATGAAATCTTCTTCATTAACTCTGCAACAAAGCCTCCTCATTTCCATGTCTTTGATTGCAACAAATATCGTGCTAAGTGCTCAGGTTAAAAGAGAATGCTTTAAGCCATTTTCCAGCAAGGATTTCAGCTGCCATAAAACATTCGCTTCCTATCTTGCTCTAACAGTTCTCCATAAGAATACTGCTAAAATTACACGGGAACCCAAGCAGAGGGGGAAAAGCAAGATTGTGATCAAAATAGCAAGCCCTGCTAGGGCTAACAACAACTGCTGGTTACTACTGCTGGAAGATAACAGCGAGGCAGGCACAGAGCACTGCTGTGCACTCAGCAAGCACGTATGGCAATATGCTTCTATAGTCACCCTGTTTTGCCATCTCTGCTATCATCGCTGCAGATTTTCTTTCCTTCCTCTGTTGTCTATAGCCCAAACTGTAAGCTTTATGGGACAGGAATGGTTATATACACGTGCAGCATCTGCCTCCATGACTCCAAGATTGATGCTTGCAGTCCCTCCACTGCCCAGTATCTCTGCAGTGACACAAATGCACAAAACATGAAGTCTCTGAATGCTGCTTCCAGTTTATTATAGCATCTCGCAAACCTTGGCACTTCTCTCAATAGGCTGTATAGATTTCCAGGCTCAAGACACTCACCCAAACTGGTACCTCCACCAGGTCTGTGGCCAAAATATTCCATGTCACTACTGGCTGCCTAGAACAGATGCTACTTGCTGCTGTAAGCATCAGCTTATGCATTTGCAGAACAGTAGTGTGGGCCAGAAACCACACTGTATCTGGAAGAATAGTGTTTGGGCTTCTAAGCACTATCACAGTATAAGCCACTATGGTGCTTTTTTACAACCTGCCATTTCTGCCTGAAGATGCTGTATGGCCTACAAAAGGTTATGCATATAAAATTGTTAGGTTACAGTTATTATCTTGTTAGAGCACTTTAAGAGTGTTTGAGGAATGAAATAACTTTTTTCTAAGATACTTCAGTGGAACTATGAATGTGATAGCAGAACTATTTGCTTCTGATGTACAAAAAAACTCATTTCATCTCAGAAATCCAGCGTAACTACACCCTCAAACCCCACCATGCCTCCAACATAAAAAAAAGGAAAGGATGTAAAACAGGGCCATGGTCACACTTCCACCTTCACTACCCTAGCAGAGATCTTCCACAGCCTAAACAAGCTATCTAATTATAACTATGTCAAAATTTCAGTCTTCCAGATAATAAGTCTAGATAAACCCAGTACTGATTAAATGTATTCTAAAATGTTTGTAAGTGTTCCTAAAAATTATTATTATCAAAGAGGATTTGTATTGCAAACTTTATACCATTCTTCCAGAGATTTATTTGCTACCCACATACCCTCTACAGCCTCCTACAAAATCATAAAAGGATATTTTTTGATTTTTTTTTTCCTAAGACAGTGTTCTCATCTTCAGTGTGAAACAACTTAGCAAACTCATGACAATCATAGTGCAAGAAAGGTACATATTTACAAAAGGTAAATGTCAGTTTTTTCCAAGTTTGAGAGAAGTATCAACCCTAGATCTCACAATGCCCTCTCACCAACATTGCAGATACTTACTGATAAACTCCACAACGCTTATCAGAGAAGATTACCTTCACAGGAAACAATAACCTGGATGAATTCTCCCTCTCCTGGGAACTTCTACTGAGACAATGTTATCATAGTCCATAAATACTAGAAACAGCATGGCTACATCCTCTCCTTGTTTTTCTGCTTAAACGCATTTTCACCTATTGTTCTTTCCTCAATTCTACTCTCACATTCCCATTTCCCTTATTTACTGTTCATAGAATCACAGAATCACCAAAGTTGGATAGACCTCCGAGGTTCAGTCCAGCTACCCACCTATATCCAATATTTCCCGCTAAACCACGTCACTTAGTACAACATCTAAATGTTTCTTCAACATCTCCAGGGTCGGTGATTCCACGTGATTCCATGTCCCCGGGCAGCCCATTCCAGAACCTGACCACTCTCTTGGATTGATTTCCTAACATCCAACCTAAATTTCCCCTGGTGCAACTGGAGGCCATTTTCTCTAGTCCTATTGTCCTCCAGTCCTACATGGGAGAAGAGGCCAAACTCCACCTTGCCACAACCTTCCTTCAGGGAGTTGTGGAGAGCAAAAAGGTCTCCCCTGAGCATCCTCCTCTCCAGACCAAATAACTCCAGCTCCTTCAGCTGCTTCCCATAAGACTTGTGCTCCAGACCTCTCACAGCTTTGCTGTCCTTCCCTGGACATGCATCAGGGCCTCGATGTCTTTCTTGTGGCGAAGGGCTCGAAAGAGAATACAGTACTCAAGGTGCAGCTGCACCAGAGCTGAGTAGGCAGGGTGAACACTTTCCTGCTCTTCCTGGCAACACAGTTTCTGATACAAGCCAGGAAAATAATGTTAATCTCCAGATAATGACTTGTGTAACAAGCAAGTTGCAAGTGCTCCAGGTAAACATTACATACGTAGGTTACTCCAAAAGTAATGTCTCCTATTTATTTCCTATACAACAAAGAGCACAATAATTAATTAATAATTAATTGATAAAATTCTCAGCTACAAAACACTATTTTTCAACACTGTCACGATCATTAGCTATGAATTTTCACCGGTGATGAACAAAAGCTGGCATGCCACGCTCATAAAAATCTGTACCAATGGAGATGATCCACTGTTTTCACAGCTGCTATGATGACACTGTTGCTAGGAAAATGTTGCCCACACATTCCATCTTGCATCAGCCCAAACAGTCAGAAGGTGTACCAAACGTGAACTATGTGGTGGGTGTGGTAGGACAGACAGTCAAGATTGGCAGTGTGATTCATAGCCTTCAAACTGGTCGGGGCCTGGCATTATCACGTTGTAAGAGAAAGATTGTCTTCTCTGTCCTAACTCTCGAGACTCCAGCTTCTTCAGTATGGAATGCAGAGGTTCATGTTCCAGGAAATCCAAGATAATCACTTTCATATTTCAATGGATAGTGTACATCGCATTACCCGCTAAGGGCTGCATCTTGAACTTTTTCTACGATGGGGAATTCATGTCTCTGCTCCATGGACTGATAGTGGTGACATCATATCCCACCATTGGTAACGATGCTATCAAGCATATACACACCTTCAGTCCAGTATTGGTTCAATAAATACTGACAAACTGTGATGTTCTTCCTGTTCCTTTGTGCGCATTCACAGGTCTTACCTGGCGCAAACTTTGGGACAGTCCACATGGCCACCATTATTTCTTACGCGCTGAAGGTGATATTCAGCTCCATACACATCACCCTCCTTGTAATTTGCCAAGTTGCACAGAAGAGCTGATAGAGACACTCTTCATTTTGTGGTGTGACAGCTGTGTATGACCATCCTGAACATGGCTTGTCTTTCACATCACCATCACCGCTGCTGAAACACATCACCCACCACCTCACAGTGCTCACATCCGCTGTTCGTACATGTTCAGCAAGCCTCAGTGAATGTCAATGGATGCAACTGTTCTCACACAGAGGAACTCAATGACACGACTTTGCTTTATACACACTTCCATGACAGACGTCATTTTGTCAGACTGCCCCTCTGTTACCATGCGTTGCACAGCAATGAAAAGAAAAGGAATATTGGTGGCAAGGCTCTACAGTCATACCACCAACATCTGCCTTTGATATAGTATAATAGTAAAATAGGAGAGCCCTCATAAATATTAGAGTTCTTCTGCTTATCTTCACTAATGCTCCACCTATACTGGTTTACCGAGTAAATTATTTGCCAACTACCATTAGCCTGCTTCTCACGCATGTTCTAAAACAAACTCTAAAAATTAAATTAATAAAAGAAGTGAGGATTAAGTACCTCAGGTCCCATGAGCTGCTGAGTCTTCAGAAAGTCTTCAAAAAGATTTTTACATGCACTTTCCTTTCAGCCTGCCTGCTCCAGGACTACTTTCACTATTGCTGTCCTCTCTAAATAGCAGTAGTGACAATGATTGAGTGGACCTCATCAAGTATTTGCTGATCATTAGCTCACTACCTAGTTGGCACCACTACCTGTTGCTAATGCTTGTATTTCCGTGCACAGGCCCTACTCAGACTTTTTACTGCTACAGACTCATTACTGCACAGTCAGCTTGCTGAGATGCGAAAACCTAGTTCTCACTTCAGGTTCTTGGGCTTATTTTTGATGAAAAGGAAAAGAAGCCTCCAAGGCAGTAGTCCAAGGAGACTAATGATCCTGCTGCCATTTAAATAGTTTGTCAATTTGCATGAGCCCTTTGTATGGCTACTTTATTTTTCACCATCGGAAAAAAAAATATAAATGGACTGGGCTTACCATTCCTACTTCAGCACAACTGTGCTTACTTCAATCAAGGACTCTGGTACAAGAGTGGGTAATTATGAATCATGACAACACTTCGGACTTGTACTTTCTATGCATAGAACTCGAGAAACTTTGCAAGCATTGGTGGGAAGTACTGTTAACCTCATCATACAAATGAGTGACCTTAGGCACAGACAGCTGAGGCAATTCTCAAAAGGTCACAGAGTGAGTCAGCAGCAGATCTGGGACAAGTACCCACTTACGATCAAATCCCCGGTCCTCTAATGGAGCATCCTCTCCTTACTGCAGTGAAGTTTTAAGTGTAAATCAATAACTGAGGTCACTGAAAAGTTTTTTCTTGCAGATTGCAGTGAAGTCACCCTCTAAGAAAGCTCTGACAAAGAGAACGGTGCTTAATGAATTTTTCAGTGGTCCTTATACAAGGATGGAGCATTGCAGGAAGAGGTAAAAGGAGAGGACGTTTGCTCAGGAAGCCTTGTAACAAGGCCACGGTGACAAATCATTACTCCCAGAACACTGCTCAAGGAAATGTAATGCTGCCGTTTTCCAAATGCTTGGTGATAAAACCTTTCACACATACAATATTTAAAACCATGAATTACCTTTGAGAATGTATCCAAACATCTAACAGTATCAAGTCATGGTAATGGTTATCTGTTTATAGGTCAGGAGGGCAGTAAATTATTGCAATGGAAAGTAGTAAAGCCTACATTGTACTTAGTTGTGCTGTTTAACAGGTGATACTGAAAAGTAGGTGATGCATGGAAACTTCAAGTTTTTATAGCTCCTTCCTCAATTTGAACTCACTTATATAAAGATGTCACATTTTTAAACATTTAAAAGTCAAATTGTCTGGAGAATAGATTCATATAAAATTTATTTTCAGAAACCGATATTTAGCCTACTGCTATTAGAGTTGATTGCTCTTATGTATAAGCTTTATTCAAGTTTCTACAGGTTTGAAAATACAAAGACTGACATTTCAGATCCCATACTCAAGTGTGTCATTAAACAGAAATTGAAATGGGAACATTTCCACTTTCTCAGAAATACTCAGTTCGTTAGGGTGATAACTACACTAACTGCCTTTGAGTTTTTGTGAAGCTACTAAATATGACTCTCCTTCAACACAGACAGGAAGGAGGAGTTGCAACGGTAAAAGAAAAAGCCTGAATTGGTGTCTCAGCCTTACCCAGCACAATATGGCCTGAGAATTCAATAGTTTCAAAGCCCTGCCAAAATAGCTATTTGTAAGTGGCTAATGGCAAAAATGTTTCATTCTGTTTATGTCAAAGACATGTTTGTCAGGTGCTGGACAGCCAGACAAATCAGGGTCTAATTACTTCAGTCAATTCCCTCCATTTTATCCTTTCAGTCTACACTGAGTTATTAAAACATCAGAAATAAAATGCTACCAAGACAGCAATAAGGGAAATAAGATGTCAGAACTCTATTAACAATGGCATTTTCAGAAAGCAATGTAAATAGAAATTCAAATTTATGCAAGAAATATATATCAGTAAGTAATAATATAATCATCCTGCATTTATCTTTAAAGCAGCTTTCATCTCCAAACCATAAAAAAAGGCTTCAACATGCTGGCATTGTGATTTCTTTTGAATGCTGACCATCACTCAGATTCGGGTCTGTGCTATGCCTACCTAGGAAAAGAGAATATTGGTCCCCAACCCAAATACTACAGTTGTACAAATAACAGTATGTGAATAATAATTTATTCCACCCTTGACATTTAGCCAGCTCAGAGAGAACGTGTGACAGTTAAGCAGTTGTAAGATAAAAAGAACCGGAAAATGCCACATTCAACTGAAATGACAGGAAATATTTAGGCAGACAGAATGTAATAAATTTGGCAGACTTATGGGAGTTTAATTGCCCCTTTGTGAAAAGGGATAAATACATGTAAAAACCGTAACTGCAAGAAGTTTCTGGGAGGAACAGCTTTCTGTTAGGGGTATCTAAATCTTTCTTACGTGAATAGGACCACCAAAGAAAGAAGTTTCCTCGGCACATGATTGTGCTATTACAGCTGTGGCTCCTGACTTGGCTTTGTGCAGGCACCACGAGGAAAGCGGCCTCCAGCCCCAAAGGGCCTGTGACACCATACCAGCAATGCCTCAAGCTTACTGTGGCTCATATCTGTTAGCACAGATAGCAAGACGTTTCCAGCTTCATACAACATCTGCCTGCCCAAACAACTGAACCTCACTTGCTCTCAGAAGACAGTAGCATACTCCATTTTCTGTCCCTATCACTTTGAAGCGACTCATCTAGCATGGGGTCTGGGACACCTCCCTTTAGATCTCAACTCAGGTGCCTCAAACTCTCCTGTTCATGGGCCAATAATACAAAACACTATATTAACAGTGCTGGAAATGAAATGTGCTGATTTCACCAGGACACCTACTGGATAAGGACAGGTTTTTAGGCTAGCTTTGTGTTCACTTTTTTTTTTTTTTTTAACAAAACAACCTGCTCATCATTTTACAATGCTTCTGACATTTCAAAACATTTTCATAATACTCTTAATGTCAGTAAAAAGAGTATCTTGATATTTGAACCACCAATGAGTATTTCAGATCAAGATACCTAGATTTAACCTGAATCATCAGTAGAATTCAAGTCATCTTCTGGAAGCGTCTCTCATCTTCACCCTTGTGTTCTGCAGAAGGACCCAAGACCTTCTGAGGCTGTTGCACAGAGAGGTACAAAGAACGTTTCAAGAATTAACTTTCTAATATATTGGCGTTCACTGAGTTACTTAGCCTGAGTAACGAGGTACCAAAAACAAATTTTCTGTGCTCCTCTACACTTACTTCCAGAGCTATAAATAAGCCTGTTGTCACAATGATAGCACTTTGGTTAAGCCATTAGAATAGAATTAATGCTTAAAAAGCAGCTGATAAGAATGCATAGATGTGTGTCTAGCTAATAGAAGGCTCCGGTGTTTTCTCCTCATGTTTTACTTGCAGAACTGCCGACTCTTCATTTCAGATTATGTGATCCCTTTTATCTCTGATGAATAAACACGCCCGTGAAGGGAATCATACACTATGTGTATCTGCCCTGTGTCATACAGCATTGGAGGGTTCTCCCCACGTTAAGCACTCGTTCTCCCTAGCACAGCAATCAGAAAGGCTGCCTTATTACACAAATTAACTTATGTACGGAGAAGTCCCAAAATAGCTGAGCTCTCCTTATGGTATCTCTAACTCATACATTTTAAATGCGCTGAGCTTACATGCTCTAACAAGTAGAGGGCATCATATGCTATACAAAGACCATGAAACTAAGCCAGACAGTAATTAAAAAACCCAATGGCAAGAGATGCCACAGAACAGAATTAGACACCAATTCAAGAGCTTGCCAGCCCTCAGCAACTTGGTAGACCACAGCAGCAGTCCCAGTCTCACTTGTATGCAGAATTCTTATGGTCAGCAAAACTAATGAAAAATATTAATCAAAACGTCTCACGTCCCTTTATTGACAGTCCCATGACTAAAAGAAAAAACACAAAGGCCTAAATATTTAATGACCATTCTCTATCATTCCTTCAACTAAAAGAGACTTACACTAGAGGTATCACTGGCTCTGATTTTACCAAAAGCTTCAGAAACTAGAAAAAGGGCCAAAGATAACATTGCAAAAAGCTAATGTCTGTGAGTGAATTAGAATGCTGACGTGTCAGAAAATTTATACAAAACAAACAAACAAAAAAAAAAAAACAAAAAAAAACAACAAACAACAAACAATTCAAACTGGCACCTTTTTCTTTGTTAAGATTTAGAAAAAATAGAAATTAATGCAGTTTCACAGCCATAGATGGTACCCTACTCAAAGCCTGCCTACAGGTTTATCAAGTGAAGTATGAATGTTGAACTTGTGCTGATGCTTCAGTCATAGGTTTGTGTCTTCATCAGGTGCTACATACTGGTTTGAGAAACAAGAAGTTATTTACAAGTCAGCCAGTTTGCATACACATTCACATGATGTTTTGGCATGCTCCCAGGCACAGAGAACAGGAAGGTTTTTGCAGTAGCAGTGCTGGTAAGGTACACATGCAGGCTCTTCCATGTGTACACGAATGCAGCCAAGTGAACAGTGCTGTGCAGCCCAGGTCTTCTTTTCCTCTCAACCACAAAGGCTCTAGGGTCTCAAATGCAGAGTACACACACTTAACTCAAAAGTTACAGACAAAAGTAACTGAGCTGTCTCCTTCAACTCCGTATGTAAATATATGTAGGGACATTATGAGAGACACTAACAGCTACCCGCAAACCACAGCTTCCAAATCACAGAGTGCTCAACTGAATGAGCATTGAATGACAAATATCCAAAGAAGACTTGTGCCAAGAAGTTGCAGTAACAGTGGAGCACCATGGAAATTAAGGTTTATGTTATGAAGATATGGATCTCAGGAAGAATTCTCCACAGCTACCACCTGAAATTTAGAAGAGCTCACAGGTTACTCTACCCTTGCAGTCAACCAAGTTCATTTAATTTAGTTTTGCAACCATGAATATGAACGCCTCCTGCTTCATACGGCCTTCTTGGCATGACAGCAAGTAAAAGCATTTCTGCTGAGACTTAGAAGTAACATTAGCTTGCAAGAGCGTGTTCTTGACTTAGCCTGGAAAAGCCGCTAAGGTCCTCACATCGTGGTGAAAAGTCCTCCATCTCAAGTTTGAGAACAGAGACATTCATCGGATGTACTGTAAGCTGACAACCTTCAACTAAGGTACTGTTATTCATGACACAACTCTAAAAATAAAGAAGAGTTTTTGAGGTTGCATGCTGGAAAACAGAAGTCATTCTGCAAGTTTGCTTGTCCTTTTCCAGCCAACAGGATACTGCTGCTTAAGGAGAAGGGAACAGATGGGGAAAGACGCAGCATGGAATCAAATTTAGCTATTGTGGACTGATTAGAAATGACTTTATTTCTATCTCATGGTAATCTAGACCTCAGAGATAAGTCAGAGAGTATAACTTATTTCTCCTACTTCAAGTTCTAGGAAGTAGCTCTGCCACACTAAGAAACCAAGCACCTGCGTGGCTAGCCATTACATAAGTTTCAGACTGTCAACCTTCCTGCATAGACAAAAAAAAAAGTAATTTATCTCTGCCTGTGCTCATGAACCATCATTACTCAACAACAGCAATGTAGTCTGCTTGTCTTTTTCCGCATACATTCCAAACTCTGAAAAGAAACACACATTACAATAAACCTGACTGTTGAGCATTTCAGACATTACTGGCATCACCTTAATAGATGAGAATGAAAAAACTGTTTCGAAATAAAATTTAGTGCATTAATTGGATCAGAGATCAGACTGTTCTAAACCATAAATACATGCAATCTTGCATTAAGCTTGCCACAGATGCACATTTGGAGATGGCACCACATCAGATATATTCAGCTTACGTAGACATATGATCTGTCTCAAGAATTTAAAATTTGTCCCACTGTGGGTAGAATCCAAGGAGGAGAGTCCAGTGGAGTCTTTGTAAATTTCAAATGGTAAGCTGTGCATCAGACAAATTTCAGTTTGAACTTCTTATAGCTCAAAATGAAAAACTCGAGCTAGATCCTAGGGAACTAACTTAAAGAGATATTTCTGCAGGCAATCAACCTGGTACAGACAGATAACAAATTTCCACCTCCTCAGCTGAAAGAAAATTACAGCCATGGCTCTCATGAAGAATCTTTCTGTCTATGAAGACCTACCTTGAGTGCTCTGGATAGATAATCACCTGGCCTTCCTTAAACAAAGTCTTTTCTAATTAAATAACCTGATCAACTCACAAAAAAAATTGTGCTTTGCAGGCAAAAGATGGCAACCAATGTCTCTTTCAATACAAGAGGTCTGCTCTGAAAGTAATGCCTCATATTTCATTATGTTGGCAGTATGGCAACAGAGATTGAATGGTCCAGCCAATATTCCATCATGTTTTGTTGCCATGGGACAGATCACAGCAGAGGGATGGTCCAACAAAATGGACTGACACGGAAGTGCAGTGTTGGAATACTGCCAACTTTGCACTACATAAATGTTTGCACAGGAATAAAAAGAACAACCATATGTAAGTTTAACAGGAGCCATTGAACCAATGTGAGGCTGAAGGTGACAGTTTTCTGGATCAAATCATTAACGGTGATGAGACGTGTCAGCTCTCTGGTCTTCTGACTTCCATCCGTTCAGGCTAGTGAAAGATAGACAGTATGGGCAACGTTTTCCTAGGAACAACGTCATCATAGCACTTGTGAAACAGTGCATCATTGCCAATGATGCAGACTATTATAAGCATGGTGTGCAGGCTCACGCTCATCCCTGGCGAAAAAGCATAAGTGGTGACTGTGTTGAAAAAATAGTATCTTGTAGATGAGAATTTTTTGTATCAAATAGTGTTTTTGTGTTCTTTGTAGCTTCCACGGAAATAAATAGGAGGTATTCCTTTGTGTAACCTACATTATAATCACTATTACAAACTTCTGAATAAAGTTATCTAGGTTGTGTAGTCCCAGATGAGTTTACAGTAACACTATTAATTTCCATATTAAGAAATAAAGGCCCAGTTGTAGAACTACTGCTACTAGCTCAGAAGCACTTTCTCTTCATACTAAAACAGGTTTTCACCTGAGGATCTTTCTTAAAGAGGAATGGATAAGTGAGAACAGAGTGGAACTATACAAGAATTCTGTCTGTAAGGGAACTCTGCAAGTCATCTTGTCCAAATCCACCTGAATGTCTCCAATACTAGTTTTCAGAAAGCTGGGAAACTCAGGAATGTAACGTAATGTTAATCATAACATACAGGACTTGGCATGCTTGGAGACATGCAAAAAACGTGTTTTATTGACTACCTGAAACTGGAGAATCAGGGAAGTTGGATGCACATGAGAAACCAGCTGGCAATCTCAACATTCAAAAAAATACAAAGACAGCAGAATGAAAGGCATCTACATAGGTCAAACGGACTATGCTAATAAACGTGCCAGCATACTGCTAGGCTGCTGGCACATTTGCTTGACGGTGGTAAGGACATGTATAGCTAACTCCACAAAGCAAAGGGCAAAACAGGAGATAGTTTCCTCAAGATGTGCAGCATATTACAATATTTGTGACTGAAAATAACATTCTAACTTTCATTGACAACGCTTCACCCACACTTAGAAAGGAGATGCAGCAGATGCTGATGAGCACGGTCATAAAACTCTCTCCCAAGAACCACAGTGGGGGATAAAGTGAAGAAACTGTTATATCTAAGTTTCAGAAGTGTCCTCAAGGACAGGAGGTCCTCAAATGACAGAGAAGGAACTTCTCATCTGACAACAGCTGCAATATGAGCAAAAACTTATGAGGTCAAGAGAATGTTTTGCTAGAAAGGAAGGCATTGCCTTCTTTCCAGATTTATCCTTCAGCAGAAAAATACATAGCTGATATGAATGTCCACCTAAGGAAAAGATTTCCATAGGAGGTATAGGCTTTAAAGCCCAGCATATGAAACTGAAAGAAGAATCTTCAAAGTAGAAGAAGATCAAAAATCAAGAGACTAGAGACAAGCTTGATTAAAGACAACAGAAGAATAGCAAAGAGAGAGTGAAGTGATGTAGATCTCAAGCTCAGACCTCACTTAAGCAGTGAGCTGAGAGTAAATCACTTACTAATGCAGCATCATTCACAGCATGCCAGTAGACAGGGCTTTTTCAGTGCCCCGTGGTCCTATTATAGCATGGCTTTCCAGGGGATTGTGTGCAGATGTAGTTATACTGTCAATGTTAGCAATAACAGATATTTCAGTATTGATGTTTCCTTTTAGTTTAAATATTTATGTTTTCTTTTAGTTTAAACATTTATGTTCATCTGCATTTCTGTCGGGTGTTAGCACGTTTTTAACCCAGACAGGTAAATCCAGTAGGACTTCGTAACCTATAGGTGAAAAGAAAATACATTACTTTTTTCCTTATGCATGGTATCCTGTTCCAGATTCTAAATCTGAAATATCACTAAGCACTTAGAACACACATGAAGAAGCTCCCAAACCTTAATGTTCACTGAAGAAAACAGGATGAGGATAAAAAGCATTATCTCCCTTTCAAGGATAGAAGAGGTACAGAAAGTGATCGGAGGATTTGCCAAAAGTAACACAGGTAAGGCAAGGCTACTCCCAATATTTACTCACGCTAAACTTTCTCTTCGTCTGGCCTCCTAAAATTATTCCAATATCCTTGCGTTCACAGTCAAATTAATTCTTTATTTATTATCCCAGTTCTCAAGTATATTTCAGATAGGCTCATCCATTGTTCCTGTGCAGCTGGGTAAACAGACAAAGTAAATTCTATCATGCAGGTTTACCTTATAACACTCAAAACCCTTTGCATATGTGGGATTTTTTTCTTTCAGAGAACGAAGATTGTATTTAGAGGTGACCCACACTGAAGGAAGAGGAATGGAGAAGTCTGGGCACAATCAGAAAGGCTTCTGAAGATTGACTTTTTTCAATATTCTTATCAAAAGAAAACACAGAACTAATATTTGAAGCTTTAGTACATAATTGCCCTTATTAAGGCAAAAAATGGCAATGATATGGACATGAGTTTTAGTCACAGACATGAAAAGAATGCAAGACTTCCTTTGGAGTTAACTGTGAAATGACACTCTAATTGTGTAAACAATGTTTAGGATGAAAAAGTGACTCATAAGAAGGAAAAACATTATTAAAAAAAAAAACAGTATCAAAAATATAGCCTCCTCCCCAAAAGCTAGTCATCTTTACGTTTTACAATTTTCCCAGCACAGAGCATAATTTTCTGTATGCTGCTGGCACTGTGCTTAGTACACAATAGTACCCCCTTCCTGACAAGGGCCCCTGGCATTCCTGAAATATGAACACTAACCAGGAGACAGACAATAGTGTATATGGGAAGGGGAAAGAACAAATATCCCATCAAAAATGCACTGATACACCATTCCGTCTACAATCACACTCCACACCTATTACATTTCTACATACAAGAGGAAGAACTGCAACTTGAAACGCACTCAACAAGAATCTGTGTAAATCTAGGAAGTTAGCAGATGTGTTGATAATCTTCTACAAATAAGAAACAAAAGCTGCCAGCTGTACTAGTAAATTCAAAGATTAATAGGCAATGCTGAGACAACAGATATTATTCTTCTTTCAGGCAAAGTAGCTCCAGAATTTGGGTCCTGTAAAAACTCAAACTCCTGCCTAACTCTTATGAATCAAATCCTGCCAATGCTGCAGAACACCTACACCAGCCAGAAACTTGCCAAAGTAAACTGGATTATTGCCATGATTTGAGATGGCAGTGCAGCAGCAACTGTACAAGTAAGTCAGGCCTGATTACCTAGAACAAGGACAATTCTCTTTTCATCTCCATATAAAGCTTCTGAAAATGGCAAAGATGGAACAGTTGAGAGCTACAGAAAGAACATCTAAAAATCACTCTTGACAGAAAAGATTTAACTGCATTTTATTATGTATGGTATCTTCTGTTAACTTTGGGGCAGAAGCCTATTGTTCAGTAGAGCTCTTCACTTTCCTTACACAAGAGCTATCTCTTTGAATCTGTATGAGTCAACTTTAGTAACCACTTCAATATTCACTTTGCAATTAATGCTTCTTTTTATGGGTTGGTAGAAGGTAAACCAATTTCAGTTCAGCTTCTAGGTATTGAATTTATTATAAAAAGTTATGTACTTAAAACTCCTATAATGAAACCAGAGGCATCATGAGATATTAACCTAGAGTTAATGCTGAGAAGGCCAGTTTGAATAATTCAATTCAAGTCACCTTAAGTATCTTTTCAAATGGAATTAACTTTATCTCACGAAAAAAAGAAGCCCCATGTTCCAGTTACTGATTATTGACTTCATGAGAGTCTGTCTTAAATCATCTCACCACCATTTTCCCCACATTTTTATTTCACTACTACCAGAATACTTCTTTAAATTTTGAGGGCTGACTTTCGTTATAAAGAAGCAATATCAGCTCAGAGGAAAACGTGCTTTCAGAATAATTGTTACCTTTAGCATCACCTTTATGTGATGCTAAAACAGACAAAAGCAAAAGCGAACACCAAAGTAGCTGCATTAGTTCAATCCAGCTAGGAACTAGGACTGCATTTCAGCCACGTGTGCAGAGCTACAGCAATCACTTCCCTCCCATATGATCCCATCTTTCTGCAACAATGCCACAGCAGTTCGGTAACACTGCAGTCCTCCTGACTTGTTAACTGCCTTATTGCAACATCGAAGCCAAGCATCTAAACACCAAAAAGAAATGCTTTCAAATTCCTACCTAAAGCTAGGGAAAGGGACAGCTCTTGGTCAGCATTATTGAACAGTAAGAACAAGGGAGTCAGACAGGCAAAAAGCAAGCGATGACCAGATAGATACACATGTAGCATTAGGAATGAATTAAAACAAACAAGTAGAAAAAGGGGGAAATGAACAGAAACATAACAGGCAGAACAAAGAGGTGCTTCGGTACACAGTATAACCATGCAGTCCCATCTTTCTGCAAGACACTGGAAAAATCAGAGCAACATCTTGCTCTGAGACGCAGGTGCCCCTGTAACATCGACCCGAAATAGAAAATGTTGATTACCTCTCCTAGACAGTTCAAAGTAGTGAAAGCTAGGTAGCAAGCTAGCATCCATTGATTTAAAGCTAGACAACAGCCAAGATTTCCTTGGCTCAGTCAAAACAAACAACAGGGAAAAGATTCCCCATGGTCAAGGATTCAAGCTCAGGAAGGCTTCCTTTTGCATAAACAAGATGGACCTTCTCAAACTTTAGCTTAAAATAAATAATATTGAGAGCATAAAAGCTTCAGCAGGGCAAAGAGAGCTGCAGTGAGCAGCACTTGGAGTAAATTGAAAGTTCTTGGGGTCTTCTCCCCATTTTTTACCTCCCTGAAATCCCTGTGTGCTGTGGTTCCTGTGACATTCTCCCATGAGGCAGGACACCTAAATGCAAACCCTGTGCTCACCTAAACTACAGTTAAGACAACACTCAAACAGAACAAAGAGAGATCAACAATGATCCTAAGACTTCACAGTTCAGTTAAGACAACTGACAAAAGACAGAACCAAAAAATTGTATGTAAATAGTACAGTCATCCAAACACCAGCCTACCAGGTTTGGTTTTGATAGCTATGATGTAAAGGACCATGTCAAGGAAACAACTGAAGCCATGAAGCAGGACTGTGAATCTCTCCACATTTGAGCTGTGAAGAGAAACAGCATGAAGTGTCTGTTTAAAAGAAGAAAAAAAAGAAAAATGCAACAAATACCAAAGCAACATATACTGAAGAAACAAACTCCATGTCCACCAGGATTACATAGAAGAGAAATTTGAAAAGGAAAGCTAGAAAGATTAGAAATATTTTGCAAGCTGTAAGACAGGCTGGTTGAAGCATGTTTTGACAATTTCTATCTATGCCTACAAAGCTTTGCACAAAGCAAGAGGGCTACGGTAATTTCAGACCAGTTAGCCTGGAACTGTAGACTCGGTAACCGTAAATGAAATGTCAAGACAAACCTAGAAATAATATATGAATTTGCATTTGTGGACAAAAGTATCTGCAAGCATAAAGAAAAGAAATAATGGGATCGAAAATTAGCTTGATAGAACTTGCACGTGAAGTCAGAAAACAAGCTCAGAGAAGTCTGTGCATACACTGACAGCACTTAGGAAGCCAGAAAAAGGAGAGACAAACATGGATTGCTGTACTTCAGATGCTGATTTGACAGTTAATAGGCTGAAGGCTTCCTGCTATATACATCTAAACATTAGTACTTCTGTGGGATTAGACCGTATACCTTTGTAGCATGCATACCCAGTACAAGTCACACGTATTTTAAGATGAAAGGCTAAAGGTGAAAGATTTCTAGCAGAATCCAATCCCAGGGAAGTAACAGCATCACCCCAAAATCAGCTGCCAAGACTGCATGGGTTCTTCTGGGTGGCTCTCCATCAGGAAACCCAGGGAGCTGTGTATCACAGAGAGGAACACGAACACCGTTCATTCTCAGAGAAAATAAAGACCCTTATTTTCAGCTCAAAAACATCACAAAATGGATAGCAGACAAACATACAAAAGAATGGGAACAAAATGCTTGTAAAAGCTAGAAGCCTGACAAACAGCAACATATTTTCTAAAAATGTATAAAGCACAATTCCTGCTGCCAACGAAGATGGTATTGCTACCTCCTGAACAGAATTAAAATTGTAGTTCTGCCTCCATGGGCTTCTGAGCAGTAGGATCTGCCTATGCAATTCTGTTAGCAGGTACTACAGAGAGGACAGAGTTAGGCCACCTTCTGAATGCTATGCTGGTGTCTTCACCTCCAGCCATAGTAGAAGTCTGTAATACTCATCAGGAAAAGAAAGATTCAAGCATACAAATCATAAACAGGCATGGTCTGTTTTAGGTAGGATAGACTCTGAATGGAGATGCACTGATGGAAACTACTGAAAGACAACAGCAACTAAAAGCATCAGGTAGAGATTGCATAAATTGCTTTAATTTCCAGGGCATCATCTGCTATCAGCAGGGATACAAATCAAGTACCTAGTTATCAGAAAAAAAACCTCTCAGGCAACCATGTTTTCAAGTCTTTGTGCATATACATCTGAGAACCATTTTACCACTTAATTTAACACGTCGTATCTCCAGTCAATGTTTTCTGGTTTTAAACGGCATATATAATTATGGGTCTTCTATAAACAGCTCAAATCAGATGGGCTGCCTTACAGGCTTGAGAAAGTTCTTATTGACCAAACACATCATCTGTAATCTCCTTTTCAGTCATCAAAAGCTACAGTGAAAATTTAAAAGGCTGTATCTACAGTGACTGCAATTATTTCACTGCTTAAGAAACAGAAGGGAAGAAAACAGGGGAGCATCTTTTTCCTTAGCAAAAGCATGCATTCCAATGGTTTCTACTGCATTACAACATGGTCAATTAACTTCACCCATTTCATTGATCCAAAACTTGCTTCCTTTTTTGTCTTCCTGCAATCCACGCATTAAGGGAAGGCCATGGGAAACCAATCAGAACAGTTATCAACATTGAACAATACACGACAACACAATTCAGTTTCAGTTCTAGGAAAAGAGAAAAAATGTTGTGGAGATGTCATAAAAAAGTGACATGGAAAAAAAGAATCTTACCTTCTGCTCCTTTTCCTTGGCAGCACTGAGTTGAGAGAGGGAGAGCGACAGTTGTTCCTGCTGCTCAGCTAGGTACTTCTGATACAGGCTCAAAAGTTCCTGGCATTCTCTGTACTGCTGCTGCATAGGTGAGACATCAGAAGTTAAGGAAAAAACACTCTTTGGTGAATAGTTAGACACAAACATAAGCCAACTCTCCCTGCGTAAATCCGATTTAGATCCATAACACTTCAATTTAAAAACAGATATTGTGTGTTTGAGTACTGCTTAATGATAAATCTGTCTAGAGATGAATGTTCAAGTACAACCTTCTTTCTATTCAGAATGGAAAGAGAAGAATTGTACCAAATTCTTTTATCATTGGAAAAGGGACAGCAGGAGGCAGGTGATGACATTGTTTCAGCTGGAGCAATTACAACCCTCTGATTTGTATTCAGCAAAGCCAGACACTACCAATGTTTATTTATAAATAAATAAATAGCCAGCCAAGTAAATAAATAGTCCATTTTTAAGCAGAGACATAGATTCACAAGCCCACATACCCAAATCCAATCTCTTTGCTTGAGCACCAACCGCTCAAAAACCCAGAGCCGCAGATGCAGCGCTACAGGCCTTTTAGAGCCCAGCAATGATTTTTGGACAGTAATCTGGAGAAGCAGCAACTATGGTGTTTGCAAGGATATTAGCAAGCAACAGTGTCCTGTCTCGCTTGCAGCATTGAAATTCTAACAGGAGATAAATCTGCTCTTCACCTGTCATTGTGTAATTCCCTCCCTTGTTCATGTAGCATGGTAAACCATTTATGCTCTCTTCTCCCCCCTCACTTTTAATTTTGCATGCAGATGGGATAAGGGCTCGCTGTCCAAAGAGATTACTCTGAATAAATACTTTAATAACAAGTCACTGCAATTAAGGTAGGGAACAAAAACTTCTTCAATCTATAAAATGGTGTTGAGTTACAGATTTCCTTAACATTTTTATGATCTAATCATTGCTTCTGGGCAAATTCATGTTGCAATCATTTTTGCCAATCATGGCTGCATAAATAACTCACTGCTTTGTTATTCCCTGTTATGACCCTGCTTGGATTTTTTTTTCAGGCTTTTTTTTTTTTTTTTTTCCTCCTCCTTCTTTTGGGGGAAGGGGACACTTGCCAGGATTTTCTTGCTTGCTTTGCTTTGTTTTAAATGAAAGGCTACACAGAGAATAAGCAAAACCTTTTAGGAAGGAAGGAATGGTTGGGTTTTAAAGCCCAGTGTTAGATCAGTCAGGAGAGTTCCTACCCCACATTTGCTCAACATCTGGAAATAGAAGAGGATACAAACAATGGTCTAAACAAGCTAATTGCTTTCCAGAGTCAGCCTGCCTGAAGCTTGGGCTATTTTACATTTCAGTTCATTTCGTCAAAGAGCACCAAAAGGCTGAAGTGATTTGTGGTGGTCTCAGGAGTCTCTGCCAGCTATGATGTATATAAAAGGAATTTTTTATTCCGGTTGTAACCATAGGCAGTAATGTTTATAGTAGGTGAACATATTAGCCTGGACGCAGGGCATGAATTTTACTCTAGAAAAAGCCAGTTCATTTATACAGCCTAAGAGTTAAATGTCGGTATTTGAAGACAAATTATAGAGAAATTCATTTAAACCCATGTTATGTGGCAGAATATAAAAACAGACAGTCGTATCTTTATCAGTTTTTTACAGCCCTCTTAATTCACTTTGCTTCCAGCAGCCCCTTCCCCACCAAACAGATTTTACCCTCTTCTCCCTGCAGCGAGCGCACTGCTGGCACACCGACAAGCCAAGCTCCCCAGTGGCCCTGGAGGACGCCAGTGATGGCTGTGTACCCCCTTGCACTCTTGCCACTATGTTACCACCAGCCCTGCTTGCAAGCCAGGTGAGACTGCCCTCACATGCATGGTATGTACCATCAAGGAGATGCCCAAATTATGTTTTACACAAGGCAGAGCTCTTGCTGTGCACGTGATGCTCCCTCCTCTTACTTACAGCTGCCAAATTTACTTTACACAGCTTAAAAATATGACGTGAAAAATTAACATAAGGAAAGCATGCAAGCAAATCCTAATTGTCCAAGAGCCAGTTATGTGACTACAAGTGAGAAGAGCAGCAGTCAGCACGAGCACGAATGGCAGCAGAGATACTCCCCAGATTTTTCAAAGAGTCAGTCAGGAATGCAACTATGGCTAAAACTTCCCGTGTTGGCAGACTAAAATCTTGTTCATTCAGACAATGACTCTGCATAAAAACATGTTGTTAAGCCACCAGAGTCCAAAGCCTTGCTTTGCTCATTAAGTAAGTAAACATCAAGCTTCAAATAGGAAAAAAAGAAAAAAAAAAAGCTGTTTTTTTTTGTTGTTGCTGTTGCAGGCACGTGTATAATAGCTCCAGCTATGGTAATTCTCTGTAATGTGCTGGTACATTTACTACAGAATACTCTCTTACAAAAAAGAAAAAAAAAAAAGCTTTAATAGCAGATCTTACTCTTTTTGCTAAAAGCAGCAAGATGATCTCTTTCTTTTTCTTTCTCCCTACAAATTAGCCAGGCAATAAACAAAAAAAAAAAAAAAAAAAACCTGCCACAAAAGTATCCAAGTCCTTCAGATACCATGGGGGCACACATGTACAATGGGAACGCAGTCTCTAGACAAATGCAGAGGTAATGATAAATATTTTCATAATCTGCTTCACAAAAGAAACAAAGAAACAGAAAATGTTATAAGGGTGAAAAAAAAACAATAGGACAACAAGTCATGCAGATTTGCATTCCACAGAAAACAGAGTGTGCCTAAATGCTCACATCAGATATTTCTTTAGGCTTTCAGAAGCACAAATATTGGATTTACAAGATGTTAGTTACCTGGGAGAAGTGGCACTTGGCATTTCACTAAATTGTAGTTTTATATCCAAGAAAAATGCATTTGAACATATCCCAGCAATACGTTTCAAACAGTTTGTTATTAAAGTCCTGTTGTGGTTCGGGGGGGGGGCGGGGCCCAACAAAAATATACTCCCTTTCATAAATGCAAAGGTTAAGATTTCAACAGACACATTTACACGTCGCATGGCAAGTACTATATATTTTATAGAATAAATTAGTTAATTTCACCACCAAACATAAGTCACAGAATTAAGAGTTCATTTATGGCTCTTAAGAGATAAAAACCTCAGCAGAAGCAGAGCTGGCTTTGAGAAGAGGGACCGCCAGCACGCAGCGGTGGCATGCTTGCAGATTTCCAGGGAGAGAAACATTGGGCAGGGAACAAAGAGCTTCTTACGGGTGAGGCTTCAGGAGAACGCACAGCCAAACTAACGCTCAGCTGCTGCCAAAGGCACTCTTCAGCTCCCTCCAGGAGCCTCACTCCCTCCATCTGCACCAGCTGTGGAGCTCTCCCAAACCCATTGCTAATCCCCAGGGCTTAGTGAACCGCACGAGTGCATCCAAGGGTCAGTTACACACAAGCACAGCACGGAGGAAGCAGAGGAAACGTTCAGCTGGAAGAGGCAGCCACTTGTCTGGTGGAGTCCCTCCACCTCGCTAAGCAGTGGTCCTGCTCTTTCTCTGCTATGCCTTGGGCTTTTGTGTCTGCTAAGATCACAACAAACAAAACCACCTTATTCCCTGCTGAAAAAGTTCACGTTGCTCACACTTCCCTTGCTCACAAGTTGACAGACAGCTGCACACCTTTGCTTCCCCAGAATTTAGAAGAAAACAAGAAGTGGGAGGAAAACGTCACTCAGTAGCATACACCGACCTCCTGCAGCACTCCCAGTACAGCTCCACTGCCTCTTTAACTATCGGTAAAGCCCAGCTTAGAAGCTGGAGTATTTTTCCCAGAAAGCTTTTGAGTTCTCCAGATCCACCTCTGTCTCCTTCTATCAGCACACTCTGCCTTCCAGCTGCTCGGACACTCACTGGCTTGTTCATCTGGAAGAGAGGTTTTGAAAAGTACCAACACCAGGTCACTCTCAAGGCTGAGCTGTTTGCTGAAGTTCTGCCTTTCTCAAATCAGTTTTTCTAAGAGAAAAAACAAAAATAGACAATCTTTTTCTTTAGAAAGATTTTTCAGCCTGTGTCATTTAAGAAGCTCTTGGTTTTACCACCCTTTATTTTAAGGGAACAAACACATTTAAGCAGATTCCAATCATGGGAACTTAAGGCAAGAAAAAAATGTTCTATGAAATATTATGAAAAGAGGAGAACAGTACTAATAAAGAGATTTTTTGGCCATGAAACTACCAGCAAAGGCCCTCTTGTACTGTCCCAAAACTCCTCCCATAGTGACTTACTCCTCAACTGTTTGTCACAAGCATTTTTGGGAAAGGCACAAACTCCAGCACTCACATTTTACACTTGGAGAAACTGTGGCACGGGGAGCCTTTGGGCACGTCTGCACACACAGGTGCAGCCCAGCAGCACCATGCTGCACACGCCAGCTCCAGCACAGAAGTCTTGTAGCTGTGGGGTAACTCACAGCTCAGGCTCAGCACGAACAGCACAGATCCATCTTGGAGCTGGTTAGCTCTGAGAGCAAGTTCGTCCACAGCAACCCATGCAGACATGTCTTAAGAAACTTCCCAAGCATCAAACAAGAAAGATATCAAGGGATTACAGATTTCCATACTTCCTGACTGTAGCTCTGACTTAGAGCCTCCTTCCATTCTGACCCATGTCTTTAGGGGAAAACAACAGGTACATCTCCATTTTCAGCAACATGATCCTCCAGCCCCTATATTCTCAATAGCCCAAGAGACACTACAGAGATAAGCAAAGTTGAGTAAAGCATGTAAAGGAATGGGAAAATCAAACCAGGCACAAGTTTAAATTTAAATAAATCAGCAACAACTTCCACTTTGCAGTAGAGATACAAGGAACCTTCAGGGATACAATTTCAGCACATGATAAACAAAGATTTTTGACATCTGCAAGCACAATCCAGTAGCCACAAAACAGGGCTATTTTTTTAATACCTGCTTAAGGACATGCATCTAGAAAGCTGACTAGTTACCATATTAGCAGCTTCAGCAAAAGTCCAAACTTTCTTCACTGCCTCAGGTAGTCCCTTGAAGACAAAGTCTGTGGAAAAACTAGAGTGACAAGAAGAAGCTGCAAAGTATCGCTTACACAAGGCTGCTGAAAGGCCCCAAAGAGAAATCTATTCAGATAGCTGCAGGAAGACACAAGCTTGTCCACTTGCACTCCAGCTATGGAGTACAAGCCACAAGAAGCCACGCAGTCACAACAGCAGAGCATCTATCACATCATGCTTAGCTGAATTTAACTTGCTTTGATGTTGTAAGTTTGGTTGGAAAAATGGCACTATACTGTTTCCAGGACGCTGCTGGACTATGCCCGACAACTTGAAAAAAGCAAGCTTATATCTATAGGATAGTCACACCTCCACATCTATAATTTCAGCACCGTGCAGCACTGTGGCATTGCAACAGATACCCAATAGCCCAAAAATGCCTTACAAAATGCCTTAGACAAGTAAGACTCTTTTAATTCAAGCACTCGATTCATTTAAATGCTTCAAATACAAGGGAATAGAGTTTGCAGAGCCTGCAGAACCCCAGTGGGCCACAACAGCCTCATGGCAAACTCCACTGTAAGTGTGCTCAGTCTGAAGTGAACCCACGTTTTTCCATGCATCATTCAAGCAGATATTTTTTCAGTATTTTGACGTGCGGCAATGAGGTTTATTTTCTACCTTAATATTCTGTATATCAATGGGAGAGAGATACCATGCCTTTTGGGAAAGAAGCAATATGTATGTCATTCTGATTTCCACCTGCAGGCTCTCTCTTCTTCCTAACCAAAGAAAGGATTAAAATAATGCCGCTTCAACTACTTACATATGAAAAGTCACATGAATAAAAATAAACTGCTGACATTAATGAATTAACATCTAAAAGGAGCACTTTAAAATATAAACTAAGATATACTCTAAGCTCTTTCCTTTAGAATTAAACAATTACATACTTCATTGCAAGCTGACCCACATTTGATTTTAATATACCATTTGTGTTCAACGCGTATACAATCCTGCATTTGACAACCTCATCTCAGAAACGGAACAACAGGATTGCATTTCAGGACCAAACCATCCGGGCACGGATGAAAGGCAACACCAACACATTTCTTCAGCCTTTAAAATTAAGAGAAATAAAATAAGTGCCTTGAACCTATGTGAATCATTGTTCTGTGAAAGGGTAAAGACTAGTAACTTCTATGAAGGTTTATTATCTAAACTCCGAAGATGCTGCAAAGACTGAAGGTAATAAAATGTTTTATGAACAACTTCACTTCACTCGTTCTTATATAACTGAGTTTATGTGGACTCTTTGGCACAGTGATGCTAAGAACCTGTAGGGAACTTTCTGCACAGCCACTTTTCAATGTATTAAAGAAATCATCTGGCGCAGGTCTGAGCCTTACGAGCCTGCAGTTCAAAACACAATTTCCTCCTGATTCAAAATCCTCAGGAAGCGCAGTTTTGAAAACACTTTGAAGAAGCAAGTCACATAGAATAAGACAGAGTGATCTCCAGTCTGAAGACCAGCAGTTACGGTTTAATTTCCACTTGAATATTTTAATGTTGTTATCCAGGCAGTAAATCAAGAATAAAAAGGGAAGATGCGCAGGGAGAAAGGTCACACGGTCCACAAAAGTTAAGAACTTCACTTTTGTTTGACGCATCAGCATTATGTTGGTGAATGCCACAGCTCTCATATCAAGAAACTGCTTAATACATTTCCATTCTGTTTGAAGGGAAATTAAATTTACATTCTTTGGGAATATGGTATTGTAATTAGTTCATGACTTGATTACACTTTGAAGTGAGCCAAGACTGCACATGGTGCATACAAATCAGTTAAGTTATGGTTACCTACCTTAAGGAAAGCCAGGGAGTTCAGCACAAAGTTAAGGACAAAGCCAGGGCTGTCCTTCGGAGCTTTCAGGAAGCATATGGACAAAAAAAATCCAAATCTATTCTCTGGACTTACTGACATCAGGTGGGAACAGAAATAAGAGAAAATACAGTTTCTTGTAAAGCTGAACGAGTTTTTGAAAAATCTGCTTCTTCCCATATCACCTGTAGGGCAAATGTCGAAGCCCGATCCTAAAAAAAGCAATTGGAAAAGTTCCTACCCTGCTTAAATTCAGCAGTATGTCTTATTTCTGGTGTATGCAATTTTAAAACAAATTCTTCTATTAATAGCCTGAGTTTTACACCATCTACCGAGATGCTCTGCTGCACCCAGATGATGCAATCCCAAAGTTCACTTTAAACATGCTGAAAAACACTGAGATTCACAATACACACAGGCTGCAGCTAAAACTGGCCAAAGAAAAAGATAACAAGTAGGACCTAGAGAGCAAGGAAAGAATTTAAGCCTAAAACTAATTCCCAGCATCACGTATGGACTCAGAGAAATCTCTGTCATACTTCAAAAATGCAAAAGCAGTTTAGGGTACATGATTTGATCCCGTGCATAATAATCCTTTCCACAGGATATGCCAATCATAGTGGACAGCTTATCTGCCATGTTCTCTGGTTCAAAGGTGGGTAAGGACAAAAATATCACACACCATCATATGCCAGCAGATGTGCCTGGATCAATAAATGCAAATACCATCTCAGGGCTTGCACTTTCCATTTCAAGTGGAAAACACATCTTCAGTCTTATCTTCATTAATACAAACAAAAGGATACTTACAATCAAAGAAAGAGGAAAATAAAGGCTTGTTCTAAAGCCCAGCTGTGCTAACGACTTTTTCTAATGAAAAGGAAGGAAGAATAGAACACACACAAGGTAAGTTGGGCCACTATTCACAGCAGTGAAAATGTGCTTTCATAACAGTGAACATAAAGAATCTGATGGCAGAAAAACTAAGAACCTAATTGTACAAAATACAGACCCCACAGATCACTGTAACCAGGCATCGGCCCTGGCACGAGTCATAAAAAAAAATGAGTGTGGCTTCAGAACTGCAATGGCAGGAGATTTTCCCCACTGGTAAGTTAGAGTTTGTTCTAACCCAGCTGCTCCTTTTAGGGGAGCTTTGCCAATGTCAATAGCAACTTTCTGAATTCAAAGATTTCTCTTGGCAATTGCTTAGATGGTACAGCTACCCAGCCTCTTCCACTAGAAACTGTTAAGGAACTTGTTACTTACACATTTGTGTATCAGCCAGTAAATATATGGTCCTTTTTTGTGGCGAAAAGGAGCCTGGAGATTCAGTCCTACACAGTTTCTGTGCAAAACAGCTCCAGCACCAGAGAACAACACCACGCATTTCATCATGTACTAAAGAAAATAATCTCAACCTGCACAGTTTCAGAATGCGAAGCCAAATAAGCAGGTATTGCACCTATCACTTCCCACACAAAAACAGTGCTATTTTTTCCCCTTTACATATTTAGAGCACAAAATTAAACAAATAAAAGGAATACTGCATAATTTAGCTTTCATTTTCTATCAAATTGCTCATAATTGTAACCATAAAATGATAATATTCTACCATATGTGCATCTGCAAAGCCGACAAAAGCATTGGTCAGCCCCTAGCAGAGCAAAAATGAGCCTGTGGCTCCACCTAGCGACCGCCTCGGAGATTGCAGCCCGCCGAACGAAACTCGTACAGAGCGCTTGTCAAATTTGGAGGTGAATTTTCTTACATGGAGGGATCTAATACTTCGCTTTGAAACACGAAAATCCGCCGTGCAATCCTCCTCAGACTGCAGTCCTCCATCCACACAGTCGCAGCTTTACATAAAATACCTATCACTGGAAAGACTTGCTGTTTCAGTGGCAGGCCTTTGTGAGAATTACAAATCTTCTCCAGTGGCCATTGCTACTGTTTACACAAAGCCGTTTGTCACGTCAATACTACTTGATATTAGAGCAGCCATGTTCTTTGCTCTAATTTGACAATGGAGCTCCTGGCAGCGGCCCGAGGAGAGATAAGGTGCTTTTAGCCCATGCACGAATTGAGGAATGCGAGAAAGGACTCTCAGCCTGTTATGTTTAAGGCAGTAACAGGAGTTATTTAATGGGATAAACGTGAACTCGAGTCAGATGCGTGGAGAAAAGGGGATGAAAAGACACAAGAGAACTGAATGTAAAGCCTGAACTTACTGCAGCACAGCTCAAATAAAGAACGGCCAATCAAAAAGGTGTCTGTTTTCAGAGAATGAGGATGTAGGAACACAAAGCATCAACTCTTTTTATAAGGAAGCTAATCACGTTTGGTCTCAGTTCCTATCAGAATGGGGATCACCTGAGAACACACAGTGCTGTCTGTCCTGTTGCTCCTTTGCAGGAAACAATCCATCATCGTTCTTAATTTTATATACTTCATGTCTCTCACCGAACCTTTTCCTTGCAACTCTCAAATGGGGATAATGCTGATAGAGAAAAGCAGGCTCTGCTTTAGCAAAGTAGGCAGCTCCCACTATTTTCTAAACAAGAGATTCCTTGGTCAGGTCCTCTCTGGAAGGAAACCTGGCAATGATAGAGAACTGTTTTGTTTGTCGCTATCCCACATGCTTGCCTCTCGGTGTCTTGTACAGTCTGCATCAAGCCTGGTGTCTTAATTTCAGAACTGTTTTCTTCAGAGCGCCTGATACGATGCGCTGTTTTGGTTCTAGGAGAAAAACAACGCTGCTAACACACCAACGCTTACTCTTGCTGCTAAGCGGTGCTGCACAGAGCCAAGGCCATTCTCAGCAAAAGGCCCAAGGAGCTGAGGGGGAGCAGAATTAGGACAGCTGACTCCAACTGGCCCCAAGGGGTATTCCCTACCATACAACATCAAGCGGAAGGAGTTTTGAGAGGGACGGGCATTTACCTTGCTCCCTTCTGCTATTTGAGGGCAGGGCATTGGTCGGAGTGTGGTAAGGAATTGCACCACTTGTTACATACATTTATAATAGATATGTCATAAGTATTATCCTTTTCCTTTTCTCTTAGTAAATAGTTTTATCACAACCTATGATTTCTGTTTTGTTTTTCTCAGTTCTCTCCCCCATCCCTCTGGGAAGCAAGCAAAGGATTGTGTAGCGCTGAGCCACCTGCTGGGTTAAACCACAGCACTTGGATATTTCAACTTGCTTTTTCCCCCCTTCTAAGCCAGAACATACTCAGACAGGAGAGTATCTGACTACTGCAAATGGTACAAGTGGTGAGATTAAAATCTGCAGACAGTGATGGGCAGAAATACAAAAAACAAAAAGCCAGCAAGTCCAGAAACCAGCATGTCCTTATGGAACTGCCTTCAGTGTTGTAACCAGAACAGCAAGAATGTAAAAATCACAAATCAAATCATTCTGGATAATTTTTTTCTTTTGGAACTATTGCTATTTTGACAGTCTTTCTAACCTTGTTAGAACACAATCTGTTTGCAGTGCTGCTGATGAAAGAAATGCAAATGCTCCTTTTCCTAAAAGGCAGCTGAGGTCAAATCAAATTCCATACAAGCATTAACGGTAATTTTCAAGGAGGAGTCCCCAAACAAAACAAAACAAAACAAAAAATAAAGGAAATCTCTCCTATTAAGAGTGTTGCAAAGATTTTCTTCTGCATAACAAGTGCTGTACACATCTCTATGTATAGAAGTGCTCCAGAAAGACATCAAAGGCTTCAAAAAGTTAGTTCCTTCTTGTAGAAACTGCCCTTAAACACAGCAAACTGGAAAACACTGCTTTCACTGAACTGAAGCCAGTGAAGAAAAGATTTAGTAACAGCCTCATTATAAGGTTCATTGTTGTAGGACTATTTAATATACAAGATTAACACATCTTATCTCTCACTTTCACTGAAACCTATTATACCCCTCATTAATACATGCACATTTCTACATCATTTACAGCACTAAGGTCTCAAATAATATTGTCTGAAACGGGGTGTGTTCTGGGGAAAAAAAAAAAAAACATAAACTTCTCATCCTTGTATCCTCACACTTACTACCATGGGATAATAGCTGGCATTCTGGAGGTGTTCCCAGTTTCTTATGTGGAGCATGCCAAGATACGCAGCTGGATGAGTTTCAGCCAAAAAAGTCCAACATACTGGTGGGGAAGGAAGAGAACCTCTTCTCCACTGGTAGGGCTTTTTTTCTTCCCCCATTCTTCCTAAAGGCAGATTAGTAAGTGTCAGCCTTTAGGACATCAGTGCTGGAAGCCCTTTGCTTCAGAAGAATACCAAAAAATCAGAAGTGCTCATTGGAATTAAAAATAGCTGAAAAGAGTTTGCACAAAGGCAGCTACTGGCAGCAAGAAAATGATACTTTCAGATACCCTTCTCTCAGTGGATTAATATTTGAGTAAGCAAATAGCTCTTTGGCAAATTCTTCTATTATTGGAATACAGACAGAATCACAGTCAGATGCTTCCATGCATACAGCCACACTCCATAAAAATAAAAACGGGAAATCTGTGATTCAGGGCATCTGCAGATAATGCAGGGCTCACCACAGATGCTTGGAAGAGCTCAGTCAAGTCAGTTACTGAAAAGGCTTTCTTATAAAATACATTCCCAAGATTGTCATAAATTTCTGAGCCATCAAACCAAAGACATTAGAAGGAAATGGAAAAAAATGCTCAAGAAACTTTAAAAGATTATATACATTAGGGGACTATAAATATCTGAGAAATTATGGGTATTTTCCAGACCAACAGGTCATCAAGATAACCTGCACACCAAGGCATATTCGAATGTCTGTTTCTCGTCAACAACTAGGAAAAGAAAATTAGTGTACATGACTGCCTTGCAAGGGCCCTAGACTCAGTCACTGGCTTTCAAGAAGGGCATTATGAATAAAATAAATCCTGAGAACCACTTACTTTTCTCACAGAAGTTCAAAATGCAAGACAAGAAAGTGTTCTGCATCAGTAAACTGGAATACAAGATCCTGCAGGTCTCAGGTGACATTTCTGCCATGTCCCAGGCACAAACAAAAGCTTTCAGCAAACAAAGTGTTCCCATTGATAAGCATTGGTGAGACCACAGAGGAATGACTGCTCCCAAAGAATTAACTTCGAAAGTGCAGAGTTAATTTGGATGCCAAGATTGCAGCAAAGCTGCTCTGTACCTTTCCTCAATTTCAATAGATCAAGGAAACACTCTTGCCTTTTACATCTCAAATGGAAATTTCATCTGATGTTAACAGTTAGGAAGATCCATCACTGCAGTACTGAATAGCTTACAGATATCAATGGACAAGGCTGTTTGGCATCATCTTGCAATGTCAGTCTAAGAGAGGGAATAATTCATAAAGGGAAAACTCTGCAGCTGAGCTGCAGAAAAGTTATGAGACTTTGGTAACTTCGCTGAAGTCCATGAGTGCAGGTAAGAGAATTCATGTGCAACAGATCTGAAAGCACTTTCCACTACAGCTTCTAATGTTACTGTTTTGGGACAATATTCTGAACTCCTATGCTCTGCAATAGTAATGAACCATTGTGGTCAGACTCCAGAGTCTTATCCCTTCCTAAACCAAACATCTTCCATGTTTGTTTTTATCTGTTGGTTTGTTTGGGGGTTGTTTGAATAACTTACACAGTTTTCACCAGTGATTCACTTCATATATTCTCTCCTTGTCCTTCCAAGGACTGAGACAAGAGAGAACAGAAGCAAGTTATGGGCAAAAATTAAAGCATTAACTGTACCTTAACACATCTGCCTCTGAAGTGAGAGGGAACAGACAGCACCAGAACATCTTCAGATCTGACAGGTTGCTCTGCTACCGATCTGCACTAACAGGTGAGACATGTCACTCCTTGACAAGTATCAGAAATAAAGGAGCTTAATGAAACTGCAAGTGTTTCAAATGATTCCTCTCTATCATGAAACAAGAGACAACAAGCAGTTCTAACAAAACGTGGAGATTTTTCTCCCCAGAGCTGCAATGCTTTAGAATTAGCACTTTGTGTGTGCATGTTCTTTTAAAGTCTGCATTTATTAAGGAGCAAAACAACCATGCATCTTAAATGCCAAAGAAATACGGATCCATAAATAATGCCACATTCCTATTGGTACCTAATCTAAATATTTATGTAGTAATTTACCAGCAAAAGATGTAAACTATTCCTTAAATGTTACATTGTATTAAAGGTTAACCACGTGATATGTTTTTACCACGAGGCTCTGAATTATGCTGAAGACAAATTTTTGTTTCCAGTGTAAGTTTTGGTGCTGAAATGGACAGTCAGAGACAGGGAGTCAGTCACTTCTCAAAGATGAGTGCTCAAGTTCCAGCTTGCTCAGTGTTGTTTCGGGCTGCCTAGCCATAGGCCATGCAGCCTATGCATGCATACTGAATGAGAGAGCAAGGACCATCTTCTTCACGACTAGAAGCACTAGAAGCAGATCTGTTAGCGAGGTTTGGTTCCAACCAGAAGGCTAACAGTGCAGACCTTCACTTACAATTGAAACCTCCATTGACATAAGCAACAGCCAAAAAGGCTGTGTACACATTCTTATCAAGAGAAACACGAAATGGGACAGCAGAACTGCACCACTAGAAATACATGCCCACAGATTTCTAACAAAAACTCAATCCTTCTCTTCCCAGTACTTTATGTGGGAACTCATGATCCTCTCCTCACACACTCCTATGAATTCCACTTCTCTTTCTTTCCACATCCTGCTACAGCCATCACCATATATTTATGTGGTCTTAACCATTGCTTTTGGTTCCTCCTTAAGCTCTCACCATCAGGCCTTCTATTCCTAAAACCTTTAATATTAGACAGCTTCCAACTTATCTTCTATTTTCTTCCTTACGCAAGTCCTGCTTTAGAAATATTATTTCTGCTGACTTCTTTTCCAATTCTCTTGATCTCTACATGATCTTCCATGCTGAATACTTTCTCTGTGTCGTCACTTTCCTCAGATAGCAGACCTTTGAAGATCACTACAGGATCAGCCACAAGACTTTTATGGTGTTTGGCATTTTCACTAACGGAGCCACTTCCATTTGCACTCCACTGAATAAAAACCATATTTGTGTTAACTGTTCTGCCTCTACTAATTTACTTCAATTTCCAAGATGAAAATGGAGGTGGGACAGAAAACACACTTAAGTGGCTTTCTAGGAGGAAAATATTTTCCGCTGTTTGGAAAATAAGAACAAATCAAGCAGTATTGTCAACATTACCACCTCCTACACTGGAACCCTTGGAAGGAAAAAAGTTCCCCAGCACTACACACGAGGTACTCACAAATAAACATCTCAGTGCTTTTTGAATGTATTCAAGAATAAAAGCAGTGAGAATGGTTACAAAACAGAGCCCATCTTATTTACGCTTCCTTTATGACCATTAAAGCACAAACCCTTAGCTCATCAGCAGGAAAGCCCTGTTTTTTTTCTTCCCAGATATAGCTAATCAGAGTAACACGAGCAGATCTATTAGCGTTCCCGGCTTCGGCGAGACATGAAGTGCAGACTTATTGATGGAATCTGCATTTTTGGGTCTCATCTGTTCTACTTGAGTAAGTTTACAATTCTGAAGCAACATTTTCATACACTGGTATTTTGAGCACCACTGCTCTTTGGGACTCTTTCACCTCTGCCTCACCATATCTAGCTCTAGACACCTCTAGGAAAAAAAAAAAAAGTAAGAAGCTAAACATTCATTCTTAAAATGCAGTAAAGCCTCTCATTTCAGCGATATACTGAAGTACTCAGAATGCATTACAGCTGATCAATGCAAAAAAGAGGTACAGAACACCACCAAAAATATAGTATGCACACCAGTATTTGTATGCACACCATCATTAAGCACGTTGTTGGAATTAAGTAGCTTTCAGAAGGGAGATTCATAGCAATTATCAGAGGTAAAAGCAATCCTCTCCAATACAGGTGTCTACTTCCTGTTCAAAGAACTAGAGCAGGAAAACTGCCCTGTTACAAATAATTGTCCAGCATCAATCACTGAGCTTGTATTGGTTACTTTTAAGTGTACAAGCTGTAACAAACAAATACGTGGCTTTTTTTCAACCAGATAACTGAATGCATTTAAAATATTTTGCCAATAAACAAATGCCTGCACCAGTATTTTGTTAGAAACCTTCCAATTCCATCTCATCTAAGTGCAACATAGAACTAGTCGTGTGCATTGAGAACATTAGCTTCTCATCTCAAAAAGCTCCATTAAAGCCCATTTGGGTGACTATGGAGCTCTACTTCACTGTGTTTTTCCTTTCGATGCCTCTTAGTAGCTAGGCTCAACCTCAATATTGGTATCTGCTGAACACACTCTTATGCAAAGCCTGTGTGCAAAGCCTGTCCAAAGCAAGTGCATCCATCCGTTCTGCTGCAAAGGGCTGGGAGGAATCTGCACATAGGCACAGTTTCTTCCTGATGCCCGGTTTTATTTCTTGCCTTTTGCTTTTAAAAAATAGTAGAGGAGGTGGAAATGTCTATTCCATTTGTGAGATTTCACTGTGCTCCTTCTAGTATCTTAGAACATGGCAAATACTGTCTCTACACAATATCCCCAGTACTTACAATGCAAAATACTTTAGGACACTTCTAGCTCTGGGAAAAGAGAAAATGAAGCATGAAATAAGAAATATACTAGCAGAACAATATTCATTGACACTGGTTAAGTCTGCATACCACAGCACAGAGAAAGCATTAGTATTTGGGGGTTTAGGCTATTTTTATTTTTTGTTCTAGCTATGTTTGCCCAGCTTTTCTGATGTCAATGGTATGTGAGTTCTTATAGTTTTTCATGCAACATGCAACCCAGAAGCTAAACTGATCAAAGCACGCCAAAATCCAATATACATATATGTCCTCATTCAAGTGACAACGTACTTACTTATGGCTATCTGCAAAAAAAAAGATCACTTTTTTTGGAAGAGTCTGATCCCAAACACAGAGCTAGTAATAATCTTTTCTTTCCTTGCAAAAGCCAAGATAACAGATTCACAAACAATAAAGCCACAAATATAGAAAAGACCTCATAAAAGAACAACGCAACTGAACAAGGATTGAACTGAGCTGAAAAAGTTTAAAAGAAAATTATTCCTTGCTTCCCATAGCCAGTGCTGAAATTGAAAGAATATCTCACAAAAAAACCCATATTCTGAAAGTCCGGTATATACAAGCAATATACAATTTAACTTGTACTAATTTGGCCAACCTTGTACTGATATTGGATAATATACTGTTGCAGTCTACTTTTAATGAACAATAGCTATCTAAAACCCTCGCAGAAACATACACAGGCAATGAGAGAACTCTAAAAATGCTCACAGCTAACAAGTAAGAGTTGGGCAAAGTCAAATTAAAAGAAAATGCATTGCAGAGACGGAAAAAAAATGCCTTTCAGGCCAATCTTCAGAACCCCAGTCCCATACAGGGAGCAATCTGAGTCAGCAGTTCACAGCAGCTGATCTGGCACTCAGCAGGGAAGGCATGGGGACTCTGCACCCAAGGAAATGTACAGGGGCAGGTAAACCAAGTGGGACCAGATTTCCTTACATCAGCTAATCAAGACTGCAACAGATCATACGTAACTATCAGAGGCCACATATGGGATAAATTCAAATAAATGCAACTTCAAATTCACAAAACCACATTCAGTACCACAATGTGCTTGTCTCCAGTACAAAAGCCTTCAGGTTCCAGTGGTACTGCTGCATCCTTCCTTGTGATTGAAATAAGATCTTCCTCACTTTCTTTTCCCTATTTTCTTTTTTCCTCCATATACTAGAGAAAAGAAAACAACAGACCAGCACATGACTGAGTGGACTACAGTTACAAATCTAGCTAGAAGTTACTATAGGCAATTCACAAAGGCTTCAGTCTTTTGTTACTGATTTGCTTAAATAGTAAATCAGACATGCTCTAATGAAATAGGCAGCTTGGAATACACAGCCCTGATTTACCAAGGACTTTCTCATCAGGTATTATTTAAAGTATAAAAGGCGTAAAATAAGCAAAAAAAAAGATAAAATGCCACAACATTCATTACCAACAGGTTTGGTACAATACTGACAGCACCATAGCTACAGCATTGGCAATTTACACTGTGAATGAATAATACAACCTTTAAAAATCACTCCACATTTTTGTTTTCTTTCACTGGCCTGGGGAAGAGTCCTTTACCCCCTTTCCACCTCCCTTCACATCTACCTGGACGTTCTTTCAAGGGACAAGTGGCCTTTTCACAACTTCTGACAGATTTTCAAAGATCACCACTCAGATCTTGGAGTATTTCCAAAGCGCTCAAGGAAGCACCCCAACTACCCTTTACATGCTAAGAAAATGAAATTAAATGCGCAAATTAGGGTATCAGAAAATTATCTTTACAGCAATCTTACATATAAACTGCCACAAAGGGACAATAGTATTTTATTTCATTTCCTAAAGGTAGCAGAGATTGGATATTGCCAGGGGAGACAGCAAAACCAAAAGACAACTTTCAGCATCCAAAATAGATAATGCTACATAGGTACCATGTAGGTATGTTTTTCATTTTATTCCCAAAAGGCAATGAAACTTATTCATACAAAGCAGTACTGAAAGAAGATGCTTAAATGCATTGTTTGTACACATTTGTTAGAAATGTCTTGGATTTCTCACCACACTAATGAACACCTCCTAAACCACCCTGAAATAACCTCACGCCACAAACAACACACACCAGTCACCACGGCTGAGATGCTGACATTTGCTGCAGGGCTCGTACTGCTGCACTGAACTGGGGCACATAATCCACCTCTCTTTTCTAATTTGACTAGAATCTATTCCAGCCTGTAGAAGAACTGTAATCTTAACTGCACAATATGTATATTTTTCCCTTGATTGCGCCTACTTGTTCTTTCAAGGGCATTCCCATTAGGAACAAACACTTCTCCATCCTCTCTCCCCCTTAAAGCAGAGTGAAAATAATCATATCAAGGGAAACTTATTACTGTTTCCAAATTGCGTCTGGCTCTCAGCAGGCACACTCTCCAGGCAACAGTTTTGCCGCTACATTATGACTAATTTTTTTTTTCAGATGACATTTTGTACTATAAGGAGGTAGAAGAAGGACAGATAGACGCGATTTGGGATACGACAGAACCTCCTCTGCCAAGTGAAACAGCAATGCCTCCCCTCCTTTTGCACCCTCCTTCAAAGAAATTCCGTTTTCACTCCAAAGAACAATTTCTCAGCACATTGGCCACATATGAGGCACAGAAACACTGATCCTTTCACAAATTAACTTTGCAAGAGAAGGATGAAACCAGTAGTTTGTTCAAATTTGGAGCTCACACTTACTTTGCGTCATGAAAAAATAAAAAAATAATAAAAAATAAAAAATAAAGGCAGGGGAGAGAACAAAAGAAACCCAAAAAGCAGTCATTTGGTTTCTGGCTACCTGGACAAAGCACATGTTGTCTAATGCTGCCATCTGCCGTCCGCATATTGCAGCAGCGCAGCTCTGGAAGAAAAAAACAATTTCAGGAGTGTTATCCAGACTGTTCTCTTCCACCACTAACATCTCCTGGATCACCATTTTGAAAAAATCAAAGCCTCTCCACTTTCTTTTCCATTTATACTTACAGCCTTCCCGCAGACCTTACAAACAGATGTACCAGCGTATTTAAAATAAACTGGTTCTGCCAGACAAAAAATAAATAAATAAGTAAAATAGACACGTTCCTCAGAACAAAGTACATGCAATGTTTTGATCAGGAGATAAAGAGCAATTTTAAAATTAATTTGAACTTACACTACCAAACCTGCTTCAATATCAATTAACACAAACTCCTCAAAGTCACAAGTTTATCAAAGAACAAGTTTATCCAAGTACATGCCAGGAAATTTCGTATAGCTTCTAGATTTTCCAAGAGAATATACACCAACACAGACATGAAATCTGGCAAGATGAAACAACCGTTTGAACCAACAGAAAGGGCTCCATGTTTTAACGTTCATATTTTAACAAATCTTTATGAGTGAAACAAGCAGGGAAAATAGATTTCTTTTTGGGGACAGGAAAGAGGGATACAAACAACACTGCAAAAATTGTATAAATAAGAACAGAGAGCACTGCAAATCATAAAAATAACGGAATGGAATTGCGAGCCAGGTTCTAGCCTGTATTCTGTAAATATAAGAACACAGCTCTCAAACTGCATACAAGAGAGGCCGCACATTGCCATTCTATCTGCCTGTAACCCTCAAAGCCCAGCTCCTGTTTGGGAGAGTGTTTAGTTTCCCATTAAGGGCAAGTTCAGAGGTACTATCCAGACGTATCACTCTTAACTGTACATTACATCACTCTTCGTGTCACTAGCGTCCCAAACAGCCCTAACAAGACACATCTTTCGCTCTCTGATCTTGTGTTCCTAACCTGAATAACACACTTGCTCCACTCATCACGTGTCCCCAGGAAGCAAGCAGCAGGATCCCTGTCCACTTGCAGAGATGTTTTGGAGAAGCTGAAGCAGTCATTCTTGTTGATTCCAAAACTCAGGCACGCAACCCTCCTACGTTCACAGCAACCAACCATGCCCCTCCTGCTTAGAGAAGTGAGAACAAAAACCAACCAAAAAAAAAAAAAAGAGAGAGAAAGAGAGAGAGGTTCAGGAAGACGTACCATAAGCCCGAAGTGAAATAAGGACTCAGTTAAAAGACAGCTAAACAGCATCCTCGGTCTAAGCCCTTCATGATGCTCAGGTCCCACTTTTTCTTCAGAGCACCATCTCATGTCAAATAAAACATAATTGTAAGCCAGCTCCTTAAAAATTGTTTTGGCCAACAAGGAGTAACTCTTCAGAACAAAAGTGTTCAAATACCACAGCTGAATTATCAAATTTTAAAAATAAATGATGCAGTCAGATTTACAGCAGTGGTGCCACAAAATTGTCATGAACAACAAAGACTTGAAGTCACAAAATCCTCTTCGAAGCCTGGCTCCAAGCTGCTATCACTTTTAATTTTCAACTATTATGTTCAGCAATTGTAAGTGAAAGGGCTCAGGATGCCTGAAGCGCTTTGAATCAAAAATAAATAAAATAATAATAAAAAAGAAGATCCTATGATCCAGCTTAAAAAAGAAAAAGAAAAAGCCAACACGCAATTACAATGATTTACACCAGGCTTATTTCTTTAACTGTATGGAGGGAAGCGATTTGTAAAGAACAGAAAAATCTGTATGAGTCATTTACATATTGCAAATACGAAAGGCCACGTTGCTGCAATACAGGCCCTTCTAATTCTGATTTCTGTTCCTTATGACTAGCAAGTATCACTGAGCAGATTTAGGTATTTCTTCTAATTCTCCAAAAATAGGCTGACCTTGGTCACTACACACTTTCCTTTGGCTAAACTAAACAAAATCTCTTTTCTTATAAACTTGTGGCATTCTTGAATACTACAGCTCAGTGTCTGTGTCCTCAGTCAGGCACTCATAGGTTTCCAAAAATGTCACAAGTCAGGAGGGCAATCAAAATCAAATCACTTTTCCCTCAGCAGGTCTTCATAACACATTCAGCTTGCTGTGTTTTTCATTGTTTTAAATCTGCAATGTTCTCTTCAATTTGTAAGTTTTTAATTGGAACTACAAGAAAAGCAATTGTTCTCACATTTTTGGTAACTCTTGGGAACACAGCATCACTACGGGCTTGTTACTGAGTGTTTTACTCAGTAGAGTCTGTCAGTTTGATGCAGTTGTTCTCACCATCATTTTTTTTGGTCACAATCATTTCACTCAGACTTTCCCTATATCCCATCTTCCTCTTTATTAGAGCCAGGGACAAGCAGACTTTCATCACTGCTCACTGCCTGCATCACTCCATTTAAGTACCTACTACTTTAGAAATTCAGACACAAAATAGACAGAAGGTACTCAATCCAAATTATTCACATTTGAATGTAAGCTTTGCAGTAAACTCTCCATTTCATTTTCCTCCTCCTTATGATTAAAGAGGCAAATTTTTATTTTCTCTAAAAAAACATTCCCCAGCTCTTCCTGAATTAAGTCATCTAAAGAAACCCATTGTTTCACTTTGCTCTAATGGTTGGTCTTTGTGGTGCCCGTGTCTCAGCTGTCACTTCTTGGCTTTACCTTCTTCCTGCATCACTTCAGTACGGTTTCCCTACTTCACTATCAGCATTGTTTTCAGCTCAGTGCTTTTTGGTTTCAAACAAAACCTACAACTGCTTTCAAAGACATTCTGCATAGGAATTAACATCAGCTTGCGCTCTTCATTAACGGCTCCTCTGCAATCCCATCTATTAAGTTGCCATTTTTAATTATACTGGTTCGCAAGATCTTTGGACAGCAAGTGTACTTAAAACATTGGAAACACGCATGATTAACACCAAAGCAGCAATACAGTTCCAAATAAGTCACATTTGAACTAGAAAATATAAGGCTGCAGAAGTAAAACACCAGTGCTTTGAATTAAATTTCAGATTAAACAAGGCAGTAGATCAGAGATCTCCAGTGTGCCATGCTCAATATAGCTCACATTGCTGCAATAAGCAGCAAGCAGTGCTCTAGCAGAATATTCCAATCGGCTTTCAAAATAAATCTCAAGTAGGGGGTGTAACAATCAAGTTGGTAAACTCAATTTGAACATGAAACATATTGATTTCTTCTGTGGCTAATCACCATCATGATTCTAAATTATAAAGATCAGAAATTCTCTTCTCCCTCAATGCATACAGTAAATTGCAAACCAACAACAGTCCACAGAGCTGTAATTGCTATCCTAACAGGAGAAAAACGCCTACTTGTCCTGTTGTTTTTGTCAGCCCATCTTCTCTGCACTTTTTTCCTCTGCTTGTTTATTTTACCTGCTTATTTATCACAAATGTGAACTTCACAGCAGAGAGGACTACTTCACCACTCCACAAGTGGAATAATTCCTTAAATGGCCCAAAAATCTGCTCTTTCTTGCAGTAACAGATTGCACATTCTTATATTAGCCAATACTCAAGACTAATGACTAATATATCCCACATATTCCGTATTGCTTCTTTATAGCTGCACTCCATTTCAACTGTATCTGCACGGATTCTGTGTATCTTCATGCATCCCTTTTGTAACTGATTTTTTAAAGCACAGTCATCCCATTTCAAGTTCCTCTGCAAATACAGATTTTTACTAAGAGCTTTGCAACACTTACGCAGGAAGACAAGCATTATCAAAGTTCATCACTGAAATGCAGAACTAACTATATGCATCATAACTTCAGTACCTACTTTGAGTTAGTTGTTCTTCAGCCCTCAAATTTCACTTCCAGTATGTACTTAGACTGTGAACTCTTGAGTCTTTCCAATCTGATTTGTCTAACACTTTTGATACATTAATTCACCACACTCCACAACTAGGGTTATTCTTTCCAACTCTGTTCATCTGTATTTTTCAAAATTTAACACTATGCATGGACAGTCTCGACTAAATGTGGCTGACAATACATCCACAAAAGAAAGCCTCACACATCTTTGTTGAGATTACTGCAATAAAAAGCAAAGCTCTGTCTGAAGACAGTAACTGAGTTAAGTTCACACAAGGCTCACTTTTGGGGCATGAAGAGTGGCAGTTTTCATTTTGTTTTAGTAGAAGATACCGTCGTCCACAGCAGTAACATTGAAGCTGATCAGTCTGAAAAGAAATCTGCCACATTCAGAGATGAGGGCACACAATAAGGGAAATCGGGACTGAGTAACAACTGAGATTTGGTTCAAAGTATGAATGCAAATGGAACCGTGACTGGATAGAGCATTAGAAGATCCCGAACTATGAATTTCACCTTCAACTTTCACTATGGTAAAAATGGTAAATATCACTCTTCAGTGAAGAGCTGTCTTGAAAATTATAGCAGGACCAATAATTAAATATCCTGCATTCAATTATTTTTCTTGAAGGCCATCTGCAAATGGGAAGCAAGTTCAGAAAGAATAGAATGTCTTATAAGAGAGGGAAAAGCACCCCACAGATTATGCTTGTTCTCAACATCCACCGAAGAAAGCATAGGCCTTCCTGAGTTATCACTGAAATTATGATTTCATTATGACTGACTGCTATAAACAAAACGAAAAAGCTCCTTTGAACCAAACATCCCGCTTCCAGCACACAACACAGTACTTCTGTTCAAACAATGCAGATGATACTTTTGGGGAAATAATTATATTTTTTACCAAAGCAACAGAAATATTTCTCCCATTCCGCGCTAATCCCTTCTGGTGCCTCATCATTCCTGTAAGAAAAGCCTACACAGAAGGCTGGAAGGCACTAGGACAGACTGCTCTCCTGAACCCCTTACTGTTCAGAAAATATCCTTTCATTCTCACCATTTTTACTTCATGGCTAATTTGGTGTCATTTCCCTTCCAAACCAAGATTTCTCACAACTTGAAGCAACTCCACATTCTTCATCAGCTGGACATGGCTCTTGCACTAAAAAACACTGGGATACCACAACTTGAAAGGGATTTATTGGATGTCCCCAGCATTTGGGCAAACAAGCTGCTTACAAAAGAATTCAGACATTTTAACCCTAAAAACCCACTTCTATTTGCCAAAATTTTCATCCTCTTGGATTTAAGCTGACATGAAGAGGAACTGATTTGTTGCCCATATATAAATAAGTTTCAAGAGTTGGAAGAAGAGAAGTTACCCTGAAGTCAAAGGAAGTGGAAGATTGTTCAGGTTAACTTCTCATCCACAACAGTTTCCCTGTACATGTGGGACCAGGCCAAGTTAATCACTCGTAAGCTCGATATTGTGAAGAAGCCCTTTGGAGACTATGTTTCCAGCATTAAAAGAGCATTCAAATTTCTCACATCTTCCACAGTCTGCTCAACCCACAACCTTTAAAATCTCTGTATCTTTCCATCTGATGAAACAGGAACTTTACATTTTGAGGGAAGTACTCCAATTTAGATACCTACAGTGTAAGTCTTCTGCTTGGCCTGGATCTCATCCACATCTACGTAAAGGTACTTCATTTGAAAGGTTACTCAAAAAACAATGCCCTTAGCATTAATCATTCCACTAGTTCTCCCACTGCATAGTAACAGCTCAAATAGAATTCTGTGCACCCCACACGAACCGAGCAGCCAGTGTCATAAACCTCTCTGCTGCTATGCAAGTCTTTTCTTTCTTTGCCTTGGCAGAAGGGAAGGCAGCAATACTTTACCTACTTTGTCATACACAGATCTATTTTCTTATAAAGAAAAAAATTAGAAAAGAATTCTCCAAAGATGGAGAATGAAAATGAAAGATGAAGTGGCAACTCAGTGAGGTAGCTGTAATTATGAGCAACGAGCTCATCATCCCACATTATTTTCCTACAGCTAGGAACACCATTTTTCTAAAAGAAAAGTAGTAATAGAAAACTAGTGTTGATCTTAGTTGATCAAAATGTTAAAGACAGTTATACCCTTCAAAAAAATCCCTGAGCACAGCTGTATGCAACTTCACAATTCAGACTGCAAATGATCCACGACAAAGCCCTCGTAGCAAAACGACCACAATCGCAAAGATTGATGCAAAAAGTACACACAACTCTTGTAGAGATTGGATCCTGAATCAAGTTCAATTAAGGACAGTTGGCAAAGATCTCCAGACAAACCAGAAAAGACTTCCCTCCGCTTCCTCTGTGCTTTAAAACAACTTTCCTTTCCTGGGACAGTTTCAACAGAGAGGTATTAAGACATTTTCTCTGCTGTGAACTCCTACACCTATTGAGAAAGGCCATGTTGCCAAAGGTGACAGATACCATATTGCACTTACTGCATCTCAGCTAGATAACAAATCAAGTTTGCAATATAAAGCTGCTCAAGAGCAAGATAAAATATCAGCATCCACACATACAAACAGATACTTAACATGGAAATGGCAAACGACTCAGCTTCGGTTTTCACCATTTGATTTTGCAGAATCCCTAAAGCTGTCTATGGAATTAATGTCCATGGGCAGACAAACAGGAAATGCCTAAGTGTTCCACAAGGAGATTAAGGCCAAGTCTGAAATTAAAATCTACCGAGAAAAAAGGCAGCAGCAACTTGCCAGAACCTTTGTCAGAGTTTTCACAAACAGATACAGTTTGACACAAACAGGTTTAATACAATCAAAGCATCTTTAGAACTCAGGGACACAAAAAAATAAGGAGAAGAGAATCTGAAACTTTCTGTGAGCAAAAGTGTATTTTCTCAGACCACTGCCAACTATCTTAATCAGCAATAAAACTCATTCTCAAACTGCTTTAAAGGAAATTTGTCTTCAGTAAGGGCAGTTTTCACCCCCAGTCCTTAATGTGCAAGCTCTGAAAGTGGACCAAAAAAAAAAAAAACAAAAACCCGCAAGTGCCAGAATAAAGGTATTTGAGTTTTAAACAGTTCTGCTAACGCTTTCATTTAATACGTTGAACAAATTCTTAAATTTCTACTCTGGTTTCTTCACTTTTATGAAGATGAGATGGAAGTAATACTTTTTAACTCACAGACTGAGGACAGAGTTATGAGCATTCACAAGCCACTCTGATCTCCTTCAGTGAAAGAACCTAGAATAGCACAACACATTATATCTTAAAATGAGACGATTTTAAGCAGGAAGCAGCATTATGTAAATTAGCTATAAGAAAGTAGAAATTAGAAGAAGACGATTCAAATATAGTCAAAAGATTGGGTAGAGGCAGTGTACAACATTAAACACAGATGCATATCCATTGGCTCCATACACACATTTTTTGTTTGTACATACAGTATGGAACTCTCTGCACCTCCTGATCATACTTCAAAGGTGGACCATTCAACAACCTTCAGTTTCAATTGCTTTAATTCAGTAACCCTGTATGCTCTCAAAGCAAGCAGTGGTTATAGAGAAACCCATCATCATTTAGGTTTTATAATCACTGAAAAAAAAAACAAGACCAAAGTTGGCATTCAGACCAAAGTTTTGTACTATTTTTTCATAGTCTGCAAAGTACAGTAAAACCCTGAGATTTCCCATCTCTTCCACGGCACCCCACTTTAAAGAACTAAGTTTAATTTTACATTTAACAACACGCTATAATTTTCCAGTTCATGTAGAGTTCTATACAACTTTATTACAACTGGAACATTTCTCAGAATTACCAGAGTTTCTATACAGACAAGACTAAATTACATAGTCCTATGCCTAAAAGTAGTTATGCATCAGGTTGTTTTTATGGTTCATCCTCTCAAAAAGGAAGAAGTTGCATGGGAAAGAACATAAAATGGTAGGTACAGTTTAATATCCACAATTTCATGTTTATGTATGCTTATCCAGATCACAAAAAAAGTGATAGCAAAAAATAAATCAATTTGACCTGCATAACCAAGATATAACTGAGAAAAGGTCTATTTTCAAGATGGTCCCAGAGAAATTATTAAAACTAGTTACAGAAATTAAAGATGTGTGAAGGTGCCTTTCTGTGATGACAAGCCTAGAATTATTGCCCAGACAAGCAATAATGACAAGCCTAGAATTATAGTTTTAGAATATAAATTCTTGTATATTCTCAAGCATTTCAGCGAGACACAGTAAAGTGGTCTCTTTCAAGACACTGAATACTTTTCTGTGGCTCTTAAGGCAATAATGTAAGGGTTGTCAACTTCACTGAAATACATCAAAACCTAAGGCGAAATAAATGCAAAAAATCTAATCCTCTGTTAAGGCTCACAATAAAAATGTAACAGGCAGAGAGGCAAGCCAAAACTAAGATTTCAATGCAAACTTTACCCTACTCATGCCACATATTCTGTATGTTTTAGAACATACCATTCACTATCAACAATAAACAAATGAATATATAACTGAAAATGAAAACATCCCAAAAGTAAGCAATGTCTTAGCATTGCAAACAAAAAATGTCACATGTAAACATGACAATAATTCCTAGAGTGGTTTGAATAACAAGCTCCTCCCACCATTTGAGCCATTTTTGTCACTGCATCTTTGTCACAGTTTATGTCACTACGTATCTAGGTGAAAAACAACTACTTGCGCTCAATCTCAATTTTGCAATTAGCAATGTGTTTAACAACTCCTACTTCATATCATCTGTCCCAAATTTTCAAGCATTTTTTTAAAGAAATTGAGTATCTGAACTCTTATAGCCTTTAACACGAGTCATGGCATTCTGGAAAGCACTAAGCATGATTTTTCTGCCATCCTATGCACCTTTATAATCAGGAGAGTGACTGAAATTCTAAATTGGGAGCTGCAACTTAAGCCAGGGGGTGCACGTAGTGAAGCAGTATAAATCAAGGCCATCTCCACTCCAGTACGTACACCACAGTCATAAATGAATGCAGCATGCCTTCAGAGAGCACAGAAATCTTTCAAAAGCCATTGAAAACGATGCAAGTCAAACCTCCGCACTATTCAACAGAAGCAGTTGCATACATACCTCAGACTGGCACTTAAGGGCAAACTTCAAATGACAAATTGAAATGTAGCTTCTATTTTTCCCCAACCATTTTTTTTAATTCCAACAATTTTAGCTTTCAGGACAGAGTATGTATGCCCACCATCAGATATTCAGTCCTCTCCCCCCCACAGCCGAATAACACAGATCTCTCTTTCCCCCCACAAAACCCAAACTCCCATTTATCAACCTCAGCAATTCAAGCCTGGGAATTCATGAGTCTGACCACCAGTCCAGAGAACAGACATCTTCAGTGCAAGATAAAGTCATGCTCAGCATAACAGATTCTCAGCCCATCTCTGCTGGTTTCACCTTACTGTCATGAATTGCTAATACAATGCAAATAAAAATACTCTCTCTGCTGCAACCTGACAATATTTGCTTCACACATGCATGCAATTAAATAGAAACAGAACAGTTACTAGAACATGAGCTTGTCACTAGACTGATGCTACTAATTTAGAACACAATCTCCAATTTTTATTACAGCAATAGTCCTGTAATATGACTTGAAACAGATCCTCATATGCCTATTAACATGTGAATGAAGTTTCTTCCATGCCCATAATTATTATGGGATCTATGTTTATTATAGGATCTCAGCATTGCTCAAACAAAAGCATCGACTGATATTTTTTTTTTCTTCCTAATTGGGAAAATATAAAGCTACTTTGCTTATGAAGAATAGATTTGCCATTTTGATACATTTCTGTAAGACAGGAATGGAAGCTACAGAAGTCTAAAATAGCATTAGATCTGCATTACGTTCACTTAGACGGTAGTTTAATAATTCAAGGTTTATTTGGAGGCTTGTTTGCAACTGTAGAAAAGGTCAGACCTTATATGAATAAGGTATTAAAGTTTGCACATGAAGTCTAAGGTAAAGATAAGTAACAAGGCTTGTTTACTATCCAGTTGCTCGATATGCGGAGTTAAGATTTTTAAATCAATGCACTGATAACAACATGGATTACTGAGAAGATTCTTCTGCATAGAGGTCAGCACACATATAAAGAGTTCAACTGGAAATCACAGAACTTGATAACACCAACTGTGTGAGGAAAGTTTTATTGTTTTAAGAGGTGTTTGACTTTGAATTACATTTAGCAACCTTATCTTACATTTCTCATTGCTCTCTCAGATTTAATATTTTACCAGACAGACTCCCATGCTTCTGCATTAAACATTTCCCATACTGAATAGTGGCAGTCAGGTACACAATAAATTGGCAACTTCGGGCCTGGCCTATGCTGTTCAGATATATTCTATTTATACCAACATCTACTTTGGATGCACAGACAAATATACCCAAGGGGTGCAGAGACACGTATATCCTGCTAATCCAGCCTAATATCCAGGTATTTGAGCAGGTACCCACATGTATTCAGACACACATTTTCACATCTACCTAAGCTCAAACCAACTCCCACTAAGCACTGTCTCAAACAAGACAGTGGGACAGTAAAAACTCCGAGCTTGGTAATTTCGCAGAAAGCAAACTGCTCAGAAATGCTTCCACATCATGTTCTCTATCGTGAAGGGAAAAAAAAGCGTAGAAGTTTTTAATCCTTCAGGATGAATTACTTTTGTTATTCTTATGTAACCTCCACTGATCAAATCCACAGAAATCTTTGTAAAGTTTCATTTCGTTAACCACTATTTCTGCCATTTCTTTTTCCCTATGCTTATTGATCCAACAAACAGAAGTGTGGCTGCTTCTCTTGCAAATGCCTGCAACCTACCAGCACCACTGTCAGAAGCATCTGAGCGAAGCGTGATATAAAGACAGCACCAGAAGGAATCATGTACTCACAGAAAGAACAGCACCCTCCCCTGCTGGTAGGATGAACATCTCCACCTCTCTTTAAGCTTCAATGCAAGAGCCAGGGACCCTCCACAACAGCTTAGCTGAATACTGAGCTGCTGAACAGATGCATTCGGAACACAACACCACTGGGCCCAAATTTTACCACATCAGTAAAGAGCAAATGCACAAGGGGTACCCTTACCTATGGGAAACACGGCAGGCACAAGTTGTGAAAACCTCACATTTATCACAAAAGGTTTAACAAGTCTGCACATATTTTAATCGAGAATCTGAAATCATTTTATCTTATGACTTCCTACACCTACTTGCGCTTTCACATCAATGTGATTTTATTCTGCAGTTTAAGCATGATTTATACCCTCAATTTAACTTTGATTCATAGTATCTAATAACATTAGTCTATTGTCCAAACACTGTAGGGGGATATTAAACAAATTTAGATGGTCTGGGGGAATTTGCCCACTACCATTAAATACACAATAAATGTTTCCCATAACTTTGTCTTAGATAACAAATTCAAATAAGTAAAGCATAACTATAATATGCTTGCTCTGGATCAAAATAAATAAATAAATGAATGAAAAATCCCCAAACCTGTAGAACGATATTGCAAAAAATAATATTAATAAAACACGTAAGTGAACGTAAGCCATTCCAAAGAAATCTTACCCAGATTTCAAAATTAAGAGCAGAAAAACATGTACAAATAAAAATTATAAGTCGTTTAAGTGGCTGCTGTCCACAACCCAGCATGAAGATCTATGGCCTTTGTCCAGACTGTAGTTTACTCACAAGCTTAAATATTCAGTGATTTGAAATTTAGATAGAGACTAAGACATCTGGTTAATACATGTACATGTAGATACAAATGTATGTACATATACACACATAAATGTGTGTACACCCATACATAAAAATAAAATTAACTTCACTCCTAATAAATATGCAAAAATTGTTCTGTATACCTTCCTTACTAATGGGTATACTTCTCTGCAGTGTAAAGAGTGCCCTAAAAATTAACTGTAAAACAGATGGCTTTTTTAAAGTGTGATTTAAGCATGTGGCAAATGCATGATATGTGCCTTTTCTTGATTTTCCAGACGCTAATTGTCCAATAAGATTTCTGATGTACTCACAAATGCATGGAATTAAATAATCAGTCAAGCATTTGGAACCAAAAGAGAAGTCAACAGAATATAACAGATAGACAAAAGCCAAGTTACCAAAACCAGAATATCTACTGTACTATATACGCAGTCAGTGCTATAAAAAAAAGTTAGAATATACGTGTTTGTGCACACACAAAGAGGAAAAAGTTCACATTCCAAACCTAAAATCATAAATACCTTTCAGAACTGCACTATTTCACTTAGAAAACCTAAGCAGCAAGTTGTTACCATATTTTCCCATTAATAGAAGACATGCTCCTTTGTCCTAGCAGTCTGATTTTTTTGTTGTTTTCCATATTAACTATTCAGTTGCCCTTCACCCACCTCCATATTTTGAGTTTGCCAGTCAGTTCTCCCTTTCTTTGCCAGTGTTCTTTATTCCAAGCATTCTGTTCACCACTGTCTCATCCATTTTGTGAATACACGTCCCTGCACACACTGATTCCAAACACAGCAAGCATATGTACTCCATCATATATCGTTAGGAGACTTTTAAGACCTTATCATGTCAAACCATATTAAAGTGACATTTTTAAGGCTGACATTCCATTTTCTCTAAGCTTGTTTTGAGCAGACATTTAGTGGAAACTTCACCCCCATTCAGTAGTTTAATCAAGAGAGAAAATTAAGAAAAAGTTAAGTCTGCTATCTAGGAAAAAGATCTATTAGGTCTTGTCTGTACTAGAGAAATGTATTCTTCTAAGAATCAATTTAGCCTTTGCAATGCACTTGTAAAATGTCACACGTTCACACTCAAAAAGCACTGCAGATACTGCTAAAACTAGTTTCATTAACTCTAAATGCTATTTCAGTCGTGCTGCATTAATGCCAGCTCAGTTAAAAGTTTACTGGTGCTGCAGCTCATCTTGATCAAACACATTTCCCACCACCTTCCCTCAATAAACTTGCAGGCCTTTGGAATTCGCCTGACTTCCCCACTCCCAGGAACTTTGCCAGAAATCTGTGGGATGGATACCCCAACTGTGATAATTTCACAAATCACAGGTGAGAACACTGAGCAAATGTGTGCCGGCTTGGAAGGCTTATCAGCAGTGGACACTGAAGAGCTTACATTGTTGAGTGAGAAGCAATCCAAATTACTAGCCCAGAAAAAGGCTTACAGCTAGGGCAAAGCCTCCAAATCAGGATGAGAATCTGAACATCAAACTCAGGTAATCTGGGCAAAGAACAAGAAGCCCGAGAGAAAGAGATTGTGTCCCATCTTCTGTATGGAAATCACAGGAGGCCTAAAGATCTCTTTCAGGTCTGCTTCTCTAGGCCATGCACATAAACTGCTGAACCAAGCTTTTGTTAAAACCACTTTGCCACAAGGTAGAAATAGGAAAAAGAAAGAAACATTTTCAGAAACTTCTGAAAATCCTTTTTCTATCCTGAAATTATATTCATTTCCATCAGATGCACAGTTGCTTGCTAGGCTTGCTGGCTTGAATTTCATACGGTTATATATAAAAATTGTCCTCATTTGCTCATTGTAATAAGGCCATTACAGATACAGAAGAAGACAAAAGTCCACTATGTTTTCAACATCAAGGATTGCTGACATCCAGTATTGAGATACTGTGCATGGTACAATGGTACAAAAGACACATGCACATTTTAAAAAATTAAATAAATAGATCACTCCGACTAGAGAGGACCACAGAACCACAACATACCTCATCATGTCTTGGCAGAATATTTTAAAACTGCCATCACGTAGGCCTTCCAAATTGCTTGAAATAGATTTTGTTGGAACAAAACTAAATTTCAAACCCTGCAAAATGCAAAATTTCAGTTTTATCCAGTTCTAAACAAAAAAGCAATTTGTCCTTATTTTATTTATATTGGCTGCTCGTGCAGTAATTATACATAGTCAAAAAGGCTTAACGGAACAGATTCCTATTCTTGATCCATGAAATGACTTAAAGAATACAATCTTAGAGACATCAGAAATCGTGTTCTGTTCTACTGAAGATGTACTGTAACTTACAACATTAGGAACAATTAAGAACAATATCCTGCATTGAGACTGATACTCTAACCACTACACCATACTTTTTACATATGCCAGTTAATTTAACCAAAACAAGACCACAAAACCTGTGAGGGAAATTCCTTATGTAAAAGAATACCAGATCAATATTAATTTTCCAGCATTGCTGACTTTTTCAAGACTCCTAACTGATGTCTTTCACAGAGTGAAGCACTGCAGCATTCAACATTCTGCACAAAACTATAGGAAAACTGACACCGTAGCAATGGAGACCACATCTGTATTAAACTTATAGAAGGACTCGACCGAGTTTTAACTAAAAGATAAAGCACCAAATGTTTATACTAGGAGATTTGTGTCTGTCAGCAAGTCTGGTCCCAGCTGACTAGGATTCTGACAGATGATCTGGTATACAAGTTCATCACAGCCAGTCTGCACTCAGAACCCTTCATAATGGAGTTCTGCCAGGCCACTGAAAACAACCAGATAAACATTTTGCAGTGTGGCACCATCTTCTCTATGCATCACTTTCATTAATGTGCATCCAATGCAGCTTAATGTATGAAAGTGTTTAAGTGAATTGCTCTCTTGTTATAAAAGACCTTTCTTGGCACGAGGATTGGTATTAGAATCGATTCTCAAATTAGCTTTTTAAACACGAAACATAGATGCTTGTAGTCTTATAAAAAATGCTCTGATGATTGTTCTGCTTCAAAAGATCACAAGCATGGAAGAATTACTGCTTGTTTACAGCAAAACCAGACAAATTCTAGAAAATTCACACTGTTTGGGATAAAACTGAGAACTCAAATCCCAAAGAGGAATAAAATACTTCAACAAATTCTGGAATATATTCCAATACATCAATACTAGAGACAGAACTCTACATGCATAGTTTCTCAATTTGTTGCAATTAATCCTCTACGATTGAAAAAGTGGGAGACAAGAAGATTAAACACTGTATAATAATTTGCATCAATTTATAGGTTGGTCTCCTTAGTAGAGGAGAATGATCCCACATGCTACTCTATTACTTGCATTGCCACTGGGTACTGCACTACAGTCTGGACATTGCATGAAACAGATCCACATCCAGCAGAATTTTTTGGGGAAAAAAAAAAAAAAGCAGAAAAAAACACATCACAGGATTAATCACATCCTAGAATAAATGCACACCACACTGCCTTCCTGAACAGTGAAGTTTCCTAGAAAATGAAGTTTCACTTCACGTGGCAAGCAGGCCCAAATATTGAAGAGGACATTAGATATAATCTCATATATTCTTCAAAAGCATTCATAAAACTGCTGGCAAATATTCTAATCTTCCATAAGCCTCCAGATTTCACAAACCCATTAAAATAAAATTCTTGACACTGACAGAAAAAGTAAGTAAAAGAATACCTCAAGCAATATGCTGTTACAAAGAGAAAGGAAGACAATGAATCCTCATGTGTTACAGTTCACAAACACAATTTAGATTGCTCTTGAGCCCAACAAATTTACTGGAGACAAAATGCCACTGTTTGACCATGCTCACAACAATTTTATGTCAAAAATGAACTGCAGTGCAAAAGTTACCCAAATTTTATCTACTTCTGAGAAGAAACAGAAAATGACTCCTTCCATAAGATATAAATTGCAGAACTTTCCTATGTACTCTACGAAATATTAGCTAAAAACCTATTTCAGCATCAACAAAGAGTGAAACAGATATGTCACTGAAAAAAGGTTACAAATCAATCCGAAAAGGGATAGCTGAAGTCAAAGATTAGACCCAACTAAACACCCAAAGACAGCATTTAGCAACTCTGAATTAATATTCAATTTTCCTGCATTTTTTTTCCAGAATGGCTTCAGCCACACATTTATTTTCTCAGTGGAAAAAAAAAACAATGAGACAAATATGTGACTTCCTGGACTCACTGTATGAAAAATTGATGCAGACTTTAATCCCAAACTTCTGACTAGCTTATTGTGGTATTTAAGAAAGAAAACTCATGATGTCAGGGATCCTGACTTTATTGCAGGCGTAACATTTCAGACACCTGACACTACACAGCTAATGCAGATTCAGCTAGATGATGTTTTTTTCTCTCCAAATTTAAACCATTCACAACAGCATGATGCTCTAGAAAAACTACCAAAAGAATGTCTGCAATGGTGTTCCACACCTCCCCTACCTGATAAGAAACTAAGGCTGAAGAGGATTCCTAAATAAGAAAAAAAGATAGATACCTTTGCAACGGTTGAAGTCTAAAGGCTCATTTAAACTCATACACAATTTATCTGCTCCTTAAAAAACATGGGGGCAATGCTTTCCCCGTTTTCCACCACCTTCTCATAAGTAATCTGTTATTTAAAAGCACCAAACCTTAATTGTAGCATACAAGTGCATTTAAAATTTAAGTTTGATTTTTGGGAACAACCTTTAATGACATAAAAGCCTTGCTATGTAGCTTTGCATGTACAAAGTTCACAAGGATGTCTTCCATATCTAACTAAGAAAACAAAACAGATACCAATTAACACGTAATACTGCTAATTCCTCTGATTTTTCAGTGATGCGATTCTTTTAAATGTTCTATGTTTAAGTTAGGTGTGATTAAGTCTTGGTTGGAAATTAAAAAGCATCAAACAAAACAAAACAAAACAAAAACAAAAAAAAAGAAGATCCATTGAAACACTGATCCTTCAAACGTAATATCCTGCAGAAAAGTAACGTGTGAATCAATACAGATTTTTCAGTGGGGAAGTATTAGTGGTAGGTGGACAGCTAGACTACATGATCTTGGAGGTCTTTTCCAACCTTGGTGATTCCATGGTTTTCACCACTTTACGAATGAAATATGAAAAGAAATATGCTCTGATGGCAGAGAAAGCCAGAAGGGTCCTGATGGTCCTACATGCCTGCATGTGAGCCAGGAGAATCTCTGGCACGTTCACCGTCCTGTCAGATCAACGTAATTCTATTGCAATGTATTCTATCCCTTGGGCTGTCCTGTGGCTGCTGCCAGAAAGAAAAAAAAGGAGTGTATTACACAACTTGAACTTGGCCAACATGTTCCATACAAACAGTTCATTACAATCATTTAAGGATTCATGAGCCATGCACAGATCCCAAGATCAGAGCCATGTACCAAAATGGCTCTCGGGGGAAACTAAGGAGCTTTCCAAGGTAACAAAAGGCATTCCACACCATCAGATGTAACACCATACAGCACCCTCCACAATCACATTGAAAGTTGATATTTCTTACTCCCTTAACTTCTGTCTGCAGATGACTAGAAAAATATTTCCAATTTCTTGTATTCATAGGAAAAAAATGATTTTGTAGATATACCGGTGAGTACAGCGAAGAGTTACAGTACAAGAGCATTAAATACAAGTACTTGCATTGAAACATAGCAGCGATACCTCACAGGAGATGTCTAGCTACCTGAAGTGAGAGCTGGACATTCTTAGATGTGTTCACTCTAATCTTATCCTGCGCTCCTATGATAAGACCAGCAACATCATTAAAAGGATCTAAGGATCTTCCCTCAATAGCTAACAGTATTTACAGCAAGAGAAAAGTTCTCCCTGAAGATAATGAAACATGAATAAATTCACAAAAACTTCTGAGCAATGTAACTGGAAGAGGTCATGTACCATGAAAGCTGTTAAGTGTTTTGTTCACATTTTTACATAATTACTAAAGTTCTACTCCCAGAAGTAACTACATAAAAGTAGCAGCCTCTTATTTCAGTATCCTGCTCACTTAAACTTGCCCATTATTTTGACCTCACATTTTCCATTTTTTTCCTTTTTACCATTCCTTTAACTGCTGTGGAACATGAGCCCTTCCATTCCTCTTTTTGAGGCACCGTAAGCAGTTTAAAAGTGTCATAGCTTTTACAAGATTTACTAAATGCCCAAACTGCGCTCAAAAATTCATGTGGTGGACGTCTGATGACAGCAAGGTGTCACTTTACTGCCAAATTCCAAGCTGACTTTGCAAAACTACTAAGTGGGGAAAACAATAATTTTACTAACAAGGATTTAAAATATGCAGAAGTCAAATGACAAACCTTCACAGTGGCATTTTCAGATTTTCAAACAGTAATACTAAGTACTTTCAATGGTAAGTATGTGGTTTCATTTATCAAAACATATGCCAATTTACCACAGACAGTATAGGGATAATAGGAAGCTTGGCTGACTGTACAACACTGAAAGACAAGATGCATTGCTGGATCAATCATATTTGAACCTTGCTAGATGTAGATGAATACAGAAGCAATAGTCTTGCCTGGCAATTAAATTTAAACATAATCATCATCTGGCAGGCTTCAAATCATAGTGTGGGATGCCGTCATAGCATGCCGACAGTTCCCTTGCTGCACCTGCTTTGGCACCGGGCTAGATGCAGTCTCCGTGAAAAACACTAGACTTTGATTATCTGGTTCCTTCAGCCAGAAAGGTATGAGAAAGTTTTGATAGCCACAATTGTTTCATTCTATTTTATTCTCGATGCTTGGGATATATGTCCTTCAGCTGGCTCATTTTTAAATCACTTCAGTACTTAAACTGTCACACTTGATGCATAATCTGACACCTCAATGTCATAGTTTGAATATTTCAGCTCTGTTACTTTTAATTCTGTACCAGTTAATCATATTTTATTTAAAGGTAAAATGTTAATCTTCTGATGTTAAAAATCATCATACTTTACCCTTTTATGGTTACATATTAAAATATGGATATCTGACAATTAACTAGAGTCTTCCTTTCAGGATTCAAATGAGAAGTTCACAAGAGGTCACTTCAGAATCTGTGCAGTACAACAGTCTACTCTGTGTGACAGAGGTGCTCTCTTTAAATTCCTCTATACTCTGCAGATGAAGTTAGCACACTTCACCAGCTGTTACTTTGCTTTGGTAGATAGTATTTCAGTGCTGATTAAAAGGCTTACCAGAAAGCACTCCCAATCATTTGCTATAAACTGGTTCTTTGCTCTGTTTCAAGCTCAAAATTGTAATAGAGATATACTTCAAACATACAGTGGTTCTCTCTGAAATAACATAAATGGATTTTTTGTTGTTGTTGACATTTTAATATTACTACTTCTCTTGATTTGAAATAGAGCTGTAATGTTGAGATTCACACAGCCCCGTTATGAGGTCTTAGACTGCAAGCATTTCCCAGTAGGGATTTTTGTCTCTATACTTGTCTGCAAAGCAACTAGCAAATTGTTAATCATCTATAATTAAAGACACCATAAGCCCAGAACCCATCAGAGTATATCTCCAGTGCTCTCACGTGGTCCTTTATGCATAAAATATGCCTTTTCGTTTCAGCCCAAACCCCTTTTGCTTGTGAGTGCCTTCTTCAAGCCTTCTTCATGGGGATGTCATAGAAGAGAGGCATGTTTTGTTTTTTGTTTTTTTAATATATAATATAGAATAAAAGTAACAAATCTAAGTCTTATGCTCAGCTCAAACATTTTAATTAAAGATTTCCAGAGACTTACCACATTTGCACTGTTCAAAGCCAGGGGTATCCATAAAACACCATAAACGAGCATGCATACATTTAACCTTTCACGTCATAGAAAGGCCAGCAAGCAGCACCCCAAATCTTTTAACACATATATAGGAGAGAAAAGAGTCACCCAGTGTCACATACTGTAAGTCACTAAAAGCGTGGCACTGAGCTTGAAATTCACTGGGTTTCCATTCTTATTTAATCAGGTCATGATTGGTTCTTATGCAACATCATACACATCTTCATATTTAATCTTTCCTGTGACAACCACAGACTGCATGCAGCACTTATCTGCCCTAACTTTGTTATATTACTTAAAACAGTAAGAAAGTAATCTTAAGATAAAACTCAAACAGAACACGTTGTGAAGTATTCATTTCATTTTTTAAATGAAAGAAAAGCAGTGTGGTTTTGCTGACGGTAGCACTTTGGTTCTTTTACTCAGTTATTTCCTCATACAAAACTGCAATTATCAGCACTCTCTCTTAGGTTACTGATGCTCTGCTTCCACTGTTAACTCCATGCCAAGTATCAAATCTTTTCTGATACACATACACATAAGGAGTACAATACAATACTGATCATGCAATAACCATTTAGGGAGCAGCTCATATACCTCTACCCATCTGCAGAATTATAAAAACCAGGAAAAGCTATTTTAAATGTAAAACTAACAACAATGTAGAATTTCAAGTACATTTCTGCAGACAAGTACCAAGTCACCAGACTCAGCAAAACATCTTTTTAGAAAAAATAAACAGCTGCGAAGTTGAAACTTTTCCCTTCCCAACCCTTCTGTACAGTGATGGCCTACTTCCAGGAAGGCCAGGCCATGGACTACCGCCTAGTTCAGCATCTCGCTGCACAAGGCTCCGTGCCTTAGGCACGAGGCAATCTCAAGGTTACAATTCTTTAGTTTCCCACAACCACTGCTATGAATCTTACAAGACTCTTGCTCTTCCATGGAAAAGATTGTTCCCTACCTTTCATAAACAGGGTATCCACTACAACACTCAGAAGTGACTAGCAGGGGTAAGAGCCAAGTTTCATTTCTTATGGATTATTTAGAATGAAACAAACTATATCTAAAAAGTGCAGATATGCTTTTTTTATTTCTTTTGCAGTTCAGAGGAGGGGGGAGGGAAAAGCATCTCTGATTTGTATATTAAAGCGCAAGCATCTGTCCTACTGATGATATTCTAGGGAAGCACATTAGCATAAAATTTAACGATGTCAAATAAGTGGATGTGAAATAGGGACTGCGTAAAGACACTATTTCCAAGCCTGACAGAAACATCACTGTTTAGAAATGCAAATGAAACCATTATGTTCAATAATTATATGAAAATATGAACAGTTCAGCATGTTTTCCAGCCCTGATGGCGGTTAATGGGATGTACGCTTATGTAAATAACCACTATTAAAGCTAATGCTGAAAAAAACTAATAAATTCATACTAAAGCAACTGATTTAGTACGCTTTTAAACCCCAGCAGTGCTCACTTATTAGAAAGGAGTGCATTCTTATGTTTAGAACTCATTACTGTTACAAGTCACTGCAACTCCATCAATTACCATGCATTAATGAAAATGGGACACATACAAAAAAAATTATTGCCTCTCAGCAGTTTTCTTTAAAGACAAAATATAGAGGTATTACCATCATGGGGCCTTGAGGGGAACTTATCAGCAACATAATCTTTATTACTACAACTGTACTCCCTGTGCTATAACCCTGGGGTATTCTTGTCCCAAGAAAGGGCTAACCTTTATATAAAACTGGTGACATATATGCAATGAAAGTGGCCATACAGCCCTCAGTAAAAACTTTCCATTATTACAATTAAAAATATTTTTAAATAAACATATACACACTAGTATGTGAACATGAAAAGATAGATATGAAATGAAAAAGCACAATTCTTGAAACCACAACGAGGAGGTATAATACAAACAGGTTCATGAATAAAGGGTACAGACAGAAGTGCCCTAAGAAGCTCTCGTATCTTGAGAAATTCCATTCAGTTTCACACTTACACTTTTAATGACCTCCTAGAGAGCCAGAGAATTAAGATTTCAAAGATACTATTCATTACTCTTTGGAGGTTTGCTACAATTCCTCAGCATTATTTGAAAGATTCTTAGCTTTGGTTAAACATTACATTTGATGCTGGAAACAAAATCAACACAAAGCTGTTACAGGAATGAATCCCTCCAAATATTAAAAGCTGAGATTTATTGACTGTCTTTAACTCTGCAACTAGCCCACTATCATTATCCAAGCGGTTTCTGAAAATGAGATATTAATGCAACATCTACCGGATCCTAACAAGTTTAGCAAAGCTGAAAATGCTTTCATATTAGTTTGCATTGACTGGCAGCTTGAAATTAAGGATGGGTTTGAAAACTGTACTGTGGACAGAGAACTGATGTTAAACACTGGAGGCTAAATAGAGGAGATTCACACAGGACAGCTCAGCAGCTAGACAACTTTAATCCAAGGTGGCATTTTGCTACAGAAAATCACAACACAGACTCTCAGCTCCAAAAGCATTGTCAGTAACTATGCAATCCCACAACAACAGGAAGACAGAAATCATTCAAATTTTCATTGTGCATGAACACCAAGAAAATTAATTTAGATCAACAGTCAGTGGAGTAGCCAACATTAAATTAATGCTGTATTTAAGTGCTGTGTACTCCCCACAGCATACACAAAAGAAGTATTGCCCCAGTCAGAAAAAAAGCCAGGCTTAAACCAGGTACCAAAACTAGACTTCCAGAGACAGTTGTTGACAGCATTCAACAGCAAACAGTCACATGATGATAGTCCCCATGACAAACATCTGGGGATGGAAAGGAAGGTAGAGCATGGTAGAAGAAAATACACAAAGCTATGTAATTGCTTTCACTGAATCTCTGCTGAAAGAGAGATATGAACTGTTTTGCTATCTAGACAATTAAAACTATTTCATGAGCGAAGGCCACTCTAAGGTTAAAAACAGTAAGACAAATTTGCTACTGATTAATAATAAAGTCATTCATTTTGTTCCTCAAATCTAAAGTAATTACAAGCCAGAGTATGGCAAATGGATTTAGCAGAAGCCATTACATCAGAAGAATCCTTTAAAGAAGAACAGTAATTTAAAAGACTAAACTGAATAATGAACTCTCCTGAACAACAATTATTATGAGATTGATTTATTGAAAGTGTATTTAATCATGCAAGAAATGTTTAAACTTTCCTAAATAGTTCAGGGAGACAGAGAAACCAATAGCAGAGTCAGCCCAACGTCCTCATTATAGTTGAGAAGCTGAAGCAGATGGAGAATTCATTTAGTTTGGAAGGATAAAGTACATCAATTTCTCTGAATCCACATTTCTAGTCAATTTGTTACAGTACCAGCTTCAACAATTAATGATCTCATTTTCCCATTTATGCCTCCTTTTAAGAGAACTCAGTCTTTGTTTCCAAATGAGCCCAAATGTCATAAAAGAAAATACAAGTCAAAAAAAAAAAAAAAAATCACTTTGAAAGCTCGCATACGTAAAGATCAACATTTCAGCAGCAGCCACAAGAGTAGGGTCAAAATTTAACCTAGTCAGTTAGGATGCCTGAAAGGAAGATGTGCTTCACACTTGGTATACTGGATGATTTCTACAGGGAAATACCTTCTTCATGACCTACCTCCAGCATTTTTGTTAAGGAAACTGATGCTGATGTATGAGATTGCTATGGCTGATTGCCATGGCTGAAGCTACAATTCTAATGACAGGTTTCCCTTGTTAAGTTCAAATAGGTGCAACTCGTAGAACTGAGTCAGAAGGTCACCTGGTCCACCTCCCCATACACATGGGACACCTACAGCTCGACTAAGTGCTCAGAGCCCCTCTGGCCTGATCCTGAATGTCTTCATTGATGGGGCACCCATTACCTCTCTGGGCACACTGTTCAGTGCTTCAACACCCTTAGCACAAAAAAGCCTTTTCTCGGTGTCATCTGCAAACCCCCTGAGGGTGCACTCAATCCCTCTGCTGATGTGACTGATTACAGTATTAAAGGGCATCAGTCCAAGCACTAACCCCTGATGGACACCTGTTGTCACTTATCTCCATCTGGACATTGAGACCTTGACCACCATTTCTGAGTACAGTCTTGTAACCAGTTCTTCGAACAGTCCACTCACCAAATTTATATCTTTCCAATTTGGAGGGTAGGATGTTGTGGGAAACCATGTCAAAGGCCATACTGAAGTTCATTTGGACATCTTCCCTTGTCCATTGATGCAGTTATGCCATCATAAAAAGTAACAATGTTGGACAGGCAGGAGCACTTCAGCCTTCTTGTCCACTGATACAAGCATGAATGTATAATCCTCTGTGGGAGGTACATCTTCTTGGAATTTCCTTTTCTGGTTCACGTGCCTGTAGAAGCCCTTTTGTTCTTCTCTGCACCCCTTGTCAAGTTCAGTTCATTGGGCCTTGGCCTTCCTGACCTACAGAGCCTAGCAACCTCCCAAGCACCATCCTCCCAAGGTGCCTGTCCCCACTTCTACTTATCATCATACCCAGTTATGAGATTCAAACTCTACAGTACAGATAACATCAAGCTTTCACTCAAGATACAATTCGTCCTCTTGAAATGGAAGTCTGGTTTACTGTGAAGTATATTCCTACTAGACACTACCAACAGAGTATAATTCAAGCTCTTTAGCCAGCAAGACTGCAACTCAGAAACACCAAGACTGAGATGTGAGAATGCTGCTACCCCTCAACATTTACCCCACTGGGACTCCAAATTTCCACATTAGAGCTGCCAGATGGGAATCTCTCTTAAATTAACCACAGAAAGAATAATGTCATTCCATGCTTTCCAGTATAAATTGCAAAACTAGCAGCTCTGCTTCTTTTATCCCACATCTGTAGTTCTGTACTGACAATACTATTTCACAGGCAACAAGCCAATATTCAAGCTTGTATTCAAAAAACGCTGATGTTGATTGTTTAGATGCTGCCTGTCAATTCTGGACAATTTCATAATATGGACAATGTGGTTAGCTTGTGCTCAAAGGTGCTAGCTGGAAAAAAAAATAGAAAGTTGAGCTCTAAATGAATCTCCAGTCATTGATCCATTTGAACACTCAACATTACAATACATTTCACCTTGTTTTAAAGTTCATGAAAAATTCAAAATATCTTATTTACCCAATAGTCCTTGACTGATTATTTTACATTTGAGAAGTTCTTAAATACATACATTATTTAGCCAATACTGCCATTACAGAATAGCATATAAATATTCAGGGACTTTTTAATATGTTCAGCTTTTATTCAATGGACTGTAATGGTTGCTTAGAAACATTTACTAGCAGGAGATCTACAATAATAGTAAAGGAAACACCTTCAAAGAGTGAAGTGCTTGGATAAAATGGAAGAAAATTATAAATCGCTAATTTTTCATTCCACTCACATGCCTTCAAGCAAATTATGATACACAAAATGACATATAGGATATGTCCACATATGATAAACAGAAAAGGATGCATTTTGAACTCTAAGCTGACTTGAGAAACAGAAGAAAAAGGATAACTGTAATTCAAATCCCTCAATTTGTACCTTGTGATTATTAAGCATACAAAACAACAGCAAAACCAAAAATCAGAATTAGACTTAGCCAGAGTTAAGCAGTAAAACTGTTACTGAGTTTTAAATAAGCAGCCTGACTTCCAAAAGCACTCAGCACAAGCTTCCTGTAACTGAAAAGGCGTTCACACAAACTTTCTTCTTGCTAAAAACTAAAAACTTTAGTTTTTTTCAGTAGAGGGATCTACCTGCCATTTTTACATGCTTAACCATACTGTTAATCTCCATATCCTATTTCTACATGACACTGTGTGCTGCCTTTGTGAGTTCAAAACAACTGCCTTTTTTCAAAGGACAGCACTGGGTAGTCACAAACACGTGTCTGGTTCAGACAGGAGCACAAGCAGCAGGACAGAAGCACCACACATGCAACAAAACAAAGCACGCTGCCAAAGGCTTTCTGTGCCATACCTATCATTTCACTTCATTGGTTGTGATGACAATACTGGTGGGTCAGAGTGAAAAAGAAAACAGAATGGAAAAAAGCCTATTTATTTCCACACTGTCAGAAAAGCAAATGCAACATAATAGAGAGGAAAGCAGAACACAGAAGTCAGGTAAATTCTATAGTCTCACCTTTGCTTCCCTTTCATTTTTTTCTTTGGCATTAATCAAGTCAGTAATTTTATTTTTTCCCTAAAAAAATAACAGTAATTCCACATTAACACAAAAAAGATAAAATATGAGGAAATATGGAAGTATCACTAATTTACCAGTGTACGTGAGAGTAACACAATGAGCACTGCTATGGAAAAACTGAAATCACTTTATTAAAGAGTCCAGACAATGTTTATAAGAAGCTCATTACTCTTCCAGCAAATTAATATTTTTTCTCACCATCAGTATCAGAAAATTAACTGTTTTAGATGAATCAATATTCTTGCTAACTGCATGCAAAATCAAGAAATTAAATAGTCTTATGTAGTTACAACAAAAAGGAGATATGCAAACAGTCCGTGATCATGTTTAGACTAACCAATTAAATCATGTAGGATTTACGTTATGAGCTCATCTGCGTCTTCAAATCAACAGATCATGTTCTGTTTGAAAATAATTCCACCAAAAAGCTTAAGAAATCCAGGTACATTCTAAATATAAACCAAACAAGTAATTACTAGGGTTGATTCTTTTCTCTCCAAAATGATTATTCTGGCAAGCAAATAGTCTTTTTTCTTTCCTTTCACAATAATATTCACAGAAATGTTAAGGCTGCTTTTGGTTCTGCATTTATCAACATCACATGTACATGCACAACATCAAACGTAGATTTAAAAAAAAAAATCCTTAATAGTGATAACAAGTAAAGCTAGAGACCATAACATAATTTCTTTGGGCTTTGAAATAACAGTAGCATTTGCTTCTTAATAATCTCTTTTTTTTTTTTTCCAAAACATCTATCATGACAGTATTGGGGCATCTTACAAAAGATAATTCCCCATTTCTTATATTAACTCGTATTTGGGATCTAAATTAATAATGGGTTCTTGAAAATATGCCAGAAAAAAAGTCAGAAGCTTTTCTCTTAACAGCCCCCAGCATAAGTAGAAGGGATAACACATACAGCCTATGAGCACATGGCATGCTGCTTCTCATTTATTCTGAAAATACAAATGAAACTTAACAGAATTTCAAAGGACATTTAAGTTGCAAGTCTAACCTGCCAAAGAAAATGGTAGAATTCAGGTTGTTCGTATGTATCCAACATGATCTGGTGATACAGAAGCAAGAAACAAATATTTAACATGAACGTATGGGAAGACACAGAGGCTAGTGAACTTCTTCACATTAGCTTACTCCAGAATTCTGTTTCAAAGCTTAGTGTGTGCTATAATATACTGAACAGACACAATCCTCTTTAGTTGTGCCGTCTCATAATCATCTGACAAATTCCAGGTCCTCCATTCTGGCTCTTCTTTAAGTCTGATTCCTCAAACCAAACGCTTCTAAACTCAGACACAAGCTTCATTTCCTTCACATAATTCATGGCCAGATTAACCTTCTTTTCCAAATCTTTCCCTCAGCCATGTTCTAGCACTCATTTCCCAGTTTTCCACTCTAATTCCTGCTTAATCTTTCCTATCAGAAAAAAGATTCACTTTTCCACCATTTTGAGATACAAGTATCTTACCTCTGCCTGCCCCAACTTCCTTTTTTTTTCCCTTTTTTTGCCACCTTTCATCCAAAACACACTCCTTTTCCCTAGTTTGACCTCAAACTCTTTGACCTCTCTACACTATCTCCTCCACAAGTTATTCTTATCTTTTGACTTGTCTCTCCTTTCACATCTCCAGATGCAGATGGGATGAAGTTAGTTCCAAGTCTGGAAGGATATACTACAGTCTTGAGTCAGAGATGCAGCAGTCCACAAGAACAGGAACGTTTAGACTGTGCAGATGACCTATGATTGACGCACTGAAAGAGCCAGAGCACATGTTATGGGGCTCTACCAGAGTCTAAATGTTTGGCCCAACTGGGTAGATTTTAATAAGAACATCAGAAGATGTAATCGCAGAATTTATACCTTACACCACTATGGGCACCAGAACTTTTTAGAAATAAGCCTACAAGAGTTTATACAATGTAAAATAGGTTTAGATGTTGTGCTAAGAAACATGGTTTAGTGGGGAAACGTTGGTGGTAGGTGGACAGTTGGAGTAGAAGATATTGGAGGTCTTTTCCAATCTCAATGATACTACAATCCACTTTTATTTTTGGAACTCACTCAAACAGCTTATGTCAAGGTTTTTTTCTGCTTTTGCTTTTGTTTTTGTTGTTTTTTTTTCAATATAAAAAGAAATTGTGCACACTTTTTTGAAGTGGACATACCATGTGAAAATCTAAGTCAAAATAGCTTTTGACCAAACTATCACACACCACAGGCCTAAAGATAGCATTTTAGGAAAAAGAAATAGACTAGCAGACTAGATGACTATTTGAAACACCTCATTTTTATTTTTTTTTAAACTGTAATAAGCCTTTGGCAACCTTAACAAACAGCCAGCCTACTGAAGATCACTGAATGCTCACAAGGGTTGTGTTCCCTTTGGGGGAAGCGCTAGTAAGGACTGCTCAAATTTCCAAGTTTCAACCACAGTAGAAGTAGACAGTTCATTTGAACAGAAACTAAACTTGCATGCAAGCTTCCTTGCCCTACTCAGTCATTACTGGCCAAAGCAAATGTAAATTTAGACTTCAGATAGATACTATCCCTCTTTCAGTTCTGTGACATTACTTAAAAGTCCTGTTGTGAGACCGCTGCAGAATGCCCTCACCCCTCCAAGCTTTCATTATAGCTCATCAACAATAAATTTGAATAGACGGGTTCACAAGCCTCTGAACAACAGCAACAAACATATGAACAACAACAAAATGAGAAAATTCTGCTGTTAACGTAAGGAGTTCAAGCACACAAAGCATATCCTTTCTGCAAGATCCTTTTTAAGAAAGAAAAAAAAAAGACATCTCCCTGGAAAAGCACACACTCCCCATGCTATTCAAATTCAACCTCTACCAAGCTGAAATTACATTTCACAGGATAGCTGTAACCATTATATCAGAAGCACTGATTTATTATTGTAGGATCATTTTAAATACTGGGCTAGATAAAGTAATTTTATAGAAAATAAATTGGCTGGGGGAAGGGGGAAAAGCACGTAAAATTGATTTTACTAGACTTGGAGGTTTTTCCTTATGCTATTATATTTCTTACTTACAAGTGAACTCTGTAAATTTCAGAAGAATTTCAAGTTGCTGTACTTAAAAATAGCCAGAATCTATATTCCACTTTGGCAAATATTTCTTAGCAATCCTCATCTTACAACAAGCATTCAGAGGTCAGATGACAAGCAAGTATTCTAACAGTTAAAATTACGTTGTTTTAAATTATAACCTTGTTTTATATTTCTAGTCTTTATAGAGTTTTATGAAGTATAAAATTGCAGGCATTAACCTTCTGCCATGACTACTTGAATTCCTGTAAGGTATTCAAACTTGTGCAGTCATTTTCTAACAAGAAAAAAAAACCACAAAACAATGAAACAAAGCAAAAAAAGCAAGGATGGCTACTTCCCAATAATCAAGTAAACCTCAGATGAATTAGTGAAATTTTTATGTGCCTAAATTATATAAATACATATTGAATATATCCATTGGGAATGTAACATCCCACCCTCGTTCATGCACTGAATGAATCCACAAGATGTCATACAGTAAAAAATATTTACTTCAGTGTAATCAATGTGAAAGAGTTGTAGTCATATCTAATGGCTCTTAAATACATCAGATTTAATATTTTCCAGGAACTGTTCCATGCCCAGCCAAGCTTGTAAATGTGCATATTATTTATTATAAACAACAAAACAACAAAACAACTTTTTTCTATCAGTATTAGTGCCACTAAGCTGCAAGGGATCTGCTGCATTATCAACAGCAGTCCCCTGCTGTCAAAAACAACAAATTACAAGAATTTCTTTCATAAGCCAATCAAGTTCCAACAAAAAAAAAGCACCTTCTCTCTTCCCTCCCTCCAAACATTTCAGTGTTTTACTGTAAAATACAATTCCTCACAATTTCAAGAATCCTCCACCAACTTCACGCTTAAGCTGTGGACTGTTTGTCTCCAGTTATTTCTGTTCTATTCGGCTGCGGTTGGACTTGATGATCCTTGAGGTCCCTTCCAACCTGAGTAATTCTATGACCCTGTCACTGGCCTATTGCTTGAAGAGTCCCTTTTGTCTCAGCGTTTTCTCTTCCTCTATTCACTTCACCACTAAGTCAGCCTAGTTCTATACGGCCAGCCACTATCCATAAGCACACATGCACACTAGTCCCTTCTCAGAAAATAGGTTCTGCAAACCTCCATAATCCTAACAAGCCTTTCTCCATAACTTTTCTAATTCCATTTCTTTCTACAGCAAGGGGTGACTCAGAACTGAAAATAGCTCTGCACGCTAAGTTCCATCAGTGCTTTTTACAATAGTATTAGTAGTCTCCCTACTTACACAGCTGCTGATGAATTACATGCTATTTGCTTTTACTGCAGTTGCAGAACTCTCTTCTATATCCCGCTGTAGTCAATTGCTGCCTTCTGAGGAATTAAGCAACAAAGCCTCAATATCAAAGATTTGGAGAGATACGAACATGAGTATTTTGTAAAGATGTGTAGAAAAGCTATGATTCCTTGCAAGATCATTTTGCATTTGGTATTTCAGGACTGGGACTAAGTATATGCAGTTTAACAAAAATGGAAGTCACAGTCTGCATTAAAAAAAAATCAGCTAAACCTACATTAATAGAAAATGTCCAAGCTGGCTAAACCCTGGAGTACAAATATACAGGTTTAAATGCCTTCAATTTAAGTTACCTTTCACAGGATGCAGAGAGCACCAGAGTAGTGCAAGATATATTTTAGACCTCAATTACAACAACCTAACAGGATTAAAAGAAAAAACATCTCTAACCATATTTTAATGCACAAATTCCTTATTGTCATTTCTAGTTGACAAATATCTATTTCATAGCAAAACAACATCATAGGAACAGCTGGATGGCAGTTTTAAGCTCAAATGAACCAGCATCACATGCTGACAAGTCATCTCTCTGATTGCTTTTGAATGGCAGCACATGCAGATTTATTCTCTGCCATAAATTAGAACAATTATTTCTCCATAGTTCACTTTTTATTTCAGACAGTGAGCCCTTTCATACTTTTTTTTAAAGGATATCTTCCCTTTCCTTGATGATAAGCTCATTCTGTTCCTCTAGCTGTCTGATCTTCTTCTCAAATGACTCCTGTTCAGCTTTCAGCCGCTCTTCTGTCACCTCCTTCTCTTCACTCACCCTGAAAAGAATTTGAGAGAAATAAAATATATTCCCATAAACACAGTGCCCAACTTCTAGATCCTTTGCTTAAATAAATGCATCCTCCCCAGCCACATAAAGCTCCATTTCTCATAATGTTTACTCTATCATATTACACTGAAAGTTGCATAAAGATTCCCAAGAAATTATTTGAGACAGTGGTCTCAACAGAGCGCATGCACATTAATGGGAAGCACAGAACTACAAAGTAAGGCTCTGAACCCACAGTGAGGTCTGAGCAGACTGATTTTCTGCAGCTGTAATGAAGACACATTGGGATCCATATAAGCCTAGGGCATGTAGACAGAAAATTCAAATGGGTGAGCTTAGCTACTGAGACAGAAAGGAAATTGAAAAATCTCTTTTCTTTCTTAATCTATAAACTAATTCTTCTTTCACATTTACTAGTCAAATATAAGTTCAAGAAAGGAACATTTTTCTTGTTAGTTTTTCTCCAAATGAAACAGCTTGCCTTCTTCTGTGGATCTTAAAATATCAAGCCACCGGAGTAAATTCTCCCTTCTGCCTGGGCCATGGCACCCTGTATATTGCTGCCCAGTGTAAATAATTAGATCTAGATTAAAAGATTATAATGTGAGAAATTTTTACTATGATCATTTATTCTGCATCTCAAGGGGAGATGTAAAAACAGTTGTTCTGTTATCACGTAGACAAAATGACCATTCCATATTGATGATTCTGTGACTATGTTAAAAACATGGCTAAATATAGATACAAACACACATAAAAGCCATTCAGGGTCTGAGCCACCATTTGTCATCATCTTTCCCTTCTTAAGACAACGCAGAATTATTCTGGTCTTCCAACAGAAAAGCCATAAATACTACAATTAGGTCACCCCTCCAGGGTGAGCTACAAGCAGGCAACATTCCCAAACTCTAAGCTCAACCTACAGCCTTTCCCACAGCATCTCTAACAGACTACATGAATTCATAAATTATTAATAATACCAAAACTTGCACCTTTTCTCTACAAACCTAGAGGCTGAAAAATAACATACAGAATATATCAAATTCCATAAATTAGGACAGTTTGATAGCTTGGAACGAGCCGTTAAGCATAAAGTTTCTAGGTTAAAAAAGACATGGATTTAGCATCAAAATATTCCATTATTCATGTGCCCAAGGCCTTATTTACAACCCTATGCCCTAACACTCCAAGGCTCCCTTCTCTCCCTCAAAGACTTAACAGGGGTTTGTACACATCAGATAATAAATAATGAAGAGAAACAGCTATATTAACTCTGCATCCATCTCATCCATATGCTCCTGTAATGTGAGCAGGCAACAAGTTTTTGAGAGTGGTCAACCATAAATCCTTGCTCCCCAACAGTCACAGGAATGGTATATATGCCACAGGCTGCAGACCCAGGCTTTTCCATCTACCCAAACCAGTTTTTTTCCTCTGAATCAAGAGCAATCAGATAAAGAGTCTAGAGCATATGACCTATCTTCATGTGAACAGCAAAAGATATAAGCCTGTGTATTTTTTCCTAGAGTTAGGAGTAGTAGAGAATAGCGAATAAAAGATACCAATCAGAAAAAAACACAATGAAGGCAGCAATGGGCAGATAAATGAAATACATGAAGGAAACAAGAACAGAAAAAACAATTAGATGAGGAACAGTGGACAAATACTGTCTCCAGGACACCATACAAGGAAGGATGCTTGTTTACTAAGCAGAAGACAGATGCTGCATTAGAACATGGTTAAGAACAAATGAAGCTCTGGACAATGCTGGCAAGCAAGAGTGTGAAAATCAAACAATAACACATGAAAATGTGATGAAGAAAGAAAGAACTGTGCAGTAGTGTAACTGCTCTAAAACAGGCTTCATCCATTTCTAGATTCTGTGATTTGCTGCTTGTATCCGTCTGCATCACATTCACTTGCTCTGTTTGTATTTAACACAGATCACAGAAGGCTGACATGCTCACAGACACATGAATATACTGTGCCACATATCTTACGCAGTACATGACTGAGAACAGTAAGTGATCTTAGAAGAAACGTGGCAGTATGTGTTTATGTATCACAAAGCAGAAGACAGCTCATAAAGGGCAGGCAAGATATAGAAGACAGTTACTCACAGGAGGTGGCAAAAGAAAGTTAGAGAAAAGAAATACAAGAATGTCATCAGATTGTGCTGGATTTATGTCATATCCTATACATAGCTCAGAGAGATTTTTTTATATCCTTCTTTCTTTGCCTTCTGGCAGTAAAGAACAGAAGATTCTTAGCAAAACTATGAAGGAATTCACTGCTGCCAAACAGAAACATTTCAAGGCTCACAATGCTCCTAGAAAGAAATGTAACTTGTTTTTCCATGGTCAGAAAGCAACAGAGAAAGGAAGGCTGCTCTCCATCTACAAAGGGCACAACCACTCCACTGGGCAACATATTGATGTTCAGCTTGACTGTCATTGTTTGCAGGTGCAAATAAAGACTGACAACTGAATGTGAAGACGACATATCAGTAGAACTATTTCTGCTGTTAAATGTCTACAATATTTCTTTGTGTATAAATTTACAAACATAGAGAATGGTACCTGAGCAAGTTAAGACAAAGAAGACAAAACAAGAAGCACAGCCGCTGGAAGCCTCACTCATCAGTCACATACTTGTTGGGAGCATTTACCTTTTGGGAACATTTGCTTGAAACTAGTCTGCTACCAAGTTTTAAAAAAAAAAACAAAACATTTTGGTGACCACTCTTGCAAACCACAGGATTTAATTTTCAAGAAAAAAATGGCATCTGGAGTAGGCATGGTGACAGGAGGAAAAACACAGACCAAGGACCAAGATAAGTGCATCAGACAGAGCCCCACATACACGAACCACAGAATGCAATTGGATATTCCAAGTGAAAGATGTGCACCAAAAAGATGAAACAAATTTAATGCCAGACTCCATCACAACATGCCTCTGGCAGAAACAGGCAACAGTGACATTTAGTATCAGCACTGCAGGAAGACAGAATGGCAGCAGTTTTGTCTTAAGGGTACTGTTTGCAAATGTGATGCATTTTACTCAAGTGTCACAAGCAGTCTGTATAAATTTAAAAAATAACAAAAAAAAAAAAAAAAAAAAAACCTCCAACAATCCCATAATTGAAATTGGTGCACAATGGATACATTTTATTATATGCAGCTTGCAAAATAATACAAAACCTGATCTCACAGCATGAATTTATAGCTACAAATGACTTTTTAAGTACAAAAGGTAAGCGTGATTGGTGATGCAATAATTCTAGGCATGCTTTACCTATCAACGAGAAGTAATTTTCATACAAGCTTAGGGATATCTCATTTGCAGTCTCACTGCCTGACTAATTAAGAGGACTCCAGCAGAATATTGTCTCTTAAAGTAACACACGCACATACACATAAATAAAAAGATTGATACTGAAGTTATAGCCTGGTTACAATTTGCTAAATATGAGATAAATATAGGCAAACCCAGGAAAGAAGGCAGCTCAAGTGGTCAAATGCTGTGCCTTTCTAAAATGGACTTCCACATGCAAGCTGTCCTTCAAAGATTCTAAGTGCAGGAGGGACAACGCTTAAATCAGAGGTACATGCTACAAATACTTAGTTCTACTGTATTCCTTTGCAATGGTTTCCCGTTCTGTATTCAAATTAGCCTTCTGCTTTAATTCCACTTTCAGCTTTTTTAGAAAACTTCTGTTTTAGCAGGTCTATTTCATCTTAATGTCAGGTACAGAAGTCCACATAACGCAATGCTAGCGGACAAGATTTGTGTCCCAGACAGCCACCACTCTACAAAGAGTTTAGGAAGCCAGTGGCTTGGGAAGGATGAAGCATTTCTCTGTGAGGTACAAAGGGCTGTCTAAAAGCTGTTTATCTAGCTGCTAAGTGCAAGTCATTCTGGGGGTGCCATCAGTCTTTGCCAGAAAGACACTCATCTGATAGCAAAAAACTATATATAGTATCTCTGAAAAGGGCAGTCACTCCTGTTTTTGAGAATAAGGACATTATCTTTGTACCCAGGTTACTTTCATGAACTTGTTTGCAAAAACTACAGGGAATCAAACACAAAGGTTGAAAAGGCCTCCAAGATCATCTGGTCCCTCTACCCATCTACCACCAATATTGCCCACTAAGCTGTGCTCCTTAGTACCCTATCTCCAAATTTCTTGAACACCCCCAGGGATAACAATTCCATCATCTCACAAGGCAGCCTGTTCCAGTGTCTGACCACTCTTTCAGAAGGGATTTTTTTTTCTAACATCCAACTTGCATCCTTATCCTAAAACTTTAAATAAGATAAACTAAATAGTTAGACGCAAATTCTCAATACTAAAAGCCAAAACAAACAAACAAAAAAAAACTAACATGACCATTCTATGTCTTATAGTCAGTTCATTCAAAAGAAAGCTGTATGTGAGCTGTACTTTTAAATGTTAAAGGCAGAACTATGATGTGCATCATAGCAGGAGTCAGAAAGTCAAAATTCTGCAGCTATGTGTCAGGAGCAAGGTAAACACTTCCAAGTGTTTACATACATTTTCTCCACAAACTAAGTTAAGATCATTTTCATTCAGCTAAATGCTGAGACCTCTCAAAATCTGCCTATAGCTTTTAAAATGTATGAAATCATTCTCAGTATGGTCTTTAGCAAGTCCTTAATCTCAACAGTCAACTGGATAGATCCCAAGACAGCTTGCACTCCCTCTTGGAAGAGGCTAATGTGTCCTGACACTGGCACACAGTATGATGGTAAGAACCTTTCAGTGTCTTCACTGTGTCACTACTCATTTCATTACATAAGCTGATGACTGCTTTAGGAGTAGCCTGCAGGAACAAAAGCTGAGATAAAGACTATTTTTTTTTTCTCTTAAAAGGATTCTGCTTGTAGGGAGAGTTAAAATTTGCTCTTACCATGTGCCTAATACTTTCATCACCATGCCAGCAGCATCTTGTTGAAAACAGGAAGGTACCATGCTGGTTGGCTTTGAAAATCATGGGAAATTCTTGAATGTGATCACCCATTTACTCACAGAGCTCCTCAGCGTTCATGGGCATGACTCTGCAAATCTACAATATTATAAGGCCAAGTTGAAGACGTTGCACTTGGATCAGAGCAATCCCAGATATGAGTGGAAACTGGGAGAACTCATTGAGAGCAGCCCCATGGAGAAAGACTTGCAGATTCTGGTGCACAAAAAGCTGGATGTGAGCCAGCAGTCTGTATATGCAGCCTGGAAGGCCAGCTGTGTCCTGGGCTGCATCAACAGAGGGACTGCCAGCAGGGTGAGGAAGGTTACTCTCCCCCTACTTTGCCTTCATGAGAGCCCACCTGGAGCACTGCATCCAGGACGTGGGGCCCCCAGCACAATAGTTTAGATGGTCTGATACTGATAGGACAAGGGGAAATTGCTTTAATCTAAATGAGGGGAGATTTACATTAGATGTTAGGGAAGAACTTTTTTTTACTCAGAGGATGGTGAGGCACTGGCATTGGCTGCCCAGAGAAGCTGTGGATGTCCCATCCCTGGAGGGGGTCAAGGTCATATTGGATGGCACTCTGGGCAGCCTGATCAGAAGGTGACAGCTGTGCCCACAGCAAAGGGTTGTAACTGGATGGTCTTTAAGGTCACTTACAACTCAAGACATTCCATAATTCTGCAATATTCCAGTTTTCTAAGTTTGCATCCAGTTTGCATTTCTCTTTTCACTTTAGGAGGGAAGATAAACTTGATATGTTCAAAGGAAAAATAATGGTTAGATTATCACAGAGCAAAACCTAAGATTATTCTAAACAAGAAAGAAGGATTAGAAAGGAGACAGCTGTGTCCTTCCATTCGACACTGTCTCAAAATTCAATTTCATCAAGTCTCTAACAGCTAACGTGATGTCAACCACTGGATTCCCAACAAGAGAGTATAAGTCAAGCAGAGTAACTCAGTTTTTCAAAGGAAAGTATAATAACAATAATTATTAGGTGTGGCCAGCAGGGAGAAGGAAGTAATTGTCCCCCTCTGCTCAGCTCTTGTGAGGCCCCATCTGCAGCACTGCGTCCAGGCCTCAGGCCCCCAGCACAAGAAAGATGCAGAGCTGTTGGAGCAGGTCCAGAGGAGGGCACTAAGATGATGAGAGGGCTGGAGCACCTCTCCTGTGAGGAAAGGTTGAGGGAACTGCGATTGCTTAGCTTGAAAAAGAGAAGGCTCTGGGGAGACCTCATTCTAGCCTTCCAGTCCTTGAAGGGAGCATATAAACAGGAGGGGGAAAGGCTGTTTATGAGGCTGGATAGTGATGGGACAAGGGGGAATGGTTTTAAACTGAGACAGGGGAGGTTTAGGTTAGATATCAGGAGGAAGATTTTCACACAGAGGATGGTAACACACTGGAAGAGGTTGCCAAGGAGGTTGTGGATGCTCCATCCCTGGAGGCATTCAAGGCCAGGCTGGATGTGGCTCTGGGCAGCCTGGTCTGGTGGCTGGTGACCCTGCATATAGCAGGGGAGTTGAAACAACATGATAATTGTGGTCCTATTGAACCCAGATCATCCTATGATTCTGCGGTAATATAGGCAGCAACACAATTTACTCGCACCAAGACAAAGTCTCACACTTCAGCATATAAGCTGATGCATTTTCTCAGTGTTCAAAAGTGCAATGGGAATGAGAGTTGGAGGAAAAGAAGGGAAAATAGGAAAAGTACATCAGCTTTCCTTCAGCAGCTGCAGAAGTCAGGTGAATAACACTACTCTGAACTGCTAAAGCAAGATGTGGTTGAAATCCAAGCACCAGACATTAATCATATTTTGCCACTGGTTTCTATGCAGACAGAATTTTGTCACTGCACATCTGCCTTCATGCGGAGAGTTGCTGACCAGCATATCTGCCTTCATGCAGGCAGTTGTTGACCAATCTTTTTCTTCCATCATCCTGCAATAACCATGCAGCAATCAGTTTCAACCACCATTACTCTAATTCACAAACAGCATCAAAATAAGAATGTTTAATTACAGCTCTGGTCAAGTGAGATCTTTATTCTTCCAGTTATTTAGTACAGGACAGTCTTCCCAGAAAATTTTAAGCATTCTGCTGATTCCTTTTCTTCCTTAAAACAGCAGTGAATGTTCTGTCTGTAAGAAGCTCTCCATCATTGCACAACTCAAGATGAAAATTATGGAGAGTTTGTAAAAAGTGACGAGGTGAGCGGAATTAAAGTTCAACATCCCTATTACTCTGCAAAGGACTTTTAATTACATCCAATAAAAATATGATTAGGTTTAAAAATAAAAGAGAACTAAGTATAAAATAATAGTGTTCCACTAATTTTACTTTTCAAAATTAATGTTGCTGCACCTTCTATTTTTCTTCGAAGAAATGTCAGGCAGAAATATCAAGCTGTCCTTGGGGAAAAATCATAGCATCTGAGATTTAAGAAGAATCCCATACTCAAATGAGTTAGTGTACAAGTATTCACTAGGGAGCAGTGTATTACGAGGAACAATGAAGTAAAAGACTTTTTTAAATATTAGAATATATCTCTATATATCAACAGTGGCAACAGTGTCCGAATAGCTCCAACATCTGACAATTTGTAACCAGGCTTCCTAGCAATCTACTCATTTTGACAGCCTTAACTAGACATTTTCTAACACATGAGGTAGGATAAAATAGCATTGCAAGCATGAAGAACTTCAGAAATTACTGAAATATTGTATAGCAAGGAATCCTACATGGGCACAAATTATTAGTGGGCAAAATGATCTTGTGGATGAGGACAATCAGAGAGAAAATACTCTTAGCTGCACCAGAGACTTATTGCATGACCTTGAACAAGTAACTTAATTTCTCTGCCCAAGTTTTCCTTTATGAAAAGAAAAAGGACAGTAATGCTTGCCAATTACTGCACATATAAAATTTATGATGAAAAGTATTTCATTAATACTGAGAACTTGCACACTGTTCTAGCAAAATTTTGCAGCTAAGCTCTGAGAGTGGACACTATCAGCCCAGAGGACTTAAGATGGTCTCATGAAGTTTTCTCCTCTGGTATCGTAATACAGCCTGCCACAGTTCCACGTGTTCCTCAGTTTTTATAGACATCATGCAAGAAGCAGATTCCCAGAGATTCTAAAGCATAAGGGACAGAGAAGAAGAAAAACAACCCTTCTCTCCCACTCAAATTTATCTTTGACATCATTTGTCTCCATAAATGCAACAAGTACAGGAATGAAAATCAAAAACTTCTCACTCAAGCTGAGAAAATTCCATCACTACAGCTTCTCTTTTCACAGAATTAGGAGAACATGAAGAAATTAAAGTAGAATTTTGCCAAATTAAGTTGGCAAAATAAGCTAAAACCACAGCGGATTCTATTGCTCTACACATGCAAACATGAGTACATACAGATTAGCATTTTTTAGTCACAGGATCAGCAATCCATCTGTAAGGTACAGTTCCTTACACATGTTTATTCCTGACAAATAAGCATTACAGAATTTCATATCAGTGACATTCTTACTTCCAGAAGACAATATTTATAAGCATAAACCTACATAACATGTACTTTTTAAAGTACAGGTTAAACACAGCAAACAAAATTCTAGTCCTGTGACTGTATTTATATGGATGAACTACTGCAGGTCACAAAACTTTGGCTTCTGCTTTCATTATGTTTAGGATATTTTGGGCTGAAACAGGGAAAAACTGATCAGGCTGCTTCACTATTCATACCTCCTCTAGGAATAAAAATTACTTTATGCAAATATTCAGTTCCATAATGCAGTTCTACATTACTTGATGTTAATTAGAAGAATGACTCTCCTTAACCATAATGCATTTTCAGGTGATGCTTATTCTCACCTGGCAAGTTCTTTAATTAAGTTTGCAATGCGTCTCTTGTCCTCAGGACATAAATCCTTTAAAGAAGCACTCTTCATTCCTCCTTCATTAGTGACCTGAAAATTGAAAGCCACATTTTAGAAAGTACTCTTAAAAGAGAACAAGTATTTCATAAGACATTAAAAGCATTTCTGGACCTAGTAATTAGAAGCTGAAGATAGACAAATTCCAACTGGAAATAGTGTGCATACTTTCATCTGTAAGTACAGTTCAGTGGAGCAAATTACCAAAATTGTGGAGAATTCTGAGAGACTTGAAACTTGTAAAATGCAGGATACTTTCTTCAACACTAAACATGTTGAGTAAAGTTTCAAGACTGATAGTATTCACTGATCTAGATTAGATAAAATGCAATAGATTCTCATGACTTAGAAATCTAGTGCAGCAATATTCAAACCCAGATTCAAACTTTATTTTATTGGAATCCTGAAATGCAGAGTAAGAAAAAAACATTAGGATTTAGCAACTGTCAGCAAAGCAAACAAAACAGTAAAAAATGTGTGCAATATATTGTTAATGTAAGTACATATTTCATACAATCTTCTAATGCATCAAAAAGTACACAGCCCTTTGTAAGTCACCATCATTTGTTTCTAATTATTTATATGCTACCTTCTCAACTTACCATTCCTTCTCAGAAGAAATCTTTAGCGTATTCCAGTACTTCAGTTCTTTTAATGCATTCATTTATTACTGTTAAAAACTGCAGCATTTGTTATCAATGTCCACCAGAGGGCATATTGCTCTACATCTGTGCAATAATCCTTTGCAGTGCCTAGCTACTGCTATTACTACCTACTTCGGGAGTTTCCCAGTGGGAAAAAAATCTTTAGTCAAAATTGTTTTTATTCTCCAGAAACTTCAGTCAGTTCTCCACTGCTAGCAATAAGCACAAAATAAGAAGCCCAAGATGACAGCAGTAATAATAGCTGTGCTGTTGTGCCCAAGATTTTGGCGAGTTTAAATATTTCCACTTAGTCTTACTTGTTTATTTTCAGTCCAACAAACCTTTTTTACAAACCTGAGCACATGCAGTGCTCAACATGAGATACAGAAGGCTACCAAATGCTTTGCAGCTTGGCCAAGTTAGCATAATACAGCACAGAAGAACCTCTGAACATAGAAAAGCAAACACTAGACTTATCTCCCCTCATTAGCAGTAATAGCAGCTGACCTACACATAACAGAGAGGAAGTGCCCCTTTCCACTCTTAGCTAATTGCTTCTTGAACAGTGGTTTAAAACAAAGGACTATACAGCTTTCCAAAGAGGTGATGATTTTACAGTCTTGTTATATTCACCTGACCCTGCGAGTACGCTCTCATTTTAACTTCAAGATAGTTTCCTTGAAAAAACAGTTTCACAAGACAAATTACATTTTGGTGCTTTTCAAGGGGATTCCGATTTCCTTCCCAAGCATATACCATTTACTATACACAAAGAAAGCCTTCAACACAACTGAATTTAAGTTAAACTAAACGTATAGTTAAAGGATGTTCATTTCCTATGTTGCAAATGTCTGAAAATTTTTATTTTCTTTTTAGTTGACTGCTGCTGGAATTTTTTTTTTTTTTCTAAAAAAAGTTCTTCTTCATTCAAAAAGTGTCATAAACTGGATTGCTTTAATAGATGAGATTTCAACAGAATGTCCACATACATATTTTCAGACAAACAAACAGAAGGAAAAGGAAAAATTGGAAAATTAGTCCATGCTTGTTAGTATCATCCATAGGTATAGATGGCAGACAAAAAATTCTTAAGGCAGGCTTGTATTGTAATACTTGTCATAGAATGGCTTATGTTAGAAGGGGCCTTAGAGCCCATCAAGTTCCAAACCCCTGCCATGGGCACAGCAGCCAACTATCAACCAGATCAGGCTGCCCAGGTCCCGAGATGGGGCATCCCACATTCTCTGGGTAACTTGTAATAGTGGCTCACCACCCTCTGAGTAAAGAATTCCTAAACAACTAACCTAAATTTCTCCTCTTTTGCTTAAGGCCATTCCTCTTTGTCCTATTGCTACCAGATCGTGTAACAAGTCAATCCCTCTCCAGCTTCTAAGCTCTCCTCAAGTACTGGAAGGCTGCAGTGAGGCTTTACTGGAGCCTCCTCTTCTCCAGGCTGAACAAGCTCCCTCAGCCTGCCTTCACAGGAGAGGTGCTCCCTCCAAGCACCTTCATGGCCCTCCTCTGGAGTCCTCCAACAGCTCTCATCACTCCTGGGCAGGGGACCCAGACCTGGACGCAGTACTCCAGATAGGGCCTTAAAGTAGCAGAGTAGAGAGGGACAATCACTTTCCAGCCCTGCTGGCTTCACTTCTCAAAATGAAACTGTGGAATTAAGCACAGCATCAGCTCTGCCACAATCATAAAAACAAGACAACAAATAAGATAGATTCCAAGACCTTATAGACTCCCTTTTCAAGATGTTTGCCCTTTCTACACACCTACATAATTTCATAACTCCGTATTTTCTAGAGGAAGTACACTACATAAGGAGAAGATGCTCTCACTTTATAAACCACACATTGAAAGGGGACAACTTGCTGACGAAGCAGACAAATTCCATCAAACGGAAAGTAGGAAGATGGAAAATTATGATCAAGAACAGTTAACCATTGATTTATTCAAACTGCAAAAAAAACTCCAGAGCTAACAAGAGTTCCTGAAGTCTTCTCCAAAACTTTCAACCTATTATGCTTAGTCAAGTCCACATGGAAGAAAAGGTAAGTAATTATTTCTGCTAAGATTCACATTAGACTGAAATCCAAACCGTTCTCTTCAGTAGACAATCCTGGTAAATTGTAATAGTGAGCTACCTACCAATACAAAAATTAAGTGATTAAATCTCTCTAGACATGTACATAACCCTACATGCACCTGGAAGAAAATCATTTATTTTAGTCATGAAAACTCCTTGTGAACAAACTTGGAGAAACCTTCCTCTCTGTAACAAGTAAAATGTATTTGTTCTGTTCGTTTCAAGCAATTCAGAGTTTATCTTCAAAGTACAAGGTTTCCATGAGGAATTTAAATGACATGAGAAAAAAACAGGTTAAAAAAGAGTAAAAGATTTGAAGCTACTGTATTGTCACAGTTGTAAAAGTACATCTGAATCTCAAATGCAGATTTGGTGTATTACACACTATATATAAAAGAATAATAATAATTTCTAAATAATTTTCACCAGGAAAACTGAAAAAAATTTCTCTAAACAGCAAGTAATACTAGCAACACAAAATACAAGAAAGTAGATTTTAAAGTGAGGTACGAAGACATCTACGAGGCACGTCGCTTGCAGATGCTTACAATGAAATGTATTTACATAAAGATTCTGCATAATGGCAGCTATTTGTGAAATTTCTCCACATGTCTTTTAACAACAACATCATTTGCAAAGTGGAAGGACATACCAGCCTTCTAAAAGCAAGTGCTGATAAAAAGAAATATAAACTGAGAAGAGACCAGGAGCAGTCCTAAAAAACGAATACTACCATGTCATAAGATGGAAAGTAGAGCTACTTAAGGATTGAAAGAGCAATGACACTGTCAAACTATCGAGAACAGCATGATCTATCTTCACACTGAACATACATGTGAGGCATACAGCATTTAGTCAGCACACAGATGACAGGCATCTTCACCCAGACACAAAATAATTGTTTAATGCATGTTAATAAAGCAGTGAACCTGAAGCAGTCAAAAATTTTAGATACTGCCTGGAAGTGCAAAGATACCTCACATTAGTAATTTAGAAACTCACTCCATGTGACTACCTAGCAAGAAACTTAACAGCATTGAAATGGCTTTCAAATGGCTTTCATAGTCAATATGCTGTCCAAATCTTGTTAGAAAAATGGCATTGCTCAATAATTTTACAAATATCACGAGAATCATAGAATCACAAGGCTGACAGCAACCTGCAAGATCATCTAGTCCAACTGCCCTGCCATCACCATTGCTACCACAAGCATTAAACCATATCTCGCAGCTCCTCATCCAGATGCCTACTGAACACTGCCAGGGACAGCAACTCCACCACCACCATTCCAGTGCCTGACCACTCTCTGAGAGAGAAAGTTCTTCCTTATATCCAACCTAAACCTCCTCTGATACAACTTGCAGCCATTTCCCCAGGTCCTGCTCATTGCCTGGAAGAAGAGGGCAAACCCGTCTTCACCACAACCTTCCTTCAGGAAGTTGTACAGTGCACTGAGGTCTCCCCTGCGCCTCCTCTTCTCCAGACTGAACAATCCCAGCTCCTTCAGCTGCTCCTCATAAGCAGTGTGCTCCAGACCCCTCACCAGTTTCGCTGCCCTTCTCTGGACACGTTCCAAGGCCTCAGTGTCTTTCTTGCAGTGAGGGGCCCAAAACTGGACACAGTACTCGAGGTGCGGCCTCACCAGTGCTGAATACAGGGGAACAATCACTTCTCTGCTCCTCCTTGCAACACTGTTTCTGATGCAAGCCAGGATGCAGTTGGCCCTCTTGGCCACTTAGGCACACTGTTACATGTTCAGCTGAGCATCAACCAACACCCCCAGGTCCCTTTGCTCTTCAGTCATCCAGCCACTTGTCCCCAAGCCTACAGCGCTGCATGGGGTTGTTGTGGCCAAAGTGCAGCACCCAGTACTTGGCCTTGTTGAACCTCATCCCAGCAATCCAGCTTATCCAGATCCCTCTGGACACTACCTCCCAACTTGGTGTCATCTGCAAACTTACTGAGGGTGCACTCAATCCCCTCGTCTAGGTCATCAATAAAGATATTACACAAGATGGCCCCAGTACCGAGCCCTGGGGGACACCACTTGAAACGGGTCGCCAGCTGGACTTCACACCATTAAGCACTACCTGTTTGGCACGGCCCTCTAGCCAGTTCCTTACCCAAAGAAGGGTATATCTGTCCAGGCCATGGACAGCCAGATTCCCCAGAAGAATCCTGTAAGAGATTGTGTCAAAGGCTTTGCTGAAGTCTAGGTAGACTACATCAACAGTCTTTACCTCATCTACCTCGTCTGGTCATCCAGTTGTAGAAGGAGATGAGGTTGGTCAAGCACTGCCTTTTATGAAACCATGCTGGCTGGTCCTGATCCCCTGGACACCACGCATATGCCCTGTGATCTCACCCAAGATGATTTGCTCCATTAATTTCCCTGGTACCCAGGTCAGGCTGACAGGCCTGTAGTTCCCCAGATCCTCCTTACGGCCCTTCTTGAAGATCAGAGTCACATCAGCAAGTCTCCAACCCTCTGGGACCTCTCCAGTTAACCAGGAGTGCTGATAGATGGCTAAGAGCAGCTCAGAAATCACCCCGCCAGCTCCCTCAGCACCCAGGGGTGTAGGCCATCTGGTCCCATGGACTTGTGACAGTCCAGACGGAGGAGGAGCTCTCTGACTGTCTCCACCTGAATCACTGGGGGTATTTGAGTAGCATTCCAGACTTCCAGATCAGGGCATAAAATGCCCAGAGGATAACTGCTATTAAAAGCAGATGCCTTAGTATACAAAATAAACTTCTGAGGAAAACTCCACTGCTCTGAAACTTTGAACTATGGGAGAAGTGTCTTCTGCAACAGGAGTCGACAAGACAATTCACTGCAGCAATCAAAGATATTATCAACTTACTACATTACTCCTATTACTCTGACACGTTTTAACTTTTATTGTCAGAAATGGAAAGCTATTTTACCTTGTTACATGAGCAGCCACAACTGCTCTGAAAAAAATATTATAGGTGTTGCTTCTAAAAGTTAAAACACGTCCAGTGGAACTAGTCTATCTATTCAGACTGAAATACTACCAGTGTGTTTGGCAAGTAACATATAGATTAGGTGCTACTCAAATCTACTCCCTCCCTCTACACATCTATTTTACATTCATTTTACATAGCACTGGTTGCATACCACTTGCACAAATGAGCACACTCAGCTTTTGTTCTCTTTTAGATAGCAAGCCACCCAAGTGGAAAAGTAATTTTGCCAGCAGGTCACAGCGCAAGTGGGCAAAAAATTCAAGTCTGCAAGAACAATAGCTCTCTAAAACCATTCAGAAGTTTTCAGTCTAAAGATTTTCTGACATCTTTCCACTACACGCACTCAGCATAGCACGAAAAATTTGCCTCTACTGACCTGATGTACTGTCAGATCTCCTGTGCTTCTAGCAGGATCCATGGAAACAGAAGAAACAGCTATAGGCACCTTCAGCTCAGTTTCACCTTTATGACATTTTGGTAAATATCTTGTTCTTAAATTCCCTTTTGTAGACAACCCTGTTAATGAAAGACAAACAAAACACACAGATCATGAAGTCAAAAGGGACCCTTCTTCAGCAGCGAAGAACGAAAATTTCAGTATCTGTTTGCAGTTTCCCTAAGAGTCCTACTCCATACAAAATTTTGCAATGATGAGTATATTAGCAGAAAAAAAGGAAGTGCATGGTACTGAACAGCACCCAGTCACACGGATATGGAAATAAATTCTAAAACATGCTCTTTTTCTTCTTAGATTCAACACAAAAATTTACATTTAAGATGCAAAAGCATAAAACTAACTGATGCTTTGATATTCAAAGACAAAAAGGAACCAAAGGGAAGTAGGACTGTTAAAATTTCTGTGATAAAATACACATTTTTTCTGTTATTCAGCCTGCCTACTAATTGCTCAGACTAACTCTCCCTCTCAGGATCAAACACATGAGTGAAGTAACACTGCAGTGCACACCATAGAGATCCTGCCACACATGGAACTAGTCCGCTCCTACTGATGGTTACAACAATATAGCAATGAATATCCTCACAGTGCAATTATAAAGTGGCAACACCAACCCTGAAACCTTCTACAACCATATGAAAACCTACAGCCTGAAAGATCGAGTTTTGATTGTTCAGAAGTGCAAAAAATTTTGAACAAAAAATATTGAATTTACACTAGCAAACTGCTCACTTTTCTTTGGGCAATGAACTTGAGAAGTGAGACAACAGTTCAAGTTAAAGAACAAAATTAACAAGCTTTAACATCTCCTTGCTCGGACATGAGGAAAACAATGTTTCTGACATTCTTCTCACAAACACCAGAGAGGAGGAGTATTACACAAAGTCATCATTTCCAGCATTCTGGATTCGTGCTTTTTTTCATAGGACACATTGTATAACATCACCTGGCCTGAGCTATGCTATTTAAAAAATACAGAGGCTGCTTCAAAAGTAATGCATCCTATTTAATTCCATGGAAACTGCAACAGATACAGAATCACAGAATCATAGGGGTTGGAAGGGACCTCCAGAGATTCCAGCCCCCTGCCAAAGCAGGTTCCCTACAGCAGGTCGCACAGGTCGGCATCCAAGCAGGTCTAGAACATCTCCAGAGAAGGAGACTCCACCACCTCCCTGGGCAGCCTGTTCCAGTGCTCCGTCACCTCACTGTAAAGAAGTTCCTGCGCACATTTGTGTGGAACTTCCTGTGCTGCATTTCTGGCCATTCCCCCTCATCCTGTCTCCACTCACTGCTGCAAAGAGTCTGGCCTCACCATTCTGCCCCCCACACCTCAGATATTTATAGACCTGGATCAGGTCCCCCCTCAGTCTTCTTTTCTCAAGGCTGAACAGACCCAGTTCACTCAGCCTTTCCTCATAGCAGAGATGCTCCAGGCCCTTCACCATCTTTGTGGCCCTCCGCTGGACTCTTTCCAAGAGATCCTTGTCTTTTTTGTACTGGGGAGCCCAGAACTGGACGCAGTGCTCCAGATGAGGCCTCACCAGGGCAGAGTAGAGGGGGAGGATCGCCTCCCTCGACCTGCTGGCCACGCTCTTTTTAATGCACCCCAGGATGCCATTGGCCTTTTTGGTCACAAGGGCACACTGCTGGCTCATGGCCAACCTGTCATCCACCAGGACACCCAAGTCCCTCTCTGCAGAGCTCCTCTCCAGCAGCTCATCCCCCAACCTGTACCAGTGCATGGAATTATTCCTTCCTAGATGCAAGACTCTACACTTGCTTTTGTTGAACCTCATCTGGTTTCTTACTGCCCAGCTCTCCAGCCTGTCCAGGTCTTGCTGAATGGCAGCACAGCCTTCAGGCGTGTCAGCCAATCCTCCCAGCTTCGTATCATCAGCAAACTTGCTGTGGGTGGCCACTATCCCCTCATCAAGGTCACTGATGAAGATGTTGAACGAGACCGGACCCAGCACAGACCCCTGAGGAACACCGCTACCAGTCTACAACCAGACTCTGCACTGCCAACTGACGTCATCTATGTGAACTGGTGCAAAGCATTTGGCACTGTTCTGCATGACTTTCTGGTCATCAAATTGGAGAAATATGGATTTGATGGATGGACCACTGGCTAGATAAGAAATTGGCTAGATGGTCGCACTCAAAGAGTTACAGTCAATGGCATAATGTCCAAGTGGAGACTGATGACAAGTGGCACTCCTCAGGGACTAGTGCTAGGACTATTTAACATCTTTGTAAGTGACATGAACAGTGGGATTGAGTGCCCCCTCAGCAGGTTTGCAGACAACACCAATCTTAGAGGTGCAGTTGACACACTACAGGGAAAGAGTGCCATCCAAAGGGACCTGGGCAGGCTGGAGATGTGAGCCTATGCCAACCTCATGAAGTTCAACAGGGCCAAGTGCAACATCCTGCATCTGGGTTGGAGCAGTCTCAAGCACACATACATGTTGGGCATGGAATGACTTGAGAGCAGCCCTGAGGAGAAGGATTTGGGGGTGTCAACTAATGAAAGACTCAACATAAGCTGGCAACGTGCAGTTGCAGCTCAGAGGGCCAACCATATGCTGGGTTGCATCAAGAGAAGCAGAGCAGCAGGTCAAGGGAGATGATTCTGCCCCTCTGCTCTGCTCTCATGAGACCCCACCTGGAGTACTGCATCCAGATCTGCAGCCCCCAACACAAGAAAGACACAGAGCTGCGGCTCTTCAGCCTGGAGAAGGCTTCAAGGAGATGTTGTAGCCTTCCAAGAACTAAAGGGGCCCACATGAAAGTCAGGGAGGCTTTATAAGGACATGTAGCAGTAGGTTGAGGGATACAGTTTTTAAGTGGAAGAGGGTTGATTAAGGCTACATATGAGGAAGAAGCTCTATACTGTGAGGGTGGTGAGCCTCTGGAACAGGTTGCCCAGAAAGGTTATGGATGGCCCATTCCTGGAAGCATTCAAGGCCAGGCTGGATGAGGCTTTGAGCAGCCTGGTCTAGCAGGAGGTGCCGCTGCAGGAGTTTGGAGCTAAAGTTCCCTTCCAGTGCAAATCACTCTGTGATTCTACAATTCTATTCAAAATTTAAAAGATCTGAGAATCTTCAACATCCCTTGGAGACTACATTTAAAATTCAGCCTACCTTATAGAATGAAAACTCTATGATGTACTTGCAATAGAAAAAACTGCCCTGAAGCTGTTTATTTTATACCATGTGCTTATCTAAGCAGAAGAGCATCTCTGCTATAATCCTGTATGTCTCATTACAAGTTAAATTACTTGTGATGACTCTGTGCCTTACACACCTACGTACACAAACCACGTACCTGGAAAAACACTGCAAAGTTCAGCATTCACAGGAAAAAAAAACTTTGTTTACAGCTACTATAAGGTCATACCTGAAACATATACCATTGGCTGTTCTTCATCAGATACTGCGTGTAGCTTTGTCAAAGGTAATAAATACAAAAGATAACCAACTATAACAAGCATTTTGCCTTTAATTTTAAAAGGTGGTTTGTAAGAAAGCAAATCTGGGAAACTTTGAGAGCATCAGAAGGAAGAAAAACTCAATTAGGAAGGAAAAAATAAAGAAGAACACACACTGATTGCTAAAAGAAAAAACGCTACTTCTCCTTCACTGTGTCTTTACTTTAGATAGTAAAGTTTATCTCTCAGGTCACCTTCAAGAAACATCCCAGGGAGCAGTCCCAGTTATGGGAGCCATTACTAAGACAATGAAGTGATAATACATTTAAATCAGAGCAGGTTTTCATCATATAACTAATCCCTTGATATGTAGGGAAGACAAACTTCCAGAATAATCCATGTTTGTGCAGCAATGCAATTCTGTATTTTGTACAGCATGTTCTGAGAAACGTAAATGAGGATAAACTACAGAAACTTTCCAGGGAAGTTGATGATTCTCATCTGACCATCACATGGCAAATACCAGCTGAAAGCCTGAGGACCTGTTCTCTTTAACAAGATGAAGAGTTGCTCTGAAACCATTTCTAAAAGTAAGCCATCTAAATTTAGAGTGTTAACTATTAAATTACTTGACTGCAAAAAAACACTCAAAAACTCACACAGGATCTGTCACCATATATTTGGATTATGTTAGCAATCTCTGAACCTGCAACCTTGCCTCCTAGAAACCACTACAAATACAACTCAACACAATTCAGGGAAGGGTGTAAACTACAGAACTTTCCTTAAAACAACAGCTGCATTTACCTGAAAGTCCAGGTTTTTATTCCTACATAAATTACAAACATTACAATGAAGTGAAAAACAAAAGCTGAGGCTACATAGTTCTCCTCCACTAACGTTTTGTTTTTTACTGTTTTTCTTTCCTCAGCCGTAAAAGTTTGGTCAGTTAACTCAATTTCTTAGTTTCTGTATTGTTTACTGGTAAGTTTAGGTTTTGTACAGTTGTCTTTGCACAATCAAATCAAATTGTGAAAATACTTCAGCTAACCTATACCAACTATCACTTAAAAACTTATTAAGCTGTCATGTGACATAGAAAACTCCATTAGAAAACAGAAGCTTTCATTTCTGGGTAGGAATTTCAGATTCAATTAGTCCTCACTGTCCATTACACAGTGGATAGTTGGCACACTGGAAAGGCTTGGTCACATACTTCACTGTAATCTTTTTGATCCAAATTATCACTTATGAATAATTATCTCTCATCATCTTAGGCCAGTTTGAGACCAACTTCATCTCATACTGGTGCCAATAGTTTCTCTACAAGCACTGAAAGCACTTCTGTTCTCACCCATAAGCTGCAGCCTGCTCTCTCTGTCAGAGCACAAAGTGGGGTCATGCCATGAACCAGGTGAAAAAGCTGAATCAACTCTAAAAGTAAAGCACCACGTTTCCTCTTTCCAAAAATCACTAATGCAGATCAAGACTGGGTAACAGCCACGTCCAAACAGCTGTGTCAGCAAAGCTATGACAGCAGTCTGCAGGATACCAACGAGATCTTCAACTCATACTGCTACTACAAACAACAAACTTCAGCACTGGCAATTTATTTCTCAGCTGACATATGGTTAATCTGTGTCAACAACACATGTCTGTAAAAAAAAAAAACAGATTAGCCTACAGAAACTGGGCTTTTTAAGTTTGCCACCCATATTGGCACTGTTGTAGATAAATACCTAATAGAGGGATGAAAAAAATTAGAAGCTGATGCTGTTTCTCCCCCAAGCTATCAGAACCATTCTCCCACAAAGGTTTGCTACCTAGTATATTAGATTAAGCTGAAGTCAGACCAGTTTTCCTTAATTAGTGGGACTGAAAACTGCCATAAACAGGCCCACGATCCCTGTCTCAGAGTGAAAGACTGGGGACATTATGAGCATCAGCCATTTGAAATTAATTCACTGCCATATGCTCTCAAGATTCCAAATGGGTTGACTGTGAATGTTATAACCCTGCTGGCATTATAGCTAATGTTCAAGGCAACAGTAGTTGCCCTACAGCAAACTAGAGACGCACAGCAGTGCAGTATATTGGAGTCTGTTTTGCTATGCAGCATCCATTTGGCAATTACAGAGAAAAGTTCAATTTTCCTTGGTTAGTAAGTCAATATTACCAAATCTCCCAAGACCCAAACCCTTCTTCTTTAAAAGCATCTACTATACTATTTATTCTTGGGATTGACCTATTTCAGTGTACTTAACCTTTTCTAAAACTGGAAGCAACACTATTCACTTGCAAAAACACATATAACAGAAGATTTCTTGGAATATCTTGATGCATGAGAGCAATGCTATTGTTTTTAAAAATACACAAATACAGCAATTGTAACTGTGTCAACTTTTTCACAGCTAAACCGGGTAGTGACACTGCAGCAACAGATCTGATATGAAAGAGAAAGTTGCCCTATATAAATTTTTTTAAGCACAAATTAGAAATTTTCCAAGATTTATAACAAAGTGCTCCCTACACAGCCCTTTGGATGGCTGGCCCATTCCACTCATGCATTGTTTTGGAGTGTGTGGGCAATCAAACATAAATACAAGAGCACTCACGCATACCTTTCTTTTGAATCACTTTTGGCTGAGGCTGAAATCTCAACCTCAGCGCCAGCAACTGCAATGCCTCAAGTCCCTCTGACCTACAGCTAAATATCAGCACATAAATTTCATAGAATCATATCACAGAACCATGGAATGGCATGGGTTGAAAAGGACCACAATGATCATCTAGTTTCAATCCCCCTGCTATGTGAAGGATCACCAACCACCAGACCAGGCTGCCCAGAGCCACATCCAGCCTGGCTCTGAATGCAGGCCAGACCTCCTGTCATGTCGCATTAGTTCTCCACACCTTCAACCTACAGGTCTTCTAAGTCAGCCAAGCCTCTCACTCAGCTTTATGAGTCGAAACACCAATGCCAGCTCTTCAGCATGTCTGAGCCACGTAAGCCTACCTCGCTAGCCAGCCTTTCTCGTGCTGCACCCCAACAGCAAAACGGCTGTGTGCTCCACCTGCACGCCCAGCACTGCAGTTGCACACCTCCTGCAGACCGACCTCGGTGCCTGGCGCTCACCTCTCACACACGAAGCTCCCGGGTGCCCACAGGCTCACCCTAATAGCCTAGCCCCCACTCCAGTCACAAAAGACGTACTTTCCACACCTTTTTCGTGCCGCCTGAACCTTCAGCTCAGCGTCTCCTTGCCGAATTCCCTTCCACACCTCCATGTCCCCTCATTCCCTCCTTGCTACCCCCTAAGGTGCCGACGGACCCAGTGGTCCCAGCCCGCAGGACGGGCTGCGGATCCCTCCCCACACACCGCGATCCCCCGTACCTCCTTTGAGAGGATCGCAGTCCCTCGGACCCCCTCCCCCATCCGAGGCTGCAACCCCTGCCTCAGTTTCCCCACTCCGCTGCCTCCCCCCTCCCACGGCTGCCTCTTGCCCTCCCTCCCGCCCCTCTCCCTCCTCTTCACACAGCCCCCTGGCGCCAGCGCCCGCCTCCAGGCCATGAAAGGATACTGTCCCGGCTCCAATACACATCCCCACCCGGCTCGGGGGCCACCTCCGCCATCTTGAAACAACCGCCACTCCCAGAGTGCCCCCCGCCACCCCCCCTGTGCTTGGCGCCTATTGGCTGCCCGCGCCGCCTTCTCCCTGCAGCCGGGCGGAAGAGCGGGGCATTGTGGGAGTGGTAGTCCAGCGGGCGTTAATTACCGCTGCCGCTGCGGGCCGACCGCGCGGGAAGGACTACAGCTCCCAGCGCACCCCGCGGCCTAGCGTTGCTACGGGCTGGGAGAAGGACAAACGCGCGCGTTTCCCCACTCACACACCCACACGCGCATCGGTCTCGTCGGTGTGAGGGGCGCTGGGTAGCGCCCTGCCGAGATGGAGGAGAAGCCCTCCGCCGGCATCAGGCCCCACCTGGACAAGCTCACCCTGGGGGTGACGCGTATTTTGGGTGAGGGCTCGGCGGGTGCGGGGCGTGGCCGGGTGGGCGCCGGGAAGAGGATCTTCAGTGGTGGGTGGTGGGCAGTGGGAAAGTCGGGCTGCAATGAAGAGCACACTTCAGCTTCTCGTCAGCCCTCAGGTGGGCTCTGGGCTCGTGGCTGGTGGAGGCTCCAGCGATCAGCGTGGTGAATTCGGGCTCCTCCGGCCTTCTGTCTGGCGTGGAGCTGTGGTTGGAAAAACAGGCATCTGTCCCAAGCCTTGCATACGGGAGCGTTACAAGCAGCAATTTGCGGAGTGTTTTCTTAGGGATTTTAAAGCCCACAGTTGCTGGTGTCATTATTTAATCCATCTTCTTCACTGCAGGACAGAGAGAAAGGCCTCACTGCTGCCTTCCAGTACTTAAGGGGATCTTACAAACAGGAAGGGGTTCGAATTCTTGAACAATCTGTTCAATAGGGCAAGAGGGAATGGATTTAAACTAAGGGAGGGGAGATGTAGGTTAGATGTCAGGAAGAAATAATTTACTCAAAGGGTGCTGAGGCCCTTCCACAGTTCCTGGAAGCACTGGAAGCACTCATGGCTGGGATGATGGGTTTCTGGGCTGCCTGATCTGGTTGGGAGCAACAGCCCATAGCTTGGGGTTGGAACTGCGTGAACTTAAGGTCCCTTCCAACCTATGCCTTTCTGTGATCAGGTACCTGAAGTTTATCACTAATCACAAAAGTTCTTGGGTTGCCTCTTAGACAAATGAGATTAAAAGATCAGGGCAAAATTCCTGTCACAGGCATCAGTGAGGATACTGTTTTGAGCCCACATTCTGTGCAGTGTTGTTTTTTTTTTTCTGAAAACTTCTGATTGGGCTTCTTACCAACAGTGCTTGGAGTGCATAAAAAGAGGGCTGGAAACAGGGAAGGAGAAGTAACTGTCCCCCTCTACTCTCCTCTCATGAGGCCTCATCTGGAATACTGTGTCCAGGCCCAGGGCCCCAAGCACAAGAAGAATGTGGAGCTGTTGGAATGGGTCCAGAGAAGGCAGTGAAGATGATCAGAGAACTGAAGCACCTCTTCTGCAAAGGGAGGGAGGGAGGGAGCTTGGCTTGTTAAGTCTGGAGAAGTCTCCAAGGAGACCTCATCACGGTCTTCCAGTGCTTGAAGGGGTCATATAAACAGGAGGGGGAACAACTTTTTGCCCAATGTCTTAGTGATAGGATAATGAATGGCTTTAAGCTAAAAGAAAGGAGATTTATGTTAGATATCAGGGAGAAATCATTACTCAGAGAGTGGTGAGATCCTCACACAACCTGCCCAGGGAAGATGTGGGTGCTCCATCCCTGGAGGTGCTCAAGGTGGGGATGGATGGAGGCCCGGGCAGCCTGAGCTGGTGGAGGGCAACTGTGCCCACAGCAGAAAGTTTGGAACTGGTTAGTCTTTAAGGTCTTTTCCAACTTAAGCCATTCTATGATTTTCAAGATCTGTTTTCTTTTGTTGTTTGGGTTTTTTTTGTTGTTGTTGTTTTCCAAGTATGAGTTCATAATTTCCCCATCACTTTACTCCAAGAGCATTAAAAGGTAGAACAACTGACGATCAACATCATGGAAAATGCATCCGTTAGCAGATCTTTTCATAAAATTACTAGCCTTTCCTACATTGTGTATTGTACAAGATGGCAGTGCAAACCCTAGTCTGTTGCTGGAATATTTTCTTTTTTCTATTTTTTGTTTTGTTTTGTTTTAATAGTCTGTCCATTTCTTCTGGAAACTTCACACATTTTGTGCCGAGTGAAGTAGTGTGATGCATGAGATCTACATCACCATACTAATTGGTGAATGGTGTGGTGAATGGAGTGGTGAATGGAGTTAAATCCAGCTGGCGACCGGTCGTGAGGGGTGTTCCCCAGGGGTCGGTGCTGGGGCCTGTCCTCTTCAATATCTTTATTGATGACCTGGATGAGTGCATCGAGTGCACCCTCAGTAAATTTGCAGATGACACCAAATTGGCTGGAAGTGTGGATCTGCCTGAGGGTAGCGAGGCCATACAGAGGGATCTGGAAAGGCTGGAGAGCTGGGCTGAAGCCGATGGGATGAGTTTCAACAGGCCAAATGCCGGGTCCTGCACTTCGGCCACAACAACCCCAGGCGACGCTACAGGCTTGGGACGGTGTGGCTGGAAGACTGCGTAGAGGAAATGGACCTGGGGGTATTGATTGATGCTCGGCTGAATATGAGCCGACAGTGTGCCCAGGTGGCCAAGAAGGCCAATGGCATCCTGGCTTGCATCAGAAACAGTGTTGCAAGCAGGAGCAGAGAGGTGATTGTTCCCCTATATTCAGCACTGGTGAGGCCGCACCTCGAGTACTGTGTCCAGTTTTGGGCCCCTCACTGCAAGAAAGACATTGAGGCCCTGGAACGTGTTCAAAGGAGGGCAACAAAGCTGGTGAGGGGTCTGGAACACAGGCCATATGAGGAGAGGCTGAAGGAGCTGGGAATGTTCAGCCTGGAGAAGAGGAGGCTCAGGGGAGACCTCACTGCTCTCCATAACTTCCTGAAGGGAGGTTGTAGTGAGCTGGGGGTCGGCCTCTTCTCTCGTGTCATTAGTGATAGGGCCAGAGGGAATGGTTTCAAGCTACGGCAGGGGAGATTCAGGCTGGACATGAGGAAGTATTACTTTTCAGAAAGGGTGGTCAGCACTGGAATGGATGCCCAGGGAGGTGGAGGAGTCACCGAGCCTGGGGGTGTTCAAGGAAAGGCTGGATGTTGTGTTGAGGGACATGGTTTAGTAGGAGCTATTGGGAATAGGTGAACGGTTGGACTGGATGATCTTTTAGGTCTTCTCCAACCTTGGTGATTCTATGATTCTAATTCAGATTAGCTGAACTGAAAATTTGGGGAAACCATTACGTATCTTTTCAGAGTTTGTTTTTTTCAAAGAACGAAAGCTATCTGATTAAGAAATATGTCTTAGTAGGCTACAGACCTAGAAGTTACCTTATTTTAAATCTAATGTGTCACATGAATCTCATGGATGCCTTTCTGCCTGGTATGACATAAAAACAGTGGTCACTTTTAAAAACTCTTCAGTTTTTTAAATATTTTTTTAGAAAATAAGCATGATTGTGTAATGAAACTCAACACATGCCTTTCAAATGACAAAATTTTGGATGTCTACTAATTGGGAGCTTGAGGCCCAATTTTCTAATACCTTTATGAAGATGCTCATGGTACCATTTCAGAAACCAAATTCTGTAGATAAATTCTACATAGGGAGTTTTTGCTTGTTTGTTTGTCAAACTCCTGTTCTTTGTGGAAGTCTCTGGAAAGTTTGACGTTTGTCAGGAGAATTATGGAGGCTATAGTTTCAGGGGGAGAAGCATCTTGTTCCCTCTCCAGTACGACTCAGTTTGCTGAACTTCTGTAACTAATGGCAATCAGCCTTTCTGGAATTTGCCCACTAAATCTGAGTAGCTGGTATTAACTGTTTGGGACTGTCCAGAGCTCGGCTATGCTTCAGCCTTTACCTCTTTATTCACTAAAATGTAACAACGTGGACAGTTCCACAAAGATCCTGAATGTTTATCCAACTTCCAGAAAGTATTAGCAGTAGTTTAAAGACTGACAGTACCGTGATTTCCTGCTGCGGCTCTGTCCAATGACCATTATTATGGTCATTCTTTCAGATTAATACTGCAAACCATTTTTGGAAGCTTCCACATGGAATTTCCAGAAAACAGGACTCATTTTACTGTGATCTGCATTCAGAGGAGTTAATTGGGAAGAGTGCTCTCAACTAGTTAAGCTTTATCCTGTATCTTTTCTCTAATCTAATTGGCCTTCTGATTTTTTTTTTTCTATCTGGAAGAAAAAGCTACCCATGGCAGACTTATCTTTTTTTTCCTCCTTAATATTTAGTGGAGCTCCCATCTATACTTAAACAGATCTGTTAAATGTGGTATTCAGTTCACCCACAGGGTATTTTTAACATAACATTCAGGATTTTAAGATGGAGTTTCTTTTTCTTTTGATCTTGGATTTGGTTTAGACCTCTTTAGAAGTTGCAGTTTACTTATTCTTAGACATCTTCCTATGACTGATAGGATATTAAGTTTTCCATCATCCCAGCTGAGCCTTTGTGTGTGATGAATTAAATATCCCTGCTGTTTTCTTTGATCATAGAAATAACAATTACTCTGTTATTATAATCTCTTAGCATGTTTTAAGACTTGCGTAGCTTAGAAGGAAAAGACCGGTTAGATCATCGATTCCCCACACTTCTTTAGACAGAGAATATGTACAAAAGGCTTTTGAGCAAGAGGCAGATCCCCCAAGCAGGCACCCAATGATTGAAGTAAAACTTGGCAGAGCATCAGAGAGTCTTTGTATCTTGGGGCATTGGCTAGAAGGATTACTTAGGTGACGTACTACTTTTATTTTTACTTGGAGTTTGGTTTTCTGATGCTATATTTTGTCTTTTAAGTTCTCTATCCCATTTAAAAAGAAAAAGGAAATTAAAACACAGTTCAGGCTTCCTTAATCTGAGTGTTACTCTTCTGCTAGCAGAGCAGACAAGGGCAACACCACTGTAAGAATTAAAAGCCTAGCTCTAGAGATAAAAACCAAACTAAAGCTTTCTGGTACCTGTCTTTCCTGTCTACTGCACTTTGTATATTTTATCAGAAAGCAATTACAGTATGTGTGACTGCTCTGGTAGCCAATGCTTTCACAGCAGAGCCAGTCTTGAAAGCTCTGCATAGTGATCATTTCTACTCTACAGCCCTGTGTGCTGGGCTTGCAATTCCCACAACAAGAAGTAAGTAGTATTTTTGGATTAGTTCCAAAGTGAATGAAGTCAGTGGGAATTATTTTGGTTGGCTGTAGATGAAGTAAAACATTATAAAATAATAAGTGCAAGGGAGACTGTTCTGTCATACACCTGCAAGGATAGCACAATCTAGATTAGTATCTTGCATTTATGTAGCATTCTTTTTCATAAAATATTGAGATGATTTTTATAAATGATGAGCTCAATGCTTATAATAGATGTGCATGTGTCCAGCTGGGATTGCAGAGAACTGATGTTTGCCCATACAGGTCCTTTCAGCAGGACCAGATTCTGATCCCTAAACTCAGAACGGAAATGCGCCTGTCTTTCTGGATTATGGTTGTTAAAAATTCATGGTAACACTGCATGACATCTTATGTCAAGTATCATTCCCAACTGAAACCACAGGGCATGCTTACAAACAGCAATTCTTCTTTACTTTGAGTTTGCCCAGTTGCCATGGTTGATTTTTCAATAAAGTATCTGCAAATGACCAGACTCTGAAGGCAGAATGTCCTTGTGTACATGCGCTTGTGCAGATGCACACTTGTTTTATTTCTTAATGCATATATGTATATGTAATCACAGAATCACAGAATGGTAGGGGTTGGAAGGGACCTCCAGAGATCATCGAGTCCAACCCCCCTGCCAAAGCAGGTTCCCTACAGCAGGTCGCACAGGTAATGTGTGTGCATAAGGTATTATGTGTATCTCAGCCATCGAGGGGTGGCATCTTGTGCAGCACTAGGCATTCTTGTGTCAAGACACACATTACAGGAAAGAGAAAGTGACTGCTCAGTCACAAGCACGATGTCTCCAGTTATTAATGCCATTTTCTGAGTTGTCATTCAGGTTAATTTGCAAAATTATATGCCTAACAATGCTTGGTCTCACCCATGCCAGCAGTAAACATGCTCCTCTTTTCCGTTTAGAGACTTCACCAGGTGTTTCTGATGTGACATTAGTGGAAAAGAAGCCAGCTGATCGCCATGCAATTATTTCATGGGAGCAAGTGAGTATTTTTGTGATAATTCTGCAGTGAGTTTAGTCTGAACATACAGCAGTCCATGGAGAATGTCTAATGCAATGGCTATCTTGTGTTTGTGATGCCACCTGTTAGCAAGTTTGATGCAAGTTGTTGGTTCTTGTTTGTTTGTTTTGGTTTTGGTCTTTTTTTAATCAGTTATTACTCTGCTTTTAGGCTGCCATATGCACCTGATCTGTTAGGGAAATATCACTAGCTTGGAGATGTTCAGAACAACTCCTCTAAGAAGGAGAAGTATTAGTGACTCAGTGGAAACTAGACATTGTCTGACTCAGGATTGAAATCATTCTCCAACACACTTTTGGGCAAGATTAGGCTCTTTTTACTTATGGGCTTTAGAGGTGAAAGCCTGAAGCTGGAAATTACGTATGAGCCACCAATCCATTCCAATTATCCATTCCGCTTTTCAGCTAATCACTTCCATTTCTCATAATCCCCGCTTTCTCTTTGGCTACACACCCAATCTTTTCCTTGGAGTATGTCCCAGTATCTGTTCAAGAAGACTGTAGTCCATGTGCTAACTCATCACCCCAATAGCTGACTTCACTCTACCAGGCTGTCCGTTCATGAACGCTCATGGGAGTTTGGTGGACAGAGGTGACATTTAAGTCTCTTTTTTGAGCGTATGTACATTTATCAGTCCCATGACCATGTGAGAGTAACCGTTTTCTAGTTATTTCTCATGTGCTGGGAAGGGATGGTTGTACCTCTTCCACCTTTGGAACATAGTTGAGGATGGAGCTGGGAGAATAATCTGCCATCTGACTCTGACTATGCCTGATGAATACACATGATCACAGAAGCTGCACTTGTTTCCACTACCTAAAATAACTTCCCCTTTAATATCACGCTATGCACAGTTTTTTTCTAAAATGTTGTGCTAGGTCTAGTAATATCCCATCCTGACTGGTGTCACTTATTTGTAATTTACCTGTGTTAGTATCTAAAACATGCACAGTAGCCAATAACTGTGGTCAGGCAGAAATGTATGGTTTTTCAGCTTCATGTGAACTGATTCCTGATTTCGTTTAGCTGTTGTTCAGGTGTTGGAATAACTGGGCTGGAAAATCAGAAGCACCCTGGCTGTGAGCCAGCTCAGATCCGGGAGTTCACTCCTTTTTCTGTAGAGTGGAGATGGCTGACCCTGCAGAGCATGTTGTTGTTCTCATTTCCAGGTGGTCTTATCCTCAAAATCCATTTCGTTTTGTTCCAAATTTGAACTATCCTTGTAAAACCAAACTTTGAAATGCTTCAGCCAACACTTTGTTTCAAAGTTATCAAAACAAGACTTCAGCTTTTTTCTTCCTAATGAAAAACTAGGTAAGTTGTGGAAGTAAATTATGAATCATAGAATCATAGAATTGCTTAGGTTGGAAAAGACCTTAAAGATCATCAAGTCCAACCAGCACATAACCGTGCTACCCTACCTCTAACAATCCTCTGCTAAATCATGTCCCTGAGCACCACATCCAAACAGCTTTTAAACACGTCCAGGGATGGTGACTCAACCACCTCCCTGGGGAGCCTATTCCAGTGCTTAACAACCCTTTCTGTAAAGAAGTGTTTCCTGATATCCAACCTAAATCTCCCGTGGCACAACTTGAGGCTGTTTCCCCCCCTCCTGTCACCTGTCACCAGTGAGAAGACACTAACCTCACTCTCACTGTAAGCATTCAGATATTGGAAGAGAGCAATAAGGTCTCCCCTCAGCCTTCTCTTCCCCAGTCTAAACAGCCCCAGTTCCTTCAGTCTTTCCTCATAGGGCACATTCTCCAAGCCCTTCACCAGCCTTGTTGCCCTTTTTTGGACCTGCTCCAGCACCTCCATGTCCTTTCTGTACTGAGGTGCCCAAAACTGAACACAGCCCTTGAGGTGACGCCTCTCCAGTGCCAAGTACAGGGGCAGGATGACTTCCCTAGTCCTGCTCACCACCACTCCTCATACAAGCCAGGATGCCACTGGCCTTCTTGGCCACCTGGGCACACTGCTGGCTCATGTTCAGCCGACTGCCCACCAGTACCCCAAGGTCCCTTTCTGTCAGGCAGCTTTCCAGCCACTCCTCTCCTACAGACTCATCTGCAGGGTTGCCTGGGATTGTTGTGAACAAAATGCAGGACTCAATTCTTGGCGCTATTGAAACTCATACTGTTTACATTGGCCCATCAAACCAGTCTATCCAGGTCCCTCTGCAGTGCCCTTCTCCCCTCAGGCAGATCAACACTCCCTCCCAACTTGGTGTCGTCTGCAGACTCTGAGGGTGCACTCAGTCCCCTGATCAAGCTTCTTAATGAAGATGTTAAATAGGAGTGGCCCACACCGAGCCCTGCAGGATGCTGCTCTGGTGTAAAACTGTATTTAACTCCATTGACCACAACTCTTTGGGCCCGGCCATCCAGCTGTTCTTTCACCCAGTGGAGCGTATGCCATCCAAACAGTGGGCAGGCAGCTTCTGCTCAAGGATGTTGTGGTGGACAGTGTCAAAGGGTTTACTGAAATCCTGGTAGACCACATCGACAGCCTTACCCTCATCCACTAAGTGGGTTACCTTGTCATAGAATGAAATGAGGTTTGTCAGACAGGATCTACCAATTGGAGTTCTGTCATCTGGAGAACTGCATCCAGTTCTGGGCTCCCCAGTACAAAAAAGACAGGGATCTCTTGGAAAGAGTCCAGCGGAGGGCCACAAAGATGGTGAAGGGCCTGGAGCATCTCTGCTATGAAGAAAGGCTGAGTGAACTGGGTCTGTTCAGCCTTGAGAAAAGAAGACTGAGGGGGGACCTGATCCAGGTCTATAAATATCTGAGGTGTGGGGGGCAGAATGGCGAGGCTGGACTCTTTTCAGTGGTGAGTGGAGACAGGACAAGGGGAAACGGCTTAGGGAGGTGGTGGAGTCTCCTTCTCTGGAGATGTTCCAGACCTGCCTGGATGCCTGCCTGTCCGACCTGCTTTAGGGAACCTGCTTTTGCAGGGGGTTGGACTCGATGATCTCTGGAGGTCCCTTCCAACCCCTACAGTTCTGTGATTCTGTGATTTTAAAGCCGTGTTGACTGGTCCTGATCCCCTGGCTGACCTTTAATTTGTCCATGATGGCTCCCAGGGTTACCTATCTGTTCTATATCCTTCTATAGCACCAAGGTGAGACTGATAGGTCTAGCTCCCAGGATCATCTTTCCAGCCCTTTTTGAAGATGGCTGTCACATTTGCTAGTCTCCAGTCTGCCAGGACATCCCCAGTTAGCCAGGACTGCTTAAGAATGACGGAGCATGGCTTGGCAACCACATCCACCAACTCCCTCAGCACTCTAGAGTACGATCCATCCAGCCTCATGGACCTGTGAGCATCCAGATTTCAGAGCAGGTCCAAAACTATCTCATCATGAATCATGCATGGCCTATTCTGTTCCCCATTCCTATCTATCAGAGCAACGGGCTGTGTTTCCAGAGAGTAACAGGTCTTACTATTAAAGACAGGCAAAGAAGGCATTAAGTACCTCAGCCTTATTCTGATCCTTGTTCGCCAAGTTGCTCTCAGCGTCCAACAAGTGATGGAGATTCTCCCCAGCCCTCCTCTTACTGTTGATATATTTATAGAAATATTTATTTTTGTATCTTACCTGAAGATTAAGTAGACACAGTTGGACTGGACTAATAATAGTGAAGGAGTTTGCTGTTGTTTTTTTTTTTTTCTTTTTGTTTCCAGTTGCATTAATAGAATTTAAATCTCCTTTCCTGGGTTAAAAGATAAGTATATTTTTCCCAATATTTCCTGAACTTGGAGATGAAGCCTAATGTCCAACACAGTCCACATAACTGCAGGATGTCCTGCATGACAATTGTTCAACATTTTATAAGGCTCTTCAAGGATGAACTTTTCTCCGAGCTCCTCTTACTTGAATCTGCAAGGTTGTAACACTGAGTTTACTTGCATCCCTGCTTTCTCATAGCCACTAGGTGGCAACAGTTGTGCATATAATGCCTTACTCCGTAGCTGAGATTTTAACTAGATCTTGTCACAGCCTGTATTTTTGAACTCTCTCTACTTATTTGGTAGGAAAATGATTGCAGGAGGTTTTGTGCAGTGCAGAGAAGGTTGATCAAACTATTCCCAAAGTTGTACTCTTTTCTCCAAAAGAATCCTCTCTTTCTACTGAGACTCACCAAATAAAAGATCTGTTTTTAAGACTTTTTTTCTAAATGTTTTTCTAGAAGCATTTTTTTTTTCATTCGCATTTCAGCTTTGCAGAGGGAAGGTATTTCTGCCAAGAGAAAATCCATAGCATACAGAAATTCTTATAAAAAAAACCAGAATTACTTAATTACGAATGATTAAATTTGTATTTTAACAATGTTGGCAACATGCATTGCATTGCTTCTCTCAACCAGCTCTGTTTATTAAAATGAGCTGTGCCTGATTTGTACTAGTATTTAACTGACTATAATGATGGAAGTTTTAAAGTCTTATCACCAGTTAGTGCCATGAGTTCCGCAGAGGAAGGCAAGCTTTATTTCAGGTTACAGTGCAGTAAGACAGCAGGAGAGCAAAAGAGATTTTTCCAAGGCTTTTTGTAGACACGGGTTGGAAAAGCATACCCGAGATCAGTCTTGGATATTTTTTTTTTTTTTACAAATCTGGACACTCACAGAAATATTTGAGATATGTGTTCATCAAGTATTTGTATGGGTAACATCACTTCCCGTAAAACTTACAGAATTCCAAAAAATTTTAGTGAAAGCAGGTAATTTTTTTTCATGTTTCCTAATGTTTCATAGCTGCCAAGATGTTATCTTTTCCCAAAGAAAGCGAGACAAGCAGTAGAAGGGAGAGTAAAGACAGTTTTCAGGCCACTGAAATGCCAGTGCTAATAACTATCTTGTTATGAATCAGTTGCCACTCTTAAAATTAGATTGGCAACTGCCTTGCTATCCCCTATGTGCAGTTTGTAAAAGCAGCCATTTTACTAAATTATATCCAGGAGACACTCTGGTATCTGCAGTGACAGAGTCTGTTCTAAATTTTCTTTTTGCTTCAACCAGATTAGAAATAAGTCACTCAGCTCATTGTTTTGCTTTTCAAAAATACAAATTTACATCTGCTAGGGGGAGCTGAGAGTCCCAGACCTCTGCATCTGAGCAAGCCATACAGAATGAAATGAATTTTGCCTGTCCCTATAACTGGCTTGTACACAGTGTCCAAACTGCCGTCAACTTGCTCTTAGTGATCCTTGCCCAGTAATGCTGTGCAGCATTGATATTCTGCAACTCTAGTTGACAAATTTTTTGTTTCTTCTTATACTCTTCGTTGACAAAAGGCCTCATGTAGTCTGGGACTTTACTGCTGTGGGCTGTCTTAGGCTGCCAGACAATTCAGAAACTTCAGATCAATCTGACTGGGAACTGAGGTGATTGTTCCTGGCACTTTTAGACGTCTTCCTCAGCATGTTTACCATATCTCATTTTGACTCAAAGATCTGTATGTGGGTGCATACATCCACAGAGGCTTTTCTTTCCATCTTTTTGCAGTGCTCTCCAAGAGCATTAGGTGGACTTGCAGTCCGTGACACCCAGGAACACACAGACTCTGCCAGCCTTGAATCTGCCTTATAATCCTGCATGTGAGAGCTGGGAAAGTGAATCCAGCAGAACTGGTGCACAAGACAAGTGTATTTCCTCAAACTGCCTGAAAGGGAACAGGTTGGAAACCTTCGGATGGCAGTTGATGATTCTGACACAGCATTCTCATCTTGGGGATCCTTATGATATTCTGATATAAAGTAGTGGCTACACCACACCATCTTCAAGAAAACTAGCAAATCATGTTCTGTGCAGCGGGGAATTGGGCCCACTCCAGCCCTGTGCCTTTTCATAAGTGGAAGGGATTGAAAATACAAGGAGGCTTGTCCTGGGAACCATACCTGGATAAAGGTTACAACAGGTGAACAAGAATTTCTCAGTATGTTGTATGTAATATTGTCTGCCATCAGTGGACTGTGCTTTGTTGAGAGACCATTTGAGGATATTATGGACAGCAACCAAAAGAAAGAGACCTCACACATTGTATTGGTCATTTGGGATATTCTGTTTTATGAGCAAATGAGTGTAACCAGATGACTGGGGCAAAAACAGCTGCTCAACAGGGCTGTGGTTAAGCCCTTTCTGACAAGTTATTAGGAAGGTTGTATTTTACGAGTTTGGAGATCACCAATCATGGAAACTGCAGTTGATCAGAGGGAATACAGCTTCTTGAGAGAAAGCCTATCTTTTATATTTAATAGTGGATTGTTTATCTGACTCTACTGTCAGAAAATTGCTGTTTTGAAGTAATGTGGCTAAGCACAGTGTGACATACTGGTCAGTTCTCTCTGTCAGATGGAAGAGATAGGTACAAATAAAGCTTTTTTGAGTTTATATGGGCCCCAGATTTGCACAGCATTTTAAAGCACCACTTGGAGTGTCATCCAAGAGGACTTATTTAGGAGAATCCAAAAATAAAGTTGGAAAAACACGCACACGCTGTTCTTGCCTTCCAGAAAAGGAAGATTCAGAGCAGAATGCCTTCCCAGATATGACTTTTATGCAGGGACTAGTCATTCCAATTGATGTAGTTCGCCTGCTTACAGGAAAACACCCACTGAAGTCAAGGGAGCTGTTCTTCTATATGTTTTTACTGCTGAGGTAGGTCAGTACAGAATTGAGGGGTGGGATGTTAGAAAGTACTGTGTAAACATTTGTACTCTTTGTAGCAGGTCTGTCATATTTTCTGTTTTTTGTAGTTTTAAACATAGGCGCTGTCCTTGCAGATACAGCTTGGAATTAGAAGTGGTGAAAGTGCAGCATGAAATTATAAATATTTAGAACTGAGAAGAACCCTAAGAATAAGGTGTGTTGCTAAAGGCATTTGAAGAACTTCAGATATGTCCATGTGTTTTAGTAATGTTCTGAAACTTACCACCAGGCCCTTGGCCATCAGCAGGTTCTCATTAAATGACAGTAAGTTCTTCTCAAAGTTTCTCTGGTATCAGACTCTCTTCTTCAGTAGTACTCATTTCTGGAGTTTTTCTGAAACTGGGTTAGGAAGAACTGTGTTAGTAACTGGGCTGCTAATGGGCCAAGTAAAGCACACTGCCTACTTGTAAGCTGCAAAGTCATTAGTATCTGGGACTTACCATCAGTAGTCTGTAGGCATAAATTTGGATATGCCTGAAAAGTACATTATTTAGCATGCGGGATTGAAAGCTGTGTGTGGGTTAAAGGCTCCTGCACTGTGTGCATGCCAGAGTTTAGAGGACAGGAACTGTAACAACTCAGGGATCAGTGTTGGGACCAATGCTGTTCTTTGTGGTGACATGGACAGTAGGATCGAGTGCCCCCTCAGCAGGTTTGCAGACAACACCAATCTTAGAGATGCAGTTGACACACTACAGGGAGAGTGCCATCCAAAGGGACCTGGGCAGGCTGGAGATGTGAGCCTATGCCAACCTCATGAAGTTCAACAGGGCCAAGTGCAACATCCTGCATCTGGGTTGGAGCAGTCTCAAGCACACATACATGTTGGGCATGGAATGACTTGAGAGCAGCCCTGAGGAGAAGGATTTGGGGGTGTCAACTAATGAAAGACTCAACATAAGCTGGCAACGTGCAGTTGCAGCTCAGAGGGCCAACCATATGCTGGGTTGCATCAAGAGAAGCAGAGCAGCAGGTCAAGGGAGATGATTCTGCCCCTCTGCTCTGCTCTCATGAGACCCCACCTGGAGTACTGCATCCAGATCTGCAGCCCCCAACACAAGAAAGACACTCTTCAGCCTGGAGAAGGCTTCAAGGAGATGTTGTAGCCTTCCAAGAACTAAAGGGGCCCACATGAAAGCCAGGGAGGGACTTTTTATAAGGGCATGTAGCGGTAGGTTGAGGGATACAGTTTTTAAGTGGAAGAGGGTTGGTTAAGGCTACATATGAGGAAGAAGTTCTTTACCGTGAGTTATGTGAGGGTGGTGAGCCTCTGGAACAGGTTGCCCAGAAATGTTATGGATGCCCCATTCCTGGAAGCATTCAAGGCCAGGCTGGATGGGGCTTTGAGCAGCCTGGTCTAGCAGGAGGTGCCCCTGCCTGTAGTAGGGGGTTGGAACTAGATGGCCTTAAAGGTCCCTTCCAACCCAAACCATTCTTTGATTCTGTGATTTTATATGACTGTGATTTAACAAGCAGGAAGGCTGGCTAGATCCTTGGGAAGGAATATGGCCAGGAGAAGGACAGTACCTGTCCTTCTCTATGTCAATTCATAATGACCTGAAATCAGCAGTGTGGCTGAATGTACAGCTGGGAGGCAGGTCCTGTTGGATAGAGGCATTGAGTCAAAATCCAGGCGGACAACTGGATTTGTGCGGGCTACAAACATGGGGAACAATCTTATCACAATCTCTAGTTACAAATCCAGTCTCAGCTGAGGGAATGCTAGAAAGCTGTTACTACAACACCTCTGCTTTCTCCAAGGCAATTCTGTAGCTGCTCTGAAACTTGTCAAGGCCTCTGAGGCTAAGCTGTGAATCCTTGAATAACATCTGGCTCTGTGCTAGGATTAGCTTTATATACAGGGGACAACACAGCTGACCTTAATGCTCTTAAAGTTTGTAATCTCATAGTTTCTTGTTTGGGTGTCAAATTCACTGCATGAAGACCCGGCCACGTCCAACAGGATATTTTTTAAACTGGATGAATGGAAGAAGTAAACCATTTTTGGAAAAGGCTGAAAATCCTGTCACAAAAGTACTTAAGTCACCAGATAGACTGTGGCAGATTTCATATTATTTGTTTATTTTCCTGGTAAAATGGGGCTGCCTGAATCCTGTAGCTATATACATGTCTCAGACCTATGCTTTAAAGAAGTTGTCTGTCCTTCTGGTTTAATGAGGGTTTATCTCCCAAAGGGCTTGTTTGTGTCATTGAGAAGATTTAATAGCATTGGGACTAAAAGAGAGAATGACCACAATTTTGCAGCTTGGAGATCTAACCTGCAATTAGGAAATCTTTTTCTCAGTGAAGACAATGCAGCCCTTGGAGAAATTAATACAGAGGCTGTGGGACCTGTATCATTGGAGCTTTTAAAGATTCAGCAAGACAAAGCCACAGCTACCAGTATTATATTTCAATACTTCTAATTATTAAACTCTCTTGAGTGTTGGGGTCTGATTCTCTCTTGGAATCCTGGGTTTGAAGACACTTTAAATGTAAACTCACTTCAATCTTTTTTGATCTCTTTTTTTCACTCAAACAACTGCAAAGCAGCCAGTAACTCTTTTAGTTATACGTGTTGCTTATCTTTTTAAAACTGACTTGCTTCTGTACTGTTCTGTTTTGCATCAGTGGGAGTGAAGGATCTGCGTGTGTGAAGGATCCGCACCTATTTCCAGGGGCAGTCCCTGCAATTGGCTATAGCTCTGATATGGGCTTTTAGTTATTCTGAAGATTAAGCCTTTAAACTTTTTTTTTCATATATGTTGTTTAACTTGAGAGTCTGAGTTAAGGCTTCTTCTACAACCTCAATATGTATAGGAGAAGGATCCTGGCTTTTAGAAGCCTCTTAATGCTGCAATTGCTCCTTTTGCAGTTGGCTCAGGAGAAAGCATTCTTAGGAGCCCCAACCCAGTGCCAAAGTGTGGTGGGTTGAAACCAGGCTGAGGCTTTCTGTGAGTCTGATTGTTTGTGTGTGTGCACATTTACTGTTAATTGAAATGTGAAATCTGCCTGACTATGGGCTGTACTGAATCTGTTCTCCTCTCACCTGCCTGGAACTGAAAGCCCTTTGAAGAAAAGAGTCACTGTGCTACTATTATACGTGATTTAGTGGAATAGGTGGGTTTAGTCTGACTTCACTTAAAATGCAACTCTATTCTTATAAGACATACATATATGAAAACAAATATGTCCTTTTACCTCTGATCCTGGAAAGACATTGAGTATATTGTCTCAATGGGGAAACAGTCCTGTGACGAACTGCTCGATAGTTCAAAAATTGTGAAATTTTCCCAATTTTCCCTCTACGTCTTTGTTGATAGTATAGCATGGTCTCAAGAAATGTGCAGTTTTCTGCCAGGTTTAGATTGAAATATTTGGCCTGATTTGAGTCATGTAGGAGCTGAGCAGGACACTTGGTGGCAACTATTTCTGTACCAATATTTAGTTTCTCTTTGGGTTTGAGGCATGTTCTGCATTTCCCCTTAATACTTAAATCCTCTTGTGATTTGCAGAAAAATGCCTGCATATTGCCTGAGGATTTAAAGAACTTCTATCTGATGACTGATGGCTTCCAGATGACCTGGAGTGTAAAAATCGACGGTAAGTGCATGTGTTTGTTTCAGCTGATGCCCTTATATCTTGCAGATAATCCTTCCTTTGCAGAACCTCTTTAATCTCAAGCTTTCTTTTTGCAGTCTGTTTGAATGAAAAACTAGGACCGTTCCTTAACTCGGAAAAAAATTGAGTTGTTTGCTTCTAGTTGGCAACTTCATCAGTCACTAGAAAACTGATCTCTGATTTAATAAGTGATTGCAGATCTGCACTGGATTGTAGGCTGTTTTAGAAGTATCTTGATGGGGAAAAAAATCGAAAGTCCTTTACTGATGCACCAGGACAAAAGCTGCTGTTTGCATATGCTGAACTTGTGCAAAAGAGACAAATGCCAAACACATTCTCAAAACCAAACAAGGCTTTATGACAGAAACTATTCTGTATTACATTGGCCATCTGTCAACATCCAGATTTAGGTATGTTTTTTAAATCTAGTACCTAGACTCTCTTTGTAATTTTTGGAGAGAGAAACAGATCTAGCAGATCTAGATCTATCCAGGATAGTTATCCTATTAAAAAGCAGTAAGAGTGACCCACAGAAAATGCCTCTTTCTCATTGAAAGTATATGTATATACAATCCAGATTACCTGGAGTGTGCACTCATTTTAAACTGGCAGACCAAATAAAAGGTCAGAATGAGGACTTTGTGCTGACAGCATAATCCCTCTCCCTTTTTCTACTTCTTTGGTACTGGGAGGGAACTGTCCTTCGCTATCACATAAGTATGTCCATTACTCATTGGATTACGAACCATAATGAGTGCTGTAGAAAGTTCTTCACATCACTGTCTTCACATTAGTATCTTCCATGTCTCTCTGCTCCATCTGGTGACCGTAATCTGAGGAAAATTGATCTGTTGAAGCTATTTGACTGAGCCCAAAGGAGAAAAGCAGAAAGACCATGACAGTTGCAAAAGATTATCTTCTTTGCCTTTTACCCTACACAACTAAAGTGGAAGATACAATTCTCACATAGTTCTCTTTCTGAGTTAATAGAAGCCCAACTCAGTCATGCACCTGAGCAGAGGTCATGCAGTTTAATATGGGGTTTTTCCTGAGGAAGTGGGATTTCATTTGAAATACCAGGCTGTGACACCTGCACTGAAGTCCCATAATGTTTCAAGTGGGTTTTGGAGTGTTGTGACCACTGAAGAATCTGGCTTTCAGAGCACACAAGTTTCCAGAGTCCAAGAAGGTCCATAAGGGTCTTGTTTAAGCAACCATCTTTCTGTGCTTTCTGAAGCCCTCCATGCTGCTATGTGGCCAGATGGAGTGCTTCTGACAAGTGACCAGTCCTTACAATTCTCTCGAGAACACGAACATGCCATCACACTGATGAAAACCTGTTTTAGGGTGGAGCTTAGAAGGATGTGTGAGGTGGAAGAAGACAGGCTGTCTAGTACTGTGTGAAGGGGTGGCTCCTTGTAGCAAGGGCAGCAGCAAAAACAAACTGCTATGTGGAGGTGAATGTTACTAGCTAAGATTTTCAATAACCAATTCCACAGGAGTGGACTAGCAGCTGCAGCACAGATCTAGTCTGCAGTGCAGTTCTCATTTGCACAGCACCAAGATGTGATATGAACAGCAGTTTCTTTTCTGTAATGAATTATAGAAATTAGATTTGTTCCAAATTACAGCAAATAAAAGTGAGTTGAAATTTCCTTTATTTTGCAGTGCAGCAGAAGATGCTGACCTGCTGTTGTTTGAAAATGCCTTTTTTTTTCCTCTCATGGAGCCCAACTTTGTTAACTGTAACTAGGCTTGCTGGGGTCCCCATCTGTTTTAGAGGAGCTTAGAATCATGGAATTGCTTAGGTTGGAAAAGACCTTAAAGATCATCAAGTCCAACCAGCACATAACCGTGCTACCCTACCTCTAACAATCCTCTGCTAAATCATGTCCCTGAGCACCACATCCAAACAGCTTTTAAACACGTCCAGGGATGGTGACTCAACCACCTCCCTGGGGAGCCTATTCCAGTGCTTAACAACCCTTTCTGTTAAGAAGTGTTTCCTGATATCCAACCTAAATCTCCCCTGGTGCAACTTGAGGCCGTTTCCCCCCCTCCTGTCACCTGTCACCAGTGAGAAGACAACACCAACCCCACTCTCACTGCAAGCACCTTTCAGATATTGGAAGAGAGCAATAAGGTCTCCCCTCAGCCTCCTCTTCCCCAGACTAAACAGCCCCAGTTCCTTCAGTCTTTCCTCATAGGGCACATTCTCCAAGCCCTTCACCAGCCTTGTTGCCCTTTTTTGGACCTGCTCCAGCACCTCCATGTCCTTTCTGTACTGAGGTGCCCAAAACTGAACACAGCCCTTGAGGTGAGGCCTCGCCAGTGCCAAGTACAGGGGCAGGATGACTTCCCTAGTCCTGCTCACCACCACTCCTCATACAAGCGAGGATGCCACTGGCCTTCTTGGCCACCTGGGCACACTGCTGGCTCATGTTCAGCCGACTGCCCACCAGTACCCCAAGGTCCCTTTCTGTCAGGCAGCTTTCCAGCCACTCCTCCCTGTGTCTGTAGGGTTGCCTGGGATTCTTATGACGAAAATGCAGGACTTGAGTATATGTTTGGAGAAAAAGCAATGTGTTCTGTGCTGTCCTAGTACTGGATGTAATTGATGATCTGTTTTATTGCAGATACCCCAGTGCCCCTGGGCTCCATGGTGATTAATAGTGTCTCAAAGCTTTGTCGGCTTGGAGGCTCCTCCATGTACACCGTGCCTAATGCACCATCTCTTGCTGACCTGGAAGGTGACACAGATGAGGAGGGTAAGGTGCTGTTAACAGCTTAGAACAAGTGGTCTGCTTCCTTCCTTTTGAGTTAATGCTACAATATAGCACCTGGATGGGAACAGATGTTTTTTTGTCTCTGCTGGACCATGATACATATTCTTTTAGTCCCCTAGAACTTCCAGATGTAGACCTACATGCTGTGTATCCATGAATCTGTTGGGGATTGTTAACTCTTAATCACCAGTATTATTTTCATTTGTTTTTAACAATCTGTCTATTCTCCTGTTCTGCCTTTTCCCCTTTTTACATTTTTAACTATTTAGACTCAAAGACCTTCATTGATGTACTTACAAGGTGCACTGAGTAGAAATCAGAAACCCATAAGAGTTCTCATCCTGATTTTCATGGAGTGCTGTTTTGAAGAGTACAACTTTCCTGTCCCTCTTCTTCCTCAGAAGCATTAAAATTCAAAACTATATACCACAAGAGTTTACAGCTGCACAGTTCTAAAATGGGCCTGTAGAAAGGCTCTGAGTTGGTTTTGGGCCAGAAGTTGAGTGAGAGTCAGAACATTTGTCTGCTGAGAAAGAGGCTGATGTCACACTGAAGGTGTGAAGAAGTATTTTCTTCGAGTTCATCAAGGTCTTCTATCAAGAGAAAAAGAATAGACAGAATAGACAGAAAAAGAATAGACTTCTTCAGAAAATAAGAAGATAGGGCCAGAAAAAAGGAAGGTGGGTTGAATGAAATAATGGACTTCAGTTGTAGGAAAGAAGATTCAAGATCAGTGTGAGCAAAACTTGTAAGTTATAACCGTGCATTTAGCTGCATGGAAATTATGGCATTGTGAGCACTGGAGATTGTTAAGAAATGATAAGATACCTGTTGTCTGACATCCATAAAGCTGATGCTACCTTATGCCAGGAAAGAACTATAAGGCAGCTTGATGTCTTCTTCAGCCAACTGATTTTGATTCTGTTTTCCTACTGAAACCTTGATTATGTTCAGACCTCTGTCTGAATATAGTCCTTTCCAAGAATTATAAATATAATGGTCTGGTTTAGTTCTTTCTCAGCTAATTTATTAACAACTGCTAAATGAATAGACTGCAGCTGACACATAGTTTTCCAAACATGTTTCAAGATATTTTTTTTCTGCTTTCAGGTAATGAAGACAAACCAGAGAAACCACACTTTGATTCTCGTAGTTTTATTTTTGAATTAGACCCATGCAATGGAAATGGGAAAGTTTGTCTTGTTTATAAGCACACTAAACCAGGTAAGACTGACAAGAGAAAAGTTATCCATCTTTTTTTGCAGATTGTATCTGGGACGCATATACATAGAATCATAAAATTTTGACCTTTGCAATTTATAGATGGACATTTACTGAGACATCCAGCCTCTGCTGAACTCGGTGGCTAAGTCTTACAGTGGCTTAGTTGGAGATAACGCTTTCCCTCCTTTTAAAATTTGAGTCTAAGTTATAACTTCATAATTCTCATGCATAGTGTAATTGTATACTGAAACAGGAAAGCACTCACATATAACCGACAGACAATTATGTTGAAGTAATGCAGTGAGCTAGACTTTCAGCTGCTAACATATGTCTGGTGACTTACATGTCTTACAACAATTCGCTTATGTTTTAATAAGAAACATGAAGTGCTTAGTAGCAAAAGATGGATGACAAAAAAGTCCTCATCTCAGTCAGGCCAATTTAGACTGTTTCAGTCTCCTTGAATGTGCATGCAGACCTCCCAGGTAGGTCAAAATTTGCTGGGGAGAGGTTGAAAGGCAGAACAAAAGACATGAGATGAGCCGTGCTTACTAAAGCATACCAGAAAAGTTTCTTTCAGTCAGGGATCAGTGGAACATGCAGGTCTCTTATAAAGTAGCTGTCATCTGTCAAAGTGCACAGGTCAGTAGGTGTTTGTGTACGTGCATGTACACGGTGGGATTATGCAATTGTGGTACACCTGTTCCTGAGAAAAGCCTTTGTTTGTTATCTTGTGTTTTTAATTGGATATGACTTTAACTTCCAGGGCAGAAACTTACTGCTTGTCATCTGGCTTTCAGTGGCAGTGATTTCAGTCCATGCAATGGATAACCTGAACAAGGGAAAGGAGTGTTGTTTACCGCTGCTGATGTCAGCGTAGGAGACTGTGTTTAATTGACAGCATTCAGTCTCCATTTTCCAAGCAGAATCACTTATTTTTGTGCTGGTAATCTGATGGTGGTTTCTTCAAAGGTTGTTGCCACCAGAGAAATGTTTAATCACTGTTTTGAGATTTTGCAAAATGTTTTTTTGTTGGCAGAATACACTGTCCCATGAGTTATGGACTTTACACAGTAATCTAGATGACCAACAGCTGAGTTAGTTGTTTATATTTTGTGGGGCAGATAAATGTTGGCCATGATAATGCCTTAAAATTACATTACAAAGTTGCTGTTGTCTGAAGATGTTCAATATAGAGTGTCAGTCCCAGGCTAGATAGAAATAGGATTGCATAGGTTTTACAGTGGGGAAAGTGATTGTAATGGCTATTGTGTGATCCTGGGAGAGAAATCAGGATTTCTTCAGACATTAAGCTCTTATCCATTAAACCACTCTCCTGTGGATAATCACCTGTGTTAGTCAGGGATGCTAGGTTTTAGAAGGTGCAGCCTTTTCCATAACTATGTTTTGTCTCCCACTTGACAGTGGGTCAGGGATTGATCTCGCATCGCTATAGAGCAACAATATGTAGTTTCTGCTTGTGTGGTTCTAGTTGTGTCCCCAGACACAGAGATATGGTTCCTAGACAGAGCTCTGTATTGGCATTTCCTCACCAAAACCTTCACAGCCTACTATCGCCTGCTCATCACTCACCTGGGTCTCCCACAGTGGCAGTATGCCTTCACCAGCTACGGAGTCAGCCCTCAAGCCAAGGTAAGACAGTAGAATCCAGCTTGTCAGCATTTTGTGTTAATTATAGATGGGAAAAATATCTTCCAACTTTTGACAGTCTGTAGGCTTAACTAGACCTTCCTACTGAGCCATGGTAGGGGCCATGAGCCCTTCCCTCCTACCATGTTAACAGTCATTTACATCAGTAAATTCACTAACATGGTGTTAATATACTTTTCTCACCTTAACTGATCTCTACCTTTCACCTCTTTTAACAGGTGTGGTAGCTAATTAAGTGCTTGCTTTCTGGACTTGGAGGCCAGCGTCCATTTCCATGACTGCTAGAGGAGATGTAAAGTCATTTGTCTAAGTGATATTTGTCTAGATCAGCTTTCTAGGCATAGCACCAAACAAGATCCCACTGCTAACTAGGTGGAGAGGGAAGTCCAGGCATACATTAGACAGAAGCCCAGAGGAGAACTATCAACTTCAGCTTAGCAAAGAATACCAATTCTTCTCCTGTCCTCATCAGTTGCAAAGGAATATCTTGATAAAAACGGTGCCTAGAAGAGTAATTTAAATGCCAGCAGACACAGAAGCACTCGTAAGAGAACTCCAAGTACAGACAGTCCAGACTCTCTATACCATTAAAGTAGCCATCCTGTTCTGCCAGTAGCCTGCTTAGAGGTTCCTGTTTATTCCTCTGTGCTTGAGTGGGCCTTCAGCCTTAACTTAGCTACTACCTTGTGTGAGCTGACACAGTGCATGCTGGCAAGGCCTGGCAGGTCTTGTTGAATGTCCTGCACTTAACCTACACATGACATGTTGCCTGCCTCAGCCCTGTGTGTGCACTGAAATTATTCGCTATAATCACTGTCGAATTCCCTTCTATCAGATTGTCCCCTTGCATTTCTGTTGTCTTCCCTGTCATACTGTGCACTACCTTGTGGCCAGGGCTGTATGCATAGTATATTAGCACTTGTCTGTGCTCTACCTTTTTTGTAGTTTTCTTGCTAGAATATTTCATTATATTGTGTATTCTCAAAACTTAGCGAAATTATTCATATACTCTCTAATCATTTGCAGCCTTTGTTAGTTTAAATCCTCCTAGTATGTTAACCATTATTGTTTGCAAAGGTCTTTAGAGATGGTACATTAAAGCCCTTTGCCATAAAGCAATATATGAACAGATTTCTATTTATATTTGGTATTGATTTTTTGTTTATCTTCTTAAATAATTCAGTAAGGATGGCCTCAGATTTGTAATACTTTAACCCCTGCAGTTTTATTTCATGACTTCATCAATGGACAACTGATAGGAAAAGCACTGAGATGTAGGATCTTCAGGGCATAATTGTGGGGCATATGGGAACAAAAAAAAAAATCTTGTGGTCACCTCTAAACATTAAATCAGGCTGAAGAGAAACAAACACAAAATCCTTTGTGTCAAGAGTTTAAAAAAAAAAATCGTAATATCGTATGTACGAAGAGAGTGAGGCAGGCTATCTTTTGAGAAGTGCAGCTAAAATTTATATTTCATAAGCACTTTTTCATTCCAGGTTTTTAATCTTTTCTGCTTCTCTGAGCCTAGATAAAAATGGCCTAGTTTCATCTCCTCCCTTTGCTTTTCCTCATATTATTTAAGTGTTATGATGATTAAGAGTTGCTCCTGATAGGAATTACACTGCAGGAAAAATAGTGTTAGGTTTGTTTCTGGTTCTCCTCTTCCTTGTCTGGAATGTGAGGCAGCTCCAGGGCTGTATCCCTATCAGAAGGGACTTTGCACAGTCCTGTAAATTGCAAATTGGTATGCAGATTATGATTAAAATCAGGGCACTAGGATGAGAAGAAACAGGCAGAAAATGTATAATTATAGTTTGATGTTTAACTTACTCCTTCTCCATCATCCTGTCTTCCAGCAATGGTTTAACATGTATAAACCCATAACAATAAACACAACTCTTCTCTCTGAAGAAGCTGATTCCTTTGTAAACAAGCTGGACCCCAATAAGGTATTTAAAAGCAAGAACAAAACTCCAGTGATGAAAAAGAAACAACCCTCCCAGCCAGCAGGTGTCCAAAAGAGCAACACTAACATGCCCTCCACCAAGACTTCCTCACTAGCTGGGAATTCTTCAAGGAAGCGAGACCCACAGATCTGACCCTGAAAAAAGTAAGAAGCTTTGGTGTTTTCTGATGCAAATCTCAGTGGTTCAAACGAGCACCACTTGTGTGAATAGGATGCAAGATTTGCATGAAATATAACCATAGAATCACAGAATCATAGAGTACCCCAAGTTGGAAGGATCATCAACTCCAGCATGTGGTTCTACACAGGACCACCCAAAACTCAGCCGTATCGATGATGACACTTCTTGAGCTCCATCAAGCTTAGTGCCATGACCACTACCCTGGGGAGCCTGTTCCATGCTCATCACCTTCTGGTGAAGAACCTTTTCTTAACACCCATCTGCCCCTCCCCTCACACAGCTCCATGCTGTTCCCTCAGGCCCCGTTGCTGTCACACAGAGCAGAGCTCGGTGCTGCTGTCCACTCCCTGTGAGGAGCTGCAAGCCATCAGGGCTCCCCTGAGCTCCTCTGCTCTGGACTGAACCAACCAAGGGACCTCAGCCACTCCTCACACACCTTGCCCTCTGGACCCTTCATGGAAGGGGTGTATTTCCAGGCAACTTGGATAACAAACCTTGAGGCATTGATTAATTCCGTCCTGCTTGCAGTATGTACTTTTCAGAGGGCATGAAGAAGCCCTTGATGTCATTGCTCTGTAGAGAACCTGTTATTCCTGTATAACTACAGCAGTGAAATGAAAGTAAACTTAAAGTCACTGTTACTTTAATAGATCATTCATGCTGAATTACGGAGTGTATTTCTATCATTTCCTTTCAAAGTAAAGTGACCTTGCATGCTATGGGAGCAGGCTGGAACCCACAGAACAAAGAAATATCTTCCACTTCAGACAGATTCGAACTCTACATTTCCTGTGCTCCTCCCCATTTCTGCTCTGATTACACTGAGGAGGAGCCCAGGGCTTCCATGTCTCTGTGTTGGCCTAGAGACACTTGCTCTACAGTCCAGACCACTTCTTAGACTTTGTACCATTTCTTTTCAGATAGTGATGTCTGTATGATGTCCTTTCCAATTAGCCTGCCAGCAATCAGAACCTGCAAGGTCCTTCATTGTCTCCACTTTCTCCTTTTGTGGGAAATGCTGAGCTAGGGCAGCAGAGTCCTGTCAGACAGGAGGACCCCTTGATTTTCTGTACTGGATGTTTTCAGGGTAGAACTGCACTTTAGCACACTGATTTCTGATGTTCAGTTGCATCCATTTCCATTACTTTTATGTGCCAGTTTGTCCATATGCTGAAGCCACCTGGTAGCATGTTTTATGTCTAAGCAGGGAAATAAAAGTCACCATCTCCAAATAAGCGTTGATTATTTAAATAACAGCATTTTTATTTATGAAATGCTCACATAATTACATAAGACCAACCTACCTCACAGGGATGTTGTGAGTCTTTTGCAAGTGTTTGTATGGTCTTCAGGAAGATGAAGCCACCCTGTTAAATGCTTAATAGTATTTTAATAAAGATTTAAATATTTTCCTCCAGAGTCATTGGGTATTTGAAATACCTTTGGGAGCGCATGCAGAAGGATGTACAGTAACAGTAGGGTGCAGGCTGGATTTTTTGTTGTTGTTGTTTTAGTGCACCAGAGAGACTTTCACTGAGAAGGGATAAGTTACACATCTTTTAAGCTGATCCCATCCTGAGCTGCATAGATGAAAAGGCTCAGCTGTGTGACAGCTTTTCTACTTCCATCCTATGTTCACTGGTCAGGATTTCTGCAGTCAGCATCTCTGGCTCTGATACACTTTGCTGGCTTCTAGCACTTACTGCAGCCCACCTTTAATGGAGATTGCTGACAGAAACCACAGGAGTTGCCTGACATCTATCCTCTACCACCACATAAGAAAATCCTCTTGTACTCTTTTGCCCACTTAAGCTGAGGTGCATCTTGTGCCCAGAGTAGCTGCTCTACTAATAAATGGTGAAATCTAATGAGGAAACAGATATGGTACCTACCATCTAATCCCATGCCACAGTAATACAGTAATCCTTTTGGTATTGTGACGTGAATGGCTGTTAAAGCCAGTAAATGCCAGTTTCTGAAATTCTGTGTGACAGTGATGATGAACAGTGCAGAGCCATGTATTGTGTCTCTGTACGTCCAGCCCTTGTACCACAGTCATATTCCTGACATAAAGCATCTCCCAGAAAAGTTTGCCTTATCACCCAGCGCAGAGATAGGCTGATACTGCTGATGGTGTCATACTTTTGGTCCAGTGGTGCTACAGATCTGCAAGTCTACTGCTTGCCCATTTCCTCATTCAGACGTATGTTGCAGAATTGATGCAGGAGTACAGTGGTGTATTCCCATGTTTCTCTAATAATCAAAGTGGAGAATCAAGTTTTTTTGACATTTGGATATGCTGCCACAGAAGTTGTCTGAATCCTCTCATAAGGTTGTAGTTAAAGTCTAATCCATCAGTTGCAATGCATGCGGCTCCATCACACCTGCATAGTGCAAAACATCTAGCCTATTCCAGTGAGGTTATGTTCAGTGAGGAAAACTCTCCAAACTAGTTCTTAATGGGACTGTCCTTGCTCTTCTCTATAGACATTCCAGCCCAGGTTGAAGGGGCCTTTGGCAGCCTGATTTGTTGGTTGGCAAGCCTGCCCATTGCCCTCTGCAGGCGGCTGGAACTAGATGATCTTCAAGGTCCCCTCCAACCTGATTCTCTGTGCTCTGACAAACTGGATAGCAGTTAAGGTGGCAGGTTAGCGAATGGAAAAAAATCTGAGCCTCTGATTCATCAGTGTAATAGCTACAATTTTTTAGCAGAGTATTCCAGATCAAAACTTCTTTGTTTCTGCAACAGTGTAGGTATTCCCTGATTTTCATTTGACTGATTTTTATTCCAGCCATGTTGAATCTTACATGTGATTGCAACTAACTTACAGGCGACTGGACTTCTGCATCTCCAGAATGTGATTTTTGGGAGCAGATTTTTACTCAGAAAGATTGAATAATTTCTTCAGTTCATAAACAGGTCTTGACCTTCTCAGGTGTGCCCAGTGTCTTAGAGACCCTGTTTGTCTGGTTAAGCAGAACAGATTTATATTAAGCTACTCTCTCATTTATTCACTTGCAAGGTGAGAAAAGCATGCACTTCAGCAATGCCATTGCACATGCCCTTACCCACTTGATTAGTCTTCAGCTGTCAATGCACACGTCCACCCAGGATTTGCTGTCAGGATGGCCATCACAAGGTGGCACTTTCAATGATTGTCTGTCCTTTTTCATTTCCATGCTCCAGGACAGGTTGATTGTGAATATCAATTAAGAGTTTGTAGATTAAACCACCAGCAAGACTTCCCAGTGTCGGAGCTACGAGTGGCACCCACCACCAATAATTTCCAGCCCTAAAATGAAACACAGAAGAGGCATCCAGTGAGCCACACAGAAACAGCTGCCCCACTGCTTTGAGGTGAGCTGAGTGCTAGGGCTGAGCTTTGTGAGCAGAGGTGTCTGGTGCCATTTCACACTCTCAACTGTCCAGATGGCTTAGATAAACTCTGGATCCGTCAGTCTAGTAGCTGGAAGGAAGGTAACTTTTGCTTTTGGCCTGGGAAACTGGCTCAGCATGGTCTTCGTGAAAATGAGCAGCTGAGACAGGACAGAGATTCTACTAATGCCTTCACCATGGAAAAAGCTGTGGTGTGAAGCCATCTTAGTAGATTCTGGAAAGTAGAGTAGATACAGACATCTAAATTTAGGAAAGCAATTCAGCACTCCAGCTTCAAGTGCTTGCTTTCTGGTGAGCCAAATCACAGTCTCTCCAGTCACTGCAATGACAGCTCAATCTCTAGCTAAGAGGTGAATTGTTCCTGGTTTCTAAACTGGGACATCCAAATGTCAAGGTGAATCCTATACTGGAGAACTGCATATCCCAGATTTTGTGAACAGGATGCATGGGGCTTCTCTGTGCACAATATTTGCTTTCTGTAAAGGAGTACGCAGGCTCCATGACCATGTTATCTTGGGCATTTCTCATTCCCAGAGAGCTGTACAGTGTGAAACCAGGTCACTCACGTGAAGACATCCATTCCCCAGCCAGCAATTGCTGTGAAGATTCTCGGTGGCAGGTCTCGGGAGGGGTTTATGGCGTAGCCTGTGTTCATTCCCATCCCCATACCGATGCCTAGAACCAGGATACCCGTGAGCAGAGCCTGTGTGCCTTTCAGGGCTCCATTATTTTTCTCATCATGGATGACCAAAATGCCCAAGAACAACATCACCGTCGCTATAAACTGCAGGAGTAGTAAAGGGAAAACAGGTGAGGGGAGAGAGCAGCAAAGGCAGGAGGATCCCACTCAGCAAAGAGAGACTTCCCAGGCTGTCTGAGCAGGTGGGATGATAAGTCATAAGGGGCCCTAGTGTTATTCCTTCCTTATAAGTGACTCTGAAAAAGAGACAAGTCATTTCCCAATGAAAATGTGTCCACATCAACAACAAAAATATTCTAGAACTGACACAAGCTTCTCAGAACTGTCAGCACCCTCCATCTTTCAAGTTAGGTGCATAGGTTATTTAAAGTACTTTTTGTTCAACAGACACAGAACCATAACAAACAAATCACGAGACAAATCTCATCATTCCTGGCAAGACTGATGGATTATATAGCTTGCTGCATCCACCCTGTTAAGAGTGAAGGTAGATAATGGATTCTTATCTGGGAAACAGAATATCGTGTCTGTGACAACACATTGTAGGCAATCATAGATCTGCAGTGCCTAGGACATCAGTGACAGTTGTTTGTATAGAGATGATGACTCCTGTCTCTATCTGCTTCAGAAAATGTCCCTGGAGGACCTTGGACTTGGAGCTTGCAGAGATACTACTAGAGCAGGAACCCTGTAGCTCTTGGTAGCATGTTTTCATTTTCACTTGGTTTCTTGTGTAGCAAGATAACCACACAATCACAGGAGACAGAGCAGTCAGATGGTTATATGCAGGATCTCCAGCTCTCACCATCCTCCTGACTGTCCAGGCACAGCATCCTCAGCTCAGAAACAAAAGAAGAAACCTGTTGATCCCTTGACCCTGACAGTTTACCCCCCTGACCTCATCATTCTGTGCTCTTTCTCAGCTCTCAAGAAGCTTTGGACGCTACCAGTCAGCATCTGCCTGGATGGTGGGCTGCTTGTAGCTTAGGTGGTGACAGTGTCTGCACATGTAGAACTGAGTCCCTTGCCCAGACCTGCTCTAGGACCTGCTACCACCCAACTTTTCCCAACACACCACAGCCGTCCCCACTGACCTCTGAGAAAAAGCTCCCGGATAAGGACATATGGGGAGAAGGGTAAGTGGAGAAGATCGATGCTGTGCCAGTTGGTCCTGTCACTGTAAAATTCCCCTTGGTATAGTCATACAGTGTTTCTAGGAGAGATGAGAATTACAGGAGTAAGGACAGTGGCCAGTACAGAGTTCATCACACATGGCATATTCACAAGTTCACCCACTGCAGTCAGCAAAGACACAAAGAGAGGCAATGAGAGATAGATAGGATGGAATCAACACATCCCTTGAAGGACACAATCTCTGTGATATCTGTCATCACAGACTTTAGCTTGCAGCTGCTTCTTTATGCAGTCCAACTCCCTGTCCCTGCTCAGAGACATGGGATTGGATGCTCTGGGTGCACTGAGTGGCCTCCATTCCCCCCACTTCTCAGAAAGTGAGGCATGCTGGAGCCTACCAGTGTTGGGTCCTCTGCTCATAAACATGAGTTGCTGTCGTATTTTACACAGACCAGAGCTCTAGCTGTAGCTGATTCTTGGTAACACAACTAACAGAAGCCTTTGCAGGCCTTTTGCTGACAAAACGTGTGTTTTTAATCTTTTTCTTAATATATAATTTTTTTACAAAATTACCAGGCTTTGGCAGTGGGAATGCCCTATGCAAAAGGAGAGGTGTTCTCCAGGAATATCCTTCCAGAGATATCTGGGCCTTGCCCTAGCTTTGAGCCATAAATGTCTGGCCCATGATCTAAGAAGTCATGATATCACACTGGGTGCTGTGACAAAAAACATTTTTGATGAACTGTGAGTTGAGATTGAAAAAGTACCCACAGTAACTCCTGTGATACAGACATAACCATACCGTAGTAGAGTCCAAAGACAGTGGCTGCTCCCAGAAAGGAGCCCAGGAACTGGCCAAGCAGATAAGCTGGAAGCTTTCTCCAGGGGAGGTTTCCAAAAATGCAATGTGTGAGTGTGATGGCAGCATTCAGATGAGCTCCTGCAAAACCACAAAGGAGAGATACATTGGCCCTGTTGCTCCTAATTTGGAGCATGCCCCATACCTGACATCCCAGAGCTTGCTCCAAAACAGCAAGCACCAAGACTCTACCAGGGCAGGGTCTCCCTCCTATATAAATGCAAAACTGACTCCTTTCCTTTGGCAGCTGAGAGATGCAGGGAGGGAGTCCTTAGAGTCCTTTCTTTTGGAGTTAGACATCCACAGATTGCATCCAGAGAGTCAGTCATCTCACCTGTCAAAGGCAGCTTTCTTGGTCCTCTCCTACAGGAACGTCCTTGGTTCAACTTAAAGAGATCCCAAACCTTAGAGTCATCACGCCCAGGCTATAGGTAGGTGCGCTGTACTGTATCTCAAACCATGAAAAAAAAGCCTTCTGAAAACATCTGAAAATGTCTGATCCTGACAGAGCAGATCTCTCCAGCTGATGTGGAGCTGTGGGCCGATAACACATTTGGCAGCAAGGTAATGAGGCAGTGGGGAAACAAACCGCAGAATTGATCACATTTGCAAAGCAAATTCTGCATGAGGTTGTCAGCAGGGACTTACATCTCAAAATCATTGCAGCAAGGAGTGAATAGAATGATCAGTTTTGTGGACCATGGTTACAGCCATGGGTCTGAAGCAGACACTGTCCTTCCATTGTAGGGGACCGGACTGCATTTCCTTACGACTTCCAACATTTAGCTTTCTCCTCCCACGGATTTGGAAAGGGGTAAGATCCAGACTAACACCACATCATCAAAATGCAGGACGGAGTGAGGTAAAGTGCATTACCACCTGCTGCCATCCCACAGCTGCAAGAGAAATTGGGGGAGATCTCTTTTCCTTCAAACTTCTCTGGTCCTCTATGTGGATGACCAGCCACTTCAGGGGTCACAAGAAGCATCTTGTGATATAAATGAAGCCAAATCGCAATGTCAAGGAGCCCTTACTGGCCCCGGAGCTACCCTTCTACTGGCTGATCTGAGACCTCTCCTCCTTTGCTTAGCTCACTTCTCCCAGTGTGTCTCCACAGCTTCTTAGGGAGACTTAAAGTTGACTCTCTGCACAGAAAAAAGATTTCTTTCAAAGCCATCCCTAGTCTTAGACACCTCTGTGTCCTTGGACACCTCTGTGATCCAGAGTTCAAGAACAAAGACTTACTTGCCTTAATTTTCTGCCCACTAGAGCCCTTAATCACTTAACTTGGTGCAAATGAATGCAGAAATTGCACAAGTCAAAGGTAATGCTCTGTCATGTGAGAGATATCACCCTATGGCCCCGAAACACCACTTCCTGAAACACCACCCCCTGAGTTTGCAGGGGGGTGCCTAGTGTGGCTGATAAGGAGAAAATTTCCATACTATTCCTTGTTGCAACATCAACAATAAGCTTTCACTTACAATAAATGATTTACTTCCCCATGGGTCATGTTGGCAGCATGCTTCCAGATCTCCTTATCTCTCAGGCCACGTTCTGATGGCGTAACCCAAGTGCCTAACATGGGCACTGCTGAAATGTGACTCTGCTGACTGCAAGGGAGGGGATGGCTGCATCTCTGCCATTCTCCTGCCCCACTTGCCTCTGCCCATCCCCACCGGTGAGCGGGAAGTCCCAAGAATACCCAACACACGTCCTGCCCTGCTTTGGCAGAGCCCTGAGGGAACAATGGGCCTTAATTCCTCTCGCGAACAATGTGGGAACAACTTTCTCTGCAGTGCCCCTTCTCTTCAACCCCAGAACACTCTGGGTGCTTGGCTGCCCTGCCCTGTTTAATCTTCAAACCGGGCAGCCCTGTAATCCTGGCTCTGACAGCCAAGTTTTGCAGAAGAGCTGCAGGAGCCTCACCTGGACCATCATCCCATCTCTCCAAGCCCGTGAAGCGCGTTTGGAGTCAGCAGACTGTCAGTACACAAGGACTGCCCTTTCCCTGCTGCTCTTGACCTGGCTGTGCATTGTGACCCCCTCGGTGCTGCCTCTCCACCAAGGTCTTGGCTGTGATCACTGGATCACGAGGCTGACCCCATGACAGCTACGGTTCATCACACCTGTTCTGCTCTTCTCTGGGGCTGAAGGATTGAATTTTTTGCAGGAGAGGCCAGAGCTCCACCATGCTGTGTCATCAATTACTGCTCTGCAAGCACTCCTGCTGCCCCTGGCACCGGGGCCTTTAGAGACATAGAGATTATGCTCAAGTGCCTTACCAGAGATGCCTCCAGCTGCATGGATCCCCATGGTGACCCCAATGCCAAATCCCAAATTGATGCTCAGGTACTGCCCGAATTCTCCTTTTCCTAATACAACTTGTGCCACAGAGGATAAGCCCAAGACCTAGTGCATAGAAAATAAAGGGAAAGGGGTGTTAAAGTAATGTTATTGCAATAGTGGATTGGGTGTCCTTGTAGCTTTTTCTGCAATACCGATTATCCTTCAAAAATGGGAAGAATTTAAGGTGCCCATGGTCAGATCAAGTGAAAATGACCCGTTCTCTCCAAAAACTGAGCAGGAGATTGGGTACCCCTTACTGCTGCATATTCCATCATACTAAAGCAGATGCTCTGGTCTTCATTTGGTATTAGGACCCAGATATAGCTTCTATGGTGCACACATGGTGGCAAACTGTGCTTGCAGCACAAGGGATATGAGCGTGGGGACCTTCACCACAGCCACCCCAAAACATGGCCCCTGCCATATGAACGGAGGGTGGGCAAGTTCTTGTCATCTTTCCTTTCCTGGTGTGCAGTTTATTGACCAAAAAGAGTAGTTCAGGAAACACACAGCTGTTTGCCAAACTCAACTCTAATTTTGGTAACCTGTTTCAGCCAAAAACTAGGACATTAATTCCAGTTGAAGTTTTTGACACAAATACTGCTCAGTTTGAAAACAACTAGTTCCAATATTTTTGTAGTGACTAAAAGGAAGCTGGAAAAGAAATGAAAAAGAAATGCAAACATTCTCCAGCAGGAAAGGACATATTAAGAAATTGCTCTGGCCTTAGGATAAATTCTGTTTCACTCATTCATTGAGGTTGGAAAAATCAATTCTTGCACAGTTCTAATATTCAAATCTGGAGAAAGACAAAGCTTCTCTTGAGGTCTCTGCATCTGCAACCTCTCAGAACTTTAAAAGCATGCCCTGTACCATCTAACTTCTGCTCTGTCCTGTCCTGCTTTGATCTGAATCTTTACTGACTGCCGTGCATGGATTCAAATTTTATCTCATGTGTCTGCTCTCCCTTTCAGACATCTCCCAAATCTGCTGCCTCCCAGAAACTCTGCTCTTATCTTTCTTGTATACACAGACCACGCTGTGTTCTGCATGAAGCTGCAGCCTCAGTGTGGGACCTTCTCTCAGCCTGCCTCAGCAAAACCCCAAAATGTAGTATCCTTGATGTCCCTCAGCAACTGCAAAATCATTACAAAAACTCTGCCAACCCATTTCTAAGTTTTTCCAAAGCCAGATCTGGAAGCCAAATGCACAAAGCTCTGTTTTGGCAGGATGGTATGCAGTCAAGGAGGGCAAGGCGGGAGCCCTGGCTATTAGAGCTCAACAACACTACCCTGGGAAAAAAATAACAAATAAAAGCACAGGACAGAGAACCTATTTTTCAGCACAGACCCAAACCTCTGGTCACCTGTTCTCATAGACACAAAGTAGGAGTTTTTCCTGCCTCTCCATTCTTCATACCATTTACTCCCTGCATTGTTCCCTCCTTTAGGAAAATCACTTGTTCACTAAGAGTCCTTGTCTGTATACCATCCTCCCAACAAAACCCAGCCAGGAGTCCAAGAGATGCAACCAGCACATTTCCAGCTGCAACGAGGGCCCTGGAGTTGCTGAAGGGTCAGATGCTGGATGCTGCATTCAGATGCTGGATGCTGCTTGTCACCAGTCCTTGATGGGACAGTGTGCAGTATACCTCCTCCTGCTCTGTTCCCTTATGGGGCTCAGTGAGGAAAGAGCTAGCACTGGTTGAAAGCTCCAAAATCTCCCTTGGACTGTCCTAGTGCAAGTGATACTTTCCTCCCTACACTGAATGCCCTGGCAGGGTCCCTCAGACCTATTCTTTATGACCAGGGGTGTCCAGCCATCAAAAAAAAGAAAGGGAGTGGAAAGGCAAATGCTTTGTTCAGCTCAGCTGGCCAGTCACGGGAGTCTGTAGTCTAACTTCCAAAGTGTGTAAAACTACCTGTGTGGCAGGAGTGAACTTCAAGGGGCAGGACATGCAGTAAGATGTGATGAGAAGAAAGCATCCTTTGCACACACAGTTGTTGCCAATGGAAACAAGAAATGACATCTGTAAGGACAGGTGTGTCTGAGGGCCCCCATGCTCACACTAATCTTATCTGTCTCCTGTGCAAATGTCCTAAAGCATGAGATGTTTGGATTATCCCTCATCCTCCATCTGGCCCAAAGTGCTGCTTTCGAACTAGAAGTGCTACAGGTGAAGCACAGGTGGGTAAATCAGCACCAGGCCTTTGCAGAGAGGGGATCTTGTTCTGCTGTGTTGTTCCAGTGTACAAAGGTTCTAAACTTGGTAGGCACGTCACTGCTAACAGAGATCAATTCTGACTGCAAAGCCTCACCCCTGCCTTCCTCACCCTCTTCCCCTCTGCACCTCCAAGCAGCCCAAAAGCTCAAAACCACTTTTTTGGTGTGCAACAAATGCCTCAAGCAAAAGGAGAGGTTCTGTATGATTTGGGATAAGCACCATCCATTTGCCAGCATGTAACAACTATAAGCAGAATCCTGGCTGCAGGCCACATGCTGCAGGCCACCCCATCCTTTCCAGCGTGCTTTAAAGAAAAGCATCAGCATCATCTGCAGCACCAGCAGAGAGTAATAGCCTGTTGCTGAGCAGCCCTGAGGATGTGATAGGAAGTATCAGGTCTTACAGCTTTCTGCTGCAAATGCTGCCCTCACTCATGCTGCACAAACACACATCTGGGCACACCTCCTCCTTACCATCAGCACGTACATCCCCAGTGCTTCTGCCAGCAGCTCCCTGACGGAGCTGCTATGGATTGTCAGCATCTTCTGAATCTTCTCCAGCATTTTTCTCTCTGGATCCAGCCTGCAGCTGTACAGAAGGTCCTGTTGAGACAGCACAGCTCATTGCACTGAGCTGTTACCCTTTGAAACTTGGCACCCTCCCTTCACCCCAGACACCTTCATTCATTTGGTTAAAGATGAACAAGCCAATGAAGTAGCTGCAAGCTTCAAAGCTTCCACACACAAACACCATCCTTTTAAAACTAGATGGTGAGCATGCATTGTTTCTGCCAGCAGAGTGCTGCAATCTCTTGAGTCTCTGCCCATCTTCCAAGCAGTGGAGCTGTAGATTGGTGTGCTCCTAAGGCCAATCTCTTTCTCCATAGCCTTACAATCATAGAGTCAAAGAATCACCACACTTGGGAAAGACCTGCAGGGTCATACAGTCCAACTGTCTGCCTGCCATGAATATTTCCCCACTGCACCATGTCCCATAGTACAACATCTAAACGTTTCTTGAACACCTCCAGGGACAGTGCTGAACAGGAACTGCGGTGATGATTTGCACTATAACCCCCTAGCCAATGGTTTGGTGCCATTTTCCTTAACAGGATGGATTAGGTCCATTTGCTGGTGCTTGGCAGGGTGGCTTGATGCATGCCCAGCCTGCGGTGAGGATGCCTGGTGCTGATGTGCAGCTCTGCCTGTGTTTGGGCAAAGCACAACACCTTGGGTGTTGCGCCAGGTTGAACATTTGCTCTCCCTGTGCATACCCTGTGCTGTGCCTAACTTCTGGTTGGTGTTCTCCACTTTTCTCTTAACCTGCAGCTTCTCAGTGTCTTTCTGTAAGCTATGCTCCAGAAGAGCCAGAGGCAGCTGCCCTGATGGGGACACAGGGCTCAGCCCTCACTGTCCTCTCTGCAGTAACACACTGCAAAGGTTCATGATCTATTCTCTCCCTTGTAGGACTGAGCATCTGTAAGAAAGAACCTGGGAAGCTGTTTCTCCTCTCACCTCTGCAGGTCATTGGCTTGCAGCGGGGAGGGGTCCTATGTACTGGAGTAAGCCCTGCAGATTTCACAGCATTTCTCAGATGGAAGAGGGTCAAGTCAGTTCATACCCACAGCCAGACCTGCAATTTCACTTCTGACTCCTGAATTGTTCTTCAAGCAGACTCCTTCCACTTATGTAGCAAGACAGCTGCTACATTTCTGAAAAGTTTTTCTCTTTTATTCAAGCCTTAACTATAGGCGTCTGTATATTCTAATTCATGCTGAAAAATGAGGAAATGTTTTCTGGGAATGCTGGTCTCCCATGGACTTGGACTGGTTATCAGAGAAAAAAAGCAAAGTTTGGTGTAGTGATAGTATTTACAGCACTCTCACTGAAACTGCCAGCAAACCCACTAGAATTCCAGCATGCTTCTGGACTGGCATCACCAATCACAGTGGCACTGGATGTGCCTCTCACACTGCCTGCTCTCTTACACGATTCGTTCCACAAGATGGCATTGAGGCATTAATTTTTCACCTAGAAGTGTTCAGACGAGTTCCTCTGTCAGATGCTGAATATGCAAGAATGTTTTAGTTTTGTTTTGTTCTGTTTGAATACATTTGCATACATCAAATGAAGGTAGTCTGCTAATGAAATGAAAATAATGAAACCTTTCTGCAAGTGCTATAGGGCAGAGTATCATCACACAAAACCAAAATGTGTGAAACTGGACCTGTCAGCCTCCACTTTACCATGAGCAGAGAAGAACAGCTCCAAAAGGCAGTCCATCCCCACCTAGAATAAGCATCTCAGGCCAAATCTGTGAGTCAGACCAGCAGCTGGCATCCCTTGTTGTCCGCAGTGGGGACCCTGCAGAGGTGCACAGCACCAGGAGAGATGGGCTGCCCCAGCTATGTGCACCCAGCTGAGGCGACTTGGTGAGTCAGCCAAAGGCTGGGAGCAGATCTGCAGTCACCCAGCCTGGCTTGTTCATGTTTGCCTGACTTTACTCACCTGTGGGGCTGGCAAGGGGCTCTAGGGTCATCAAAAACCCCCCTACCAGTATGAACACCACCTCTTCCCTTTCATGACCTGACTTGTCTCGTTTCAGCTGTAAGGACTTTTTGTCCCTACTTCTGGTGGAAGCCTTTTACCAGACCTTGATATCATGAACATTACAGTTTCTTCAAACTTCCAGCCAAATTCTCAAAATCATGTTCCAACCATGTTCATGCACTAGCATTAGCCCAACACAGTCATGAGTTAACTCTTCTTACAAGGTACCATCCTATAAGGTTTTCCTGTACGTTTTATCAGAACAGAATGCTCCCTCTCAGCTCCCTTCTGCTCCTGATACTTACCTTGAGTCACTCACCTGTTCAAACTTCACTCAGCGTTGACTCTATGAAGATGTACAAAGTTTTCCATCATGCATTAAGCCATCACTTGCTAACGTAAATACATTTCCTTCCCTAGGGCAGGTACTCTTCCAGCACTAGTAATATAGATCTCAGTTTGGAAAGGAAAGTCTCAGCAGAGCATTTTGGTACAGCCAAAGGCCCACTTTTAGTACTGGTGTTGACACAAATCATGCTGAAAAGCCAGGATATACACTCCCCTGGTTTGGATGAGTCCCCATAAACTCCAGAGCTGTCACACTTCCACAAGGAGAAACTCCTCTCGCTTGGTTTGAAAGTGCACATTTCCTCTGTGCTCAGGAGCTCATTTATCTCTTAATTGTGCTAATCAGCAGCTGGAACACTGCCAGTCAATTGGACCTGCTGGTGGAGTATTAACTTCTCCCCAGAGAATGAAAGGAGCCTGGCACATAGCACAACAGAGGAGCTCCCCACAGTGGATGAGAACATCTTACTACTGCACCAGACTAAGGGAAGGTGCCAGGATTAGCCCTGGCACCAAGACTTCTCCAGGCACCTTTAGGAATCAAGGCAGGATCCCAATGGGAAGGGGCTGCTGGGCCATTTTTCCATGACTGCATCCAGGCTGCGTGCACACTGCATCAAAGGAAGGCCAAAAGTTGAACCAGGTTCCATGACCTCAGGAAAGCTGAATTAGGCATGGCCAGGTCTCAGAGAAACTTGTACAACACTGGTACTACCTGAGCTGTGACAGCTACCTCTTGACATACCCTGAAGCACCGTCATTTTATGGTCTCCCATCTAATGTTTAGGGCTCATCTCCTCCTCTGCAGATAGCAGACACTGAGACAGCTGGTATTGATCTCTCAGCAGATGGCTTTACTCTCCAAATATTAGCAGTGTTCCTACCTCCAGGACACCAGTCTCCATGGCCTTCCATGTAGCATCCACCTCCCACGCCATTACCCCTTGCCCTACAGCTGGCTGAAGGTTCATCACCCGCACTTGCCATCAGCACACCCATGCCTTCTGCACCAGGTGTACCAAGGAATGCCATAATCTCCAGAAAGGGACTTTTCCAATCAGTTCCCCGTGAGGCACAGCCCACTTCCAACTCCTCCCCATTCATTGCTTTCCCCACTGCAGTTTGTGACTTCCACTCAAGGTGCAATCATTACCCAACAGGTCAATGACACATGGCCTGTTTCCATTCTCATCATGGGCCCCTTTGTATAAAACTAGAACAGGTCTTACCATGCTAGGCAGGGCTGAGAACTGAAGACAGAGGAATGTGGCTGTATGTGAGTGGGAACTTGCTCCAGTGTGCAGCCCTTCTCCTCACTCTTTGAGAGAATGGTGCCAGGGGGTCAGAGCCTCCGTGCCCCAGACTGCTAAAGCTCACTCATCCAGACATAATCTGCAGGATGGTTGTGTCAGCAGAAGAGGAATTATTTGACTGCCACTGATCTTCAAGGAGTGAGTATGGCTGTCTGGGAAGGAGTAGCTTGGAGTTCTGCTCACCCACTTGTTGGGCAACAAAGCAGAGATCATCAAGGTTCTGTCCCCGCCCTGCTTAACCCTCTGCTATGGTGGGCCACCATCCCCTTCTGCTCTCTGTCAGGCTTTTCAGACAGAGCTGAGTCATTTTTACATGCTGTAGGGCATGGTGATTTGTGTGACCACACAGGTTTCCTCCTGGACAAAGCCTTTGACACCCCATGTTTTAACAGAGAGAGAAATCAGGGTACAGGGACACCTGTACCAGTGGTATCGTGATACCATCAGTGATGACCACGGGAGACTTAGGTAGGACTTCAGCCGAGGTCATGCCAAATAATCTCCTGCTGTCATCCCCCAGTCACTGCTCATGCTTTACACACACCTGTGGGCACCGTATCCCCCCAGCCTGTTCAGAGTCAGGCTCACATCATGTCCCTATATGTGCCATCAGCCCCTGCTCACCCTGGTCCCACTGCAGTGTTTCCCCTAGCCCCATGGGGAGAGCTGTGAGCTCTGAGGATTCAGACACTCCTGCTGAGCTTTCAGCTCAGTTCTGTTTTCAATCTGAAGATAATCTGAAGCAGGAAAACCACAAGGTTCACAGGTCATCATAGTGCTGGAGATAAGAGGAACCTGGCTTTTTCCTATGAATGCCCATGCTCTGAAAGACAGAGATTAAAGGTGAAAAGATGCAGGCTGAGGAAGAAACTCACTGAACTGAATGAGGAGTGAGAAATAACTGGTGTTGTCCATCAGAGCCCACATTGCAGCTCAGATTTTAAGCATTTAGGAGTAAGATCATGCTGACCTATGCCCAAAGAAACTGAACTCATTTTGCAGGACTACTCAATTTCAAATGGGGATAACTTCTGGTTTCTTCTGCCAAAGGCTGTATTTCATTTGGGGATAGAGAAATGAGAGTTTCTGTAACTAATTTTCATGTATAAAATACACTGTAAAGTGCTGGGAGGTGGCAGGATGGCATGTAGGCAGAGTCTCATGGATTCTGGTTATGCTCAGCTCTGAGGAATTTGCAGTTCAATTAGAAACTGAAGATTAGACTGCGAGAGAAGAAGGAACCAATTTGTTTTGAAGTCAGACCTAAATGCAGCTTAGTCCTAACAGCCCTAGGCCCCTTATTGCCAGCAGCAGAAAATGTTAGCCTTTATCACACCCACCAGAGTGTCAAACACCATCCAGTGCCAGCATGACTCACACCAGTAGCAAGCAATGCCTGCCACCAGGGATCTGTCTTTATTATCTCCATAGGGATGGAATGCCTGGGAAATGGGTGGCCAAGGTGGCCTTCTCACATCTGCCCCAGCCTGGAGGGCTGCTGGCAGCACAGACGTGAAGGAATCCGAAGGAAACCCCCGATAAGCTCTTACTATCACAGTGAGGAGATGCCACAAATTCCTTGAAGACATGCACAAATCCCCTTGGACTCTGCCCAGCTTCTCCCAGTACCCCAAGGTGCTCTGCAGGCATTGTAAAGCAGTGGAGGTCTGGCTCTATATTGGCCTAATCCCATCATCCTTATGCCTTTTCCTTGCCCTTTGGCTGCTCTCATGCTCTTTTGGGAGACAGAAAAGTAGAGCCAGATATGATGAATCCGCATGGTTTACCATCAGTCTACATGAAAATGCATTTACTCAGAGAAAGCCATAGAAGCTGGAAGAATAAGTTATTTGTCCTGACTCACATAGTTTCCCCGCACAAGTCCTACACAGCAGCAAAATTGACAGCTCCACAAACCAGTCCTCACTGAGCAAAGGCACCAACATGCCGTCTGCTCTACAAAGCACAGGGAGTGCACAGCAGCCATTGCATGCAGCACAGGTATTCCCTGCCCATGGCAAATAATAAAGATTGTCTTTTTTGTCCCAATTTGTTTTTGCACGCACAGGCCCACACACATTCATATTAGATATTTCCTAGTGAAGAAGTAACTGTTGCATTACTACCTTTGCAATTTTAACTGCATAGGAATCTTCCTGAGGTCAAAATATTGATTTATAAACTCATGAGACAGGCAGAGGCTTTGTTCCCCTCTCCTGGTGTGTACGTGTGACAGTTGTCTGGAGCCATCTAAGGGTGGGTTTATGCAGATGTGATGGGCACCTGATCCCAACACAGCCTTCAGGTCTGCCACAAGGCCAGCACAATGCCAAACCACAGTGGGTCTGTGAGCCTATAGATATCAATTCTTCACCCTGAAAATTAATGTGTCAAACTGCAAGATGAGCCACAGCAATGCCTGGCTGGAGCTTTCACCTCCAAGAGCAGCTGCTCCAATTCCTACAGTCTACCACAAAATGTAATGCTATGCTAACATGGTTTTGCCTACTTACCTTGAGGCTACTGAACAAAAAGCTCAAACTGCTTTTTGTGCTGTGGGATTTGCAGTCAATGTGCACAAGTCCTTGCTACATGTCATGGATGCAAAAAAAAAAAAAAATAAAAAAAAAAAAAAAAGAAAGGAAAAAAGAAAAAGACCAAAAGATTGTTACACAAAGTCATGGAGGGAAAAATCCATCATGGGCTGTTAAACACACGTGCTCCTCTGCTGGTCTCTAAGTTGTGAACTACTGGAGATTATAAAATAACTCCAGGAAAATACTTTTTTTTTTTTCTATTCATACATTCTCTTTCCATCATATGTAAGAACTACTTCATGAGTACAACCAGCCTGTATGACCACTGCCCCGCTGACTCTGGTGCCCATTGGAAAAGGCTGTCCATCACTCTGGTCACAGGAACAGAAGATCAACATCTTTTATTAGCATGCTGTTGAATCGCTGAGTTGACCTCAGGAGTCAATTTGAGAAATTGAAAAACCAGCATCAGTCTTGGACAGTCACTTCTCCCTGCCTGGTTCCCCTTTTCCAGCGGGTGACCACTCCACCTCATTCAGAATCAGCTTGTGGGGAGCAGAAAAGACATTCAGATAGGGACAGGGAAGAGAGCTGCTTCACAGCTGCGTGATTCTCATGGAAGCACCTGCCCTAGCTTTGTCCCATCAGCTTCTGCCATCAGCTTCACCATATTGCTCTCTTCTCTCCAGCACATTGCCTCATCATAGTGAGGCCAGTGGACAAAGGCCTCTGAGGAGCAGATGTGACCATGCTTCCAACAATGCAGCAGGTCAGGCCAGCAGAGAAGCTTCTTCCAGTAGCCACAGCACTTACTGTAATGCCTAGGGCAGTGCAACAATTCAATGGCATTTTAGATACAGTGAAGGTTGGAGCCATTGGAGAGGGTCCAGAGGAGAGCCACAGAGATGATCAGGGGGCTGGAGCACCTCCCCTATGCAGACAGGCTGAGGGAGTTGGGCTTGTTCAGCCTGGAGAAGAGAAGGCTGCGGGGTGACCTCATTGCAGCCTATCAATACCTGAAGGGAACCTACACCCACGAGGGGAGTAAACTCTTCAAAAGGGCTGACAACAGCAGGACTAGGGGAAATGGATCCAAGTTGAAGGAGGGAAGATTTAGGTTGGATGTTAGGGGGAAGTTCTTTACAAGGAGAGTGGTTAGGCCCTGGAACGGGCTGCCCAGGGAGGTTGTGGATGCCCCGTCCTTGGATGTGTTTAAGGCCAGGTTGGACGGGGTCCTGGGCAACCTGATCTGAATGTGGATGTTTGGTGGCCCTGCCAGGCAGGGGGGTTGGATCTACATGATCCTTGAGGTCCCTTCCAACCCGGGTGATTCTGTGATTCTGTGATTCTGTGATTCTGTGATTCTGTGAAAAGAAGATTACAAAAAGTAGGGGAATCAACTTTTTACTTGGGTAGACAGTGATAGGACAAGGGGAAATGGTTTTAAGCTCCAGGAGGGAATATTTAGGTTGGATATAAGGGGGAAGTTCTTTACTACAAGACCAGTGAGATGCTGGAACAGTCTGCCAGGAGAGTTTGTGGATGCCCCATCCCTGGAGGTGTTCAAGGCCAGGTTGGGTGGGGCCCTGGGCAATGTGGGGCCCTGCCTGTGGCAGGGGGTTGGAACTTGACAATCCTTGGAGTTCCTTCTAACCCATGCCATTCTGTGATTCTATGATTCTATGAAAATTTTAGAAGAGGGAGAACTATTGCACTGTCTGGAATCTCTCCTCCCTGCCCCAGAGCTGGAGGAAGTCACATTGCATGCATCATTTAAAAGCAACCAAGAAGCAAAAACAACTTGAAAACTCACCATGGGGAATAATCATGCCCTAGTTTAGGGCAGTAAATAACTGACTTGTTCTTGTTCCTCTCATATTTTATTGCCTCTGGCATTTGTACAGTACTTCACAGGCGAAAGCAGCCTAATACAGCAGAGAGCATGTGCAGGCACCATTTCCCCACCTGCACTTGTCCCTTCTGCACAGCCCCAGGATGAGAACAATCTCTCCTTATCATCTTTCACAGAATCACAGAATTGTAGGGATTGGAAGGGACCTCCAGAGATCATCGAGTCCAACCCCCTGCCAAAGCAGGTTCCCTACAGCAGGTCGCACAGGTAGGCATCCAGGCAGGTCTTGAACATCTCCAGAGGAGGAGACTCCACCACCTCCCTGGGCAGCGGGTGCCAGCGCTCCAGTCTTTTCAGTCCTCCACCAGCATCTACCTTAGAAGAAACAAAGGGAAAATCTTACGACTGGCAATTTGGTGAGATGAAATATTTTTATCATATATAGGTCGTCTGGGAGAGATGCCTAAGCTCAAGATGATCTGTTTTGGACACAGCTGGGTTCTGAAGACATGTTTCTTCAAACATGCTTTTTACACTCCATTTAGTTATTTGCATCATACAACCACACCACATTCATTGGATCCTGAGTGGTTTGGAAGTACCACTAAAATATCTATCACAAATGCCTTTTTCCCATCAGCAACAACGTGATGAAAGAACTCCTTCCCTGATCAGCATCAGTGCAGAACGAGAAATGAACCAGCACTGACAAAAACATGTTTTGTTCTATGTTGTCAGCATTGAGGAAAAAGTATGTTCATAATTTGCGTTTGTTGATTCAGACTTGCTAACAGGATAACTAAATCAAGACGAAGAAACGGAGGTTAATACGTCATAATCACCTTTAAGTTCTCAATAGGCCAACCCTAATCTGTGCCCCAGGGTCAAAGTCTAAAGTATTCTGTCTTCACGTCTGCATTAGTAACTCATAAGGTGTAATACAAACCAAATAGACATCTCTTTCTTAGAATGAAGATGTATCCTTTGCTAAAGCCGTCCTGACACTTGGGGCTTTCTCCCTGCCAGCTGGCAGCCCACAGCCTGGGAGAAAACTCCACATCCCATAGATGTTTCCTCCACTGTCAGCTGGTGTGGTGACCTGGATGACCACCAGTCATTATCTTACACAACGAAGACATCGCTCCCACGCTCATTGAACCGCCCAACCATGTGTCTGTCTGAGAGCACTGCATCCCTCCCCAGGTGCTGTCAGCACTTTCTACAGTACTCACTTTTCATCAGAGGTTTCCCTTTCAAGCACTGACCTGTCCTGCCCAATCAGTCCTGCTCAGCTTTCAGCACCTGATACCATCATAAGCCAAGAGAAACGTAAGCAAAGGATAGAAACAGCGGATAGAGATCTAAAATAGGCAATTACACATACAGCAATGCTATGTTATGCACAAAGGTGCATGAAATATGTTCAGGAAAAAAAAATCTAGGTAGATAGGAGAGTTGCTTAGAGCCCAGGATATTATCAGATCTGGAAAAAATGCCGTGTGAATGCACCGCTGGAGAATCAGTCAGTGGCTGTGTACAGAAAATACCATAAAGCTGGCTGTTGTACTCTCTCTGGCATACAGTATCATTTCATGGCTTCTGTAAATGATTGACCAATGTGACGCGGGCCTTGCATGACAGTTACCAGACTCACTACCCTGTTCCAGTCCAGTCCCTCCTCACACCCTTCTCCTCTTTAATAAAACGATAAAAAATCTTTTTCAGATCATCACTGGAGAGCAAATGAAGGCACTCTGAAAAACATTTACATACTTCCTCCTGAGTTGCTTTCTGGCCAACCTGCTGGCACTGTTGTGCAGTAGCTGCCACTGTTGTGGCACAAGGAAGGACAATAAATGTGACAGATCCATCAGAATTGTGCCTGCCCCACTCCTTCAGGTTCTGGAGCAGAGCACTACAGCTTCCAGCGTTTAGGAACTTAGCAGGTGGAGATCTGCAGATCAGGACAGCAGTGCTGTAACCAAAACAGCAGGGAGAGGTCCTGGGTCACAGAGGGCTTGTAAATCACATCTGGTGCCTTCAGCCCCCACTGGGAGCCAGTAGCCAGACCACAGAGATCCTGCAGCGCTGCTGTCATTCACTGCACACACAGCAGCTCAGCACACAAGCCTTGGCTGCCCAGTGCTGCAGGATGAGGCCCTGCTCTTTGGCCTGGTTTCCAAAGGCAGGGACCTTCACAGCAGGACGCCTGAGCCTTGTCACATCAGCCTCTCAGCCCATGTCCATGTCCTGCTATGTGTACATCTGACACTGGCTGGGAAGCCAGGCCACGTCCAGAAGCAAAGATAGGGGACATGTATTTCACACATACGAATCAAACTGCTGCAAAGACCTCCTTGCCATCTGCAGGCTGAACCAGCCTGCTGCCACTGGGAAATGTTGTTCAGACAAGTTAGGCTGGAAAGCACCTTGGTGTTCTGTGCACAGATTTTCTACATTTGTAGAAGAGAAGTCTGAGACAAACACACACACACACACACACACACACAAAGGCCCACAAAATGAAAACACACACCAAAAAAAACCCACAAAAGTGAAGGAGTGATCATCACAAATCTTGTGACTGAGATTCTTCAACCTTCCTTCTCTCTACTAGCATAAGGGCATAAAGGCACCTAACAGAATTTGTGACTGGACAGAGGATCTGCTCTCTTCCTTCGTATCATCCTTTTTCAAACTGGTTGAAACAAGCTCTTTGAAGCAATGAGGAACTCTCCTAATTCCTCTGTAGGTCTGCTGCAGTCAAGCAGAGCCTAGAGGTACTGCGATAATAACCACCTGTGATGACGTGAATTACACCAAGGAGGAAGTGCAGAAAGATATTTGCACCCATTACAAGTGAATGAACATAAGCAGCATGAGATGAGCTCTTGGTCTTAGCATATTGCAGGAGCCACAGTGTACTCCAGGAAGTGTGCTGCTGTGGGTTTGGGCTCTGGGGAAGGTCCCTTACACAGCCCCTCCTGATGGCACATGCTATCCCCTCACAGTTTTACTGCGCAATCCCATGAGGTGATTACCACTAAGTGAGATCTCCAGGCTCCTTGGCACTCCATCAAATTGCCATCCCAGACCTCACTGAACTCAGATCGTTCTGGAGAGCTTCTCTTGCCTATCAGTCATGCTGCTGTGCACTCACAAGCTGTTTTCAAGGACTTTGGTTTGCCAGTTTTATCAGTCCTGATATTGTCACCAATGATTACATATTGCAGTGAACCATGATCTCCTTTGCTGCACAGATCTCAGAGAATCAATGAGAAATTTTGAAGAAACTTGCACTATTCAGAGTCTTGTGTACCATGAGGGTCTGAACCCAGCAGCTCCAAATCAGACTTTTGCTCTTCACAATTCAGAAACTGCCGGTAATATTTTATGATGCTCCTTCATGGAGCAGAGGATATGCTAGTGGGAAAAGGCATCTTCCATCCTCCACCTCAAACATAGCACTCCAAGACATCACTCCCAAAATAGCTCAATGCTTACACAGGCATGGATAAGCTTGACCATGCTGGGCACTCCCTGAACCCTGGGTTGCCAAGAACAACATTATGTTCTGCTGCTGTTTTCCCATACGATAGAAAATCACCTTAATTCCTTGTTTCAAAGGATCCTGACAGCAGGAGCCCAAACTATCTAAAGAGAGCATCTGTGGCAGGATGAAGGCTGTCCTCGACAATCTCTCCTCTAGTACCTTTGAGCAGTGAACTCTTTCCCCTTGTGTAAAAGGAAGAGTCTGTGTGGGGGCAGCCACACTGCAAACTTACCCCAGAGCTAACAGCTATCAAGAACCTTACTACTTTCTGCTGTACCTCCCTGAGCATAAAAGGAGAGCCCTGCATGTGCATCTGCATGTGCATTTCTGTGAAAAAGCAAGGGAGAGACCAACTCAGTCCAATGAAGAGATTGTGGACAAAATCATTTCATTAAAAACATTTTGCTCCCCTCAGCTGAATGAGAACTAAACATAACAGCTGTTGTTTAATGAATTCCTGGTAATACATAGATATTATGCTGATAAGCACCAAAATAGCAAAGGAGAGGAAGAAAAACGATGTTAGCTACACAGAAGGCAAGTCAGAGCTTAATGTAATTTAAGAACATCCTGGTTTCCACCTTTTCATTTATGGGGGTATTTACAGTAATGTGTATAGCAGTGAAGCATTTTAATGGCATTTTGAGGCAGTAAAAGCTTTGGGAAGGTGACATTTATTTCACCGCCGTCCCTGGAGACTGGAGAGAGCCACATCATACGTAAATTTCAAAACATGGCCTGCAAAGAAATAAATCATACCTGTTTCAAGTCTCTGGTTTTCTTTCACCAGGACACGGGGAAGACACGAGCAAAACACCATCCCATCCTTCCCACGCGCACCACAGCACCGGGCTCGTCCCTTATTCCCAGCTCCAAGAGGTGGCAGCACCGCTCCTGCCTTCAGGAACCTGTTGCAGCGTGGGACTGGAGCTTCGTCCTGCCCTGCGAACGCGAGGAGAGCAAGGGCACGCTGATCCCCTCGGACAACCGCATCTCGAACAGAGCCAGCCCTTGCAGCGAGCACAGCGAAGCACAAGGTGTGCTACGGGGAAGGTGTATTAAACAGAACTTCTTTTGCATTTGCATCTGGCTTATTTTTCATGTTAATGCAAGTGGGGAAAACACTTTCTGGGGTTGAACTGAGCTTCCCAAGGGGAAGCTTGCCAGCACTGCCCATCACAAGCACCTCTGAAAAAATATTAGCAGCGCTGATTCTCTTCTGACATCTGTGAGACTGAAAGCTGAAGGCAAAGATACAAATGTGTCGAATAATAAAGACAAGTAGGAATTAAGGAATATAATCATTGTTTCAAAGACCAAAAAAATTACGGGGAAAAAAAAAAAAATTAGAGAACCAGAAAAAGAATCCTGAGTCCTGGAAACAAAATACATCCTTTCAAAGAGACACTTCTCAGTTCAACTTTCGAGTGGCGAGACTGTCGCTGGAGAAAGCTAACAGTGAAGTACATGTCAGCAGGTTCATTTTCTCTCCTACCCATGAGAAACAGCAACAGACCCGAAAGAGTGTCCAAACATGAAAACAGCATTAAAAAAAGCCAAAACAACAGCAAAAACAACAACAACAGAGGGAGATTAGGTAGTAGTAAATGGATTGTTATTATTATTGAGGTTTTTCTATGTTAGTCTGGATTATAAGTATTAGTATTACTTTAACTGGGCTAGTAATGAGTTTATTATGTTTAGATTGCATTAAGATTTCAATTAAGCTAATAGTAAGTTTCTGAATCTGTGAGAGTGTAATGTTTTTCTCCTTGCCCGTAACATTGTTTCCGCACAGCAGGAGAGTAGTCAGAAACCACTTGCAGTGCTGAGGAAGCCTTTCCACACAGTGATTTCAAAGACATAGATGACTTCCACCCAAATCCTTCCCTTTCAAGTCTACCCATTTCTGCTTTTTTCTACCCAGTTTACCTGTCTGAGGATGCATAGGGCAACTTTTACTCACAAGAAAGACACCAACATCAGATAGTTGGCTTCAAGAGCCAAAATTTTGGACAGTTAAACCAACGTATTAAGAACTGAAACTATTCAGAATGCTCCTTCTGGGCCTTTTCCAGTCATCACTTTACACAAACTTATCAATTACTTCCAATATGTATCTACACGTGCATATGCACACCCATCACTTCTTTGGCTTTGTCAGAGTTTAGCCCTTAGTTCATCCAAAGTGAGCTGTCTCACAAGCTCTTTTTCCTCTCTGAGAGCTGTAAGCTGAAATTACTGGCAAGGGAGGAATCACTTAATACATAGGGAAGTGCAGTGCTTGCTGTCTTTGACCAACCTCCAGTTAGTACAGGTTCAGAGTTCTTCTTTGAGAATGTAGCTTTGACCCAGGAACTCAAGGTACCACTTGAGACGCTTCTGCTTGGTACCCAGGGACTTGAACGGGGCATTCAGCAGGCTAGTCTGAAAGCAGCACTAGCTACTGGAACCCGTATCTGCTCTGCAAAACCACCCGAATTTCTGGCCTTGGATGAGGCACATTGTTCTACTTCAGTCCTTCTACTCTCCTCTTTGGCTGTTTTCATTTTTAATAAATTCACCAAGTTATTTTTCAACTTCTTTGGACCACAGCCTCCATTTCACTAACATCTAACCTGCCAAGAATGTGAGGTCATGATTTCTGCCTGCAGTCACTGCATTTCTCCACAAGACACATCCAAAAAATAGCTTCTATCCCACCTTCTGCTAATTTCTGTTGTACCATTTTATTGTCTCTTGCTGAATCCACCAGCCTGCTCCTCCTCTAGCTCCTAGAGAGTCAAGTGATGCTGTATAAGGAATTTAATAACATAAAGTAGTATTTTGAATTTTCTTTAAATAAGTAAAATATAATGATAATAGTAATCACCAGAAGCCCAAAGCCATTGGTTGCTTTATATCTTAGTGGCATAGCATAACAAAGTCGTATGATCACTAAATTACTTATTAGCTGCTTACTAAAATCAGATTTCTTAAAATTGCCAACAGAAATGAGAATATGAGGAAGGAAAAATGTACAAGGTATCTTTGTTAGAGGCTCACTACAGACAAACTGCAAGAGGAGGCATCCTTATGTTTTCAAGCCTACTCTTCAGTGTAGGAGAAAACAACTCTCTTGAGCCAAGACAGAGATGGAAGTCCATGTTTTACAACCTATTTCCAAATCTGAGTTGAACAGATTGTAAGAAAACTTAATTTACAATAAAATAACAGGAACAAGTTAGAAAAGAATTTCCTCCTACCATCTAATCTAACCTAAATCTCCACTCTTTTTGTTTAAAGCCATTCTCCTTGCCCTATCATTATCAGATCATGTAAAAAGTCCCTTCAAGTATGAGAAGGGATACATATTTACTGGGAATGCAACACATACACCTCGGTGATCCCATCAATCCTTCCCCTTCTATTCCGGACTCTCCTAAACAGCATCAGAGTCTTCCTCTGGATGTTCTGTCCCATCATCATTATCACAAATCACAGAGTCATTTGAGATGGACGCCCAGGTCCTTTCCGGCAGGGCCGTGCTCTGTCCCGACGTCCCCCGGCTCGTACTGGCAGCGGGGGTTGCCACGACCCGGGTGCGACGCCTCGCGCTTGGATGTGTTGAGCCTCAGGAGGTTCCCCTGGGCGCACTGCCCAGCACGTGTGGTCCCTCAAGATGGCATCCTGTCCCTCGAGCATGTAACTACACCACACTGCCTGCTATCATCTTCAAACTTGCTGAGAGTGCCCTTGACCCTACTGTGGAAGTAATCGATGAAGACACTGAAGAGCACTGGCCCCAGCACTGACCTTCGAGGGACACCACTCATTGCTGATCTCTATCTGAACGTTGTGCCATTAGCCACCACTCTGACTACAATCTTGTAACTTGTTACTCATTCATCAAACAGTCCACCCACCAAATCCATGTATTTCCAATTTAGAGAGAAGGATGTTATAGGGCATCATGTCAAAAGTCCAGATAGATTACATTGGTGTCTCTTCTGTTGTCCACTGACACACCATCATAAACGGCAACAAGGTTGGTCAGGCAGGACCTGCCCTTGGGAAGCCATGCCAGATATCTCATATCACCTCCCTGTCTTCCATGCTGTCTTTCTTCTGGACATCAGGAACTTCACCTGACCACCTACACTTTTCAAATATCATCAAGTGTTACTTGGAGATCACATTAGTTGATTCCCTCAGGACTCTGAGATGCTTCTCATCAGGACCTACAGACTTACAGACGTTCATCTTCCTCAGGCAGTTGCTGTGCCAGGGGAGATTTAGGCTGAACGTTAGGAAATAATACTCTTCAGGCACTGGAATGGGCTGCCCAGGGAGCTGGTGGAGTCACCAACCCTGGAGGTGTTCAAGGAATGTTTAGACTTTGTGTTGAGGGACACGGTTTAGTGAGAACTATTGGTGATGGGTGGATGGTTGGACTGGATGATCTCGTAGGTTTTTTCCGACCTTGGTGTTTCTGTGATTCTGTGGTTTCTGTGATTCTGTGATTTCTGTGATTCTGTGAATGTGATCTTTGCTTACACCAGCAATAGCATTGCTCTCCCAGTTCCCATCTTCCAAACCCTCCACTCTAGGGCTGTGTGTAGAGCAGTCATTAGTGAAGACTGAGGCAAAAAAGTTGTTGAATATATAGGCCTTCTCCTTGGTTGTTATTACTAGTCTGCCTGTATTTCTCACTGAGGCAGAATGCCCTTCTGGACTTTCTTCTCCAGCTGACGTACCTATAGAAGCCTTTCTTCTTTATGCCCCTTGCTGAATCCAGTTGGGCCTTGGCCTTCCTGACACCATCCCTGCACAGCCTGGCAGCATCCCTACTCCACCCATGTTACCTGCCCCTGCTCCCTCTGCCTGCGCCTGGCTGTCCAGATTGAACAGCAGGTCCTCATTCATCCACACTGGCCTCTTGCCTTCCCTTCCTGACTTTATCCATGTGGGGATGGAGTGCTCTTGTGCCCTAAGGAAAGCTTCCTTAAAGATCTGCCAGATCTGCTCCACTCTGCTTCCTTGTCCTTAAGGACAAATTCCCCGGGGTTTTTGTCGACTAATTCCCTTGAGAGCTGAAATGTCGCTTTCCTAAAACTAATCTTCCTAATTTTACTCTGCCTGTCCAGTATTCCTCAAGAGTGTGAACTCCACTACTGCATGGTCACTACAGCCTAGGCAACCTCCAATCCTGATATCAACAGAAAGTTCACTAGCATTGGTAAGAAAGAGGCCTAGCACTGCATCACCCCTCATGGGGCTCTGTTACCTGGCTCAGGTAGTCAGCCTTGATACATTCCAAGAGCCTCCTGGATCACCTGCAGCTCGCTATGTTACTTTTCTGCCAGACATCATGATAGAAGTGCCCCAGCAGGATGAGAGCCTGCAAACATTCCTCCTGTAGCTGGAGGAAGAAGGTTTCATCAGCAGGCTCTGGTTGATCAGGCACCCTGCAATAGACCACAATAACAAGGCTCCTTTTGTTGCCTCCGTCTCTAACTGTCATAGACTTTCAACTTACTTTTTTTGCTTCTTGTTTTTTCGACATTCTTTTTTTGCTTAACTGGCCACAAAACCCCAGAAAAAAAGTAATAATTATTTACAAAAGGCAGCAGAGAAAGACACATGCAAGATGCACAGGTTGTTTCTGATGCAGACTGATTAGGATTTCTATAGGGACTGAAATTCAACCATCTGGCTGTAAACCAGAGATTTCCACAGCTATCTGTCACAACTGCCCATTAACCTCTCCCACCAGGGGATGTGAATGGAGCCCACAAGCAGGAGTTTCTAAATAAAATTGGAGAGAAGACAAGCTTGAAATGGAGATGCTTGAATAACTTCCATTAATGACCAGGTCTACTTCTACCCTATGTTGCTTTTCTATTTCCGGTAGGTCATCACTGCCCTAAGCACCATGTGCTTTCAATTGGCAGACATTCATGGCAAGTGGTACCTGTTAGTAGTTTTGGCAGCTTCCTGGAACTTTGGTGTGTAATTTGTAGTACGGTCAGTTTCAGTAATAGGATGAATTTCACAATATCATTATGCATTTACTAGAACACTGCTCTTGCCATCACATGAATATTGAGGATCTCAACTCCCATTTTAGGAAAAAAAAATTTCTGTGCTAATGTCTAAAAATTTCTTGAGCCTTCAAGGTCTGAGACCACAAAACCTGGTAAAAGTTTGAGATCAGATGGCAGTTAAATCAAACCACAAGTATAGCATTGGACCATTTTTGCTTGGAAGAGTGAAGACACCACGTCACACTTCTCAAAAACTTCTAACCACACAGTATGTCGGACAGTTGTGCTGTGTGTAAGTAGCCCACCATAGACTCAATAACACAATAGAAAGAGCAGGGGGAAAATTAACCTTTTAAAAAGTCTTAAATGCATCCTTTTACACACGTGAAGTTAATGGTGCCTTAGATGCCTGACCTCTTAAGCATACCCTCAGACTTAAAGTGATTTGATAGACAGGCATCCTCCAACACTCCCTACTAATGTGTCTACCTCTTCAGAGAGGAATGAGCTCCCGCAACATGAACAAGCTCCCACATTGAATCTAGATTTTAGAAAGAAGTCCTACAAGCTTCTTCCAAAATTGCATCTCTTTGGATCCAAGAAATCCAGGAAGATGGGTCCTTAACTGAAGTTTGCAAAACGCTCTGTAGTTTCCTGGAGCTGTAAACTCACAGCTCCTTTCGACCTACACAGAGCCCAAAATCAACTACTCTTTCAGCAATCACCTGCTAATAGTTTTCATGTTTTCTCTGGAAAGCCCACACCATCCCAGAAGGTCTCCAGCAAAAACCTGATATGAAAACTTATTCTGTGCTCTGATATTTCCTACTTGGTTCTACTGGAACAGAAAATTTGAACTCCTCAATGCAGTAAAACAGGTTTCTGAAAATGAGGCCCAACAGCCTGTTCCATGGGGAGAAAATCAGACATAAAGTGTGGCTATAGAACTGTGGGAGGAAACTTTCTCTTCCCATGAACTGCAGTGTCCTAAAACAAAAAGGCTGCGTACCCAATGGCAGCAACCAAATGTCCAATCATAGCAACGACTTGAACATCAGCACTCATAACCAGTAAGACATAGAGGTCTGATTGCTTGGAACGACTTAAATGTCATTGCAGTTTAGGAACAAGAGTGATTTTTTTTTCATTCAGGCAGTCACGCATAAGAACCTGAGCCTGAACAAGATTCAGAACATAGTTTCAGATATGTATAGAGAGGGAGAGATGCCTTCTCTTTAACATCAATAAAAGTGGGAACCAAATGTATTTCTTAACAATATGCAGTCCAGAGAAGAGCAAATATGTGTGAGGGTTTGGGAACAGTGGGTTACCAGTCTGGTAGAGGTTTGTGAGGAGTAAGGAGATGAGACCATGCAGCTTTGGAAGCAAAGCTAGCCTAATTCTTTAATGCAGTGGGCTATGAAGCAATTGCTTTCTTGTGCCCCAGAAAAGACAGAAGCCTGGGGATAGAAACCTCTGCATCTAACGTTCTGTGCCTATGGAACTGTCTTGGTGGCATGCACAACAGTTGAGTCCCTCCGTACAAATTGGAACCTGCAGTGTAATTTTTTCTGACAGAGATAGAATCTGATCTCCAAGTGCTGTATTTACTCAGTTCTTTGGTGGCGTGCTCAGATAGACACAATTACGCATTGCAGAAGATCATTTTGGTCAGATGGCCCCAGTTCCTGAAAGAGTTAGGAGAAATCATTTAGTCTCTGGCATGTAGCAAGACAGATGTTTGTCCTATCTGCAAGAAAGATTGCTTGTTCACTCTGTTTGTCTTCATTTTGCCTTTGAAGAAGTGGAATCCCACAAACATGTACAGGACCTGCTGGCCTAGATTACTGGACAAACTTATTTTTAATGAAGAGTCATGGTTGTTATGTAAAAGAAACAGCAACACTTCACATTCCTTTGCAAATACAGCCCCAGACTGTGCTCTGACCAAAAAAAAGAGATAAATTTGTCAGGCTCCATTGTCTTGAGATCCTGGTGAGAAGGTGCTGGCACAGAAATGCTTCCCAGGAAATGGAAGCAAATCTTCCCCAACTTTAGATACTCTGTCAAGAAGGGACCAAAGCATTTTAGTATCTGATAAGGCCTAAGCTTCCCCTGTCCTACACCTCCCCAGTGCTCAGAGCTGCTTCAATCAAACAGCAACCCATGTCCTCTCTCTCCCTTTCCCCTACAAAATCACCTACTGGACAAAATACTGCACATTCATCTGTCCATCATAGATTGTCACTGATTGTCTTTCTGCTGCCACTGGGATTTCCTACTGGCTCAACTATTTGAGAAAGATCAGAAGCTTCAGAGGGGAGTGGGAGAAGGGCAGGAATAGAGAATATTCCCTATTCTCTCCTCAGGGGAGAGAAAACAATGGTCTGAGTCCTCTTTGTTATGCAAAGAGAGATGAAAGGTGTTGTTGGTACAGACAGTCCTGCCGGTAAGGCAGGCCTCATACAGAGCTGCACATCTCACATGTCTGCTAGTGGAAGTGTCCTTAAAATCTAAGGGAGGATATGATATTTACACGTCAGTGCACACACGTCTGAGTGGGAGTAGGGTTTGTATACATTATAGAGAGAAAATACAGATGGAAACAACCCAGTTTGGTGTCTAAAGCCTTTTTCAAAGCCCAGTAAAATCAGCAGGAACCATTCCATTTACTATGATGGGTTTTGACCACAACTTTCCTTGCCCCTCCCCAGTGCCTATGACCAGGGCTGCTCCCTGCTTCATACCCTCAGTTAAACCCTGCGAACAACAGAGCATCCCATATTCACCCAGTGACTGTTTTACAGGGAATCGTTGTGTTTATTACTCCTTGCTCAAGATACCAAGGTCTCATTGCTTGAAGAGTTTCTGGAAATCGGTGCCACTGGGGTTTTTTCCACCTTTGATGTTTCTTTTATCTGAACACACTCCAGTTTCATCTCTCTCACTAGAAACCAGATTTGACATCAGCAAGGCTCATTAACTCATCATCTTCCTCTGTTCTCCTGTCTGTCATATTTCTACCAGCTCTGCCTGAAATGCCCCTAACCTGCCTGCCACTAAAGCGTGCATCTCTGGAAGATCTTCATGCTGGATTTACATATATCAAAAGTTTTTCTCTAAAGGGCTGAAATCTATGCACAGAGGTGATACAGAGGTTTTCCCCCTTTGGATTTGTGCTCTTGCATATAAAAGAACACTTTAAGATCTTTTTTTCTTCCATATAGTCGTATTTACAGGCTGTAAACAAGCTCCCATTCTATCTCCTTTTTCGGTAAGATCACCTGTTAATACAGCAGAAGATTTTCACTGTGAGGCATTTTATTTCATGCTGTTTTTAATAGCCATTACAAAATGTGGGTGCTGGATCAGGACCAAGCACTGATACATCAATCATAAAGACGTAGGACTATTTCGACTCCTCGTTCCCCCATTTATGCAGCCACAGATTGCAACACTGTTGTTCGCCACAACACTGAATTACAAGTCAAAATTGAGCTGCTTCTCAACCCTTTGAAACTATCTGCCTCCTCCTCTGACACAGGAGATATCCAACACTTGCACAGTTCTGGTGATATAGCATCAAATTGGCTTAATATAGAAAGTAGACTGATAGCATGAATCCACTACGATAGCAAGAGTCACAGTGATTAACACACTGCATTAAGTCGCTAAGTTCTAGCAAAAACAGGTAGCTTTAAAGACTAAAGTTTCACCCACCAACAGGCATAGTAAGAATCTCAGCCTTGAAAAGTATCCTCAAGAAGCACCCTAACCAAAGGGAGATAAGTGCTGGGCAGCCAACTGCTTCAGCAAGAATAGCTCAGAGTTGGTCTTCTCTGACTGCTATGTTGATAACTTGTAGTCGCTGGCTTGTAGCCATAATTTTACCATATTATTTTTGACCTGTTTCAGCAACTTGTTATTTTTCCTTAAGAGGTTTCAGTGGATCACCTGTTCTAGAACTGTAGCCTCTTTGCTTACAGTCATGGCCGTGAGCTCTATTACTGAGCTATCCAGTTCAGAGAACAGTCTCATCAAGGCCTCCTGTTGTTCATGATCCAAGAAGACTTATGTCAAGTGTAGGAGCCAAGCATATCCATCACATTCTTCTTTTCCACGGTTCTCTAGACATTTCTCACCAAAGTTTTGATCAGGCTAAACTAAACCACCAAGCTTTTCTGTCCAGATAACATCACAGGTCAAAGTGGAACAAACAGAGAGTGAAAGGTTGAAGCATTGAAGTTGATTAAGACCTGCTACAGGGGGATGCCACAGACCACAGACAACACTGAAACGTTCTGCATGAACGTGCAGGAGATGCATTCAGGGATAATGTACTTGCACAAAAAGATAGAGAATTTTTTTAATTCCAGAGTGTTATCAGATTTGGAAAAATGCTGTAAGAGCAAATCGCTCCACTATCAGCATGCTGTTACACAGCAAAAGGGGAGCTGTGTTCTCTCTCTGACACCCACACCATAACTGCATTGCCTCTGAAAATAATTAACTGAGCCTAACCAGACTCTTTTGCCTGCATTAAGTCTGTATTTTAAGTTATCTCTCCACCCCAAAAAATAATTTTCACTCTCAGATTCACACCCTCTTATTATAATAGATAATGTGAAATTCTCTCCCAATTAATTTGATGAGACTATTAGAAAGAAAAGAGTTTCAGAATGTTTGGGAAGAAGATAAAGTCTAGAGGAGGGGTAAATTACAAGAACAGTCAGTCCCTTTGCTGCATGTTAAAAAATGGTCACATACGTATTCATGCATATATGTCTAGGTGTAATCATCTCAGTACTGCCACACATTATGGTCTTGTTTGAGTAACCAAGGCTTTCCTTAGGGCTTTCTGACACAGTTTTGATTAGGAGATAAAATTCCATTTCTGATCACTGCTACTCCATGTCTCCATGTCTTAAACACTGCACCATGAGCCAGAGCTCGTAAGGACAAATGCAATCATGCATTTTGATTATTAATCTGACAGCCTTCTCCCCCCAAAAAAAAAAGTCAATACTTTTCCAGTAAGATTCACTTATCTGGAAATTGATAGAAAAACGCTGACCCCAGTCTGTCACGTTAGGTAACATTGGGGAGAGCAAAATCCTTCCGCTTATAAGAGTCGAGCAAGTCCGAGACCAGCTCATAAGATTGAACATGTACAATCCTATGGGACCAAAGAACGTGGATCCCAGGGTACTGAAGAAATTGACTGATGTGTTTGTCAAGTCACTGTCCATCTTATTTGAAATCGTGGCTATCAGCCGAAGTCCCTGGTGACTGGAAAAAGGGAAACATCACTCTCATTTTTAAGAAAGGGAAAAAGTAAGATCCAGAGATCAACAGGCCAGTGAGCCTCACCTCTGTGCCTGGGAAGATCATGGAACAGATCTTTATGCAAGACATGTTAAGGGGCACGCGAGGAGGTGATCTGAGACAGCCAGCATAGCTTTAACAAGGACAGATCATGCCTGACCAAAGTGGCCTCCACTGATGAAGTGAGAGAGTTGGTGGACAAAGAATGGGCAACTGTTGTCATCTACCTGGACACCACATTCTTATTTCAAAATGGGAAAAATGTGGGTTTGAAGGGTGGACTATTGAGTGGATAAATAATTGGTTGGATGATCACAGCCAGAGGGTTGTGGTCAGTGGTGCTATGTTAAGGTGGAAGCCAGATAAGAGTGGTGTCCCTCAGGGGTCTGCCTTGGGATCTGTGCCCTCCAGTATCTTTACCAAAGACAAAGACAGTGGGATTGAGTATATCCTCAGCAAGTTTTCTGATGACACCAAGCTGAGTAGTCCAGTTGACACAATAAAAGAAAGGGACTTTATCCAGAGATGGACAGGCTTGAAAAGTGGACCCATGTGAACCAAATGAGATTCAACAAGACCAAGTGCAAGGTGTTGCACTGGGGTCAGGGCAATCTCAAATATGTGTAGAAGAACTCATTGGGAACAGCTCTGAAAAGGGATTGGGGGTTCTGGTAGATGAGAAGCTTGACATGAGCCAGCAGTATGTGCTTGCAGATCAGATGGCCAGCTGCATTCTGAGCTGCATCAGAAGAGGGGTGGCCAGCAGGGTGAGGGAGGTGATTGTCCCCCCTGTTCTCTCTCTGCTCTCATGAGGCCCCATCTGGCGTACTGTATCCAGGCCTGGGGCCTCCAACTCAGGAAAGCAGTGGAACTTTTGGAGTGGTCCAGAGGAAGACTGTGAAGATGATTCTATGATCTTCCAAAACTCCCACTGCTTTATCCCTTTGCCAATAGCCCGTGCTACCTCCCAGATATGGAATTGTTGTCCACTGCTGTTTTTCTTAGGTGCCTTTGTGTGGGACCAACCACCTTTGTGTGGGACCAACTGAGGAAAGCCAGCAGGACAGGCAATGGAGCAGAAGAGCCATTAAGTGGGAATTACCCATGTAGAAGGGGAGAGGCTAAGCCAACAACGGGTGTGGTTTAACCATCTGAAGGGAAGTAGGCATTTGGTTACAAGTTTCCATTAGTTGGGCTCCCAGCAATCTATCACTATAGAAAGCTGCCTAATTTATGAAACCTTCCTGAAGTAAACATTTATTCTGGATAATCCTGAAAACTAAAATAGAAAAGAACAGTGTCTAGTAAGGGAAAAAGAACAACCACAAGGAGAAATGTTCTTGCCAGGAGCAGTTTGCTTGTAGCAAAGGATCACTGACTCCCCTCTGAAATGGAAATACTTCAGGTCTGCCTGGGGAAAACAAGCATCCAACTGAAAATAGGATATAAGGGAGGCAAAAAAGGGCAGGCTACCTTTCTAGTCAGAGTGAATTTCCCAGGAGCTCACCTCCAGTCATCTTCAGAGCTTGGAAAAGTGATTGGCCAAATGCAGAGGACTTGTCCTAAGTCTGTGGAAGTAGATTCTAGTGTTATTTTGAGAGCTTCTGTTGCTTGCGCGGTGCATAGGCACCTCATGCAGTCTCCCATGGTTCTATTATGGTCAGAGCACTCTAAGAACATAACAGAACCAACCACAATTGAACAGATGTAGCTTTAAATCAGATTAAATAAAAAAGAAAATAAACAAAGTGTAAGTACTGTCTTTATTCTGAAAACAAAATCTGCACACAAGAGATACCACATCAAACAGGAGCAAACCACTGGCTGTCACAAGCTTTGCTTAAGCCAGTCCTAGCGAGAGTCAGAAAAGCAACTTCTCCAAGATGAACCCTGATAGGGCAGGGAAGAGAAGACTTTGTGAAGGGACAAGCCCAGAACTCAGCATTTCCAGTGTAATAGCTGGTTGGCATTGGAACCTCTTTATTTTAATGTCCATCATCCCCAGATTGTTTTTACTGTCTCCTACAGCATTGCATTCAGAAATGGTGGTGCATCCCTTCATGGCAGCTTTCACAGTCAGTCCACCTACACAGCAAAAGAAGCACATTCCACAGGTCAGGGGAAACAGTCTCCATAGCTATTCCCTCCCTGGCCACTGGAGCTCCCATGTTCACCTCACGTACTGCATATTCTTCACATCCAGCTGGCTCCAAGCCCATTCCTGCCTGCTCCCTTCTACTGAGTGAGTTTGAAGGTTACCTTCACTGACTAGAAACACAAAGTGTTTAGGGTTTCTTCTTCCTTACTGATGAACAAGACCTTTTTTTTTTTTTTTTTTTTTTAAATTTAAACAATTGCCATTTAAAAATTGAAAAGCTTTTAAATTGTTGTATTTTATGGAATAATCTTCAGTTCTTCCATTCACATCTCACCTAGCTACCTAGAGAGATGAGAGCTGTGATACAGTAGTCCCAGTGTTCATTGTTACCTTCTCACTTTGACCCTTTCATGAAATACGAGATGAATGACTTATTTTTTTGCCAAAATTTGACCAGGATTGAGAAGTCTCAAAGGAATTACAGGCTGAGACATGCATTTAGGCAAGTCTGTCTCTAAGGCCTTATATCATTTAGCCAAAGCAACCGAGAAGTCTTGCACGTGTACCCACTGAGGGAGAGCCTGGAACTTTTGCCAACACCAGAGCATCTACGTGATAGATAGACCTTAAAGTGCTGTAATCACAGAAATATCCACATCTAGCCAGCAGTTTGGACACAGAAGTAACCTGAAATTCAGCCTGGGGAAAGCCAGACAACCTTATCCTAAGTCAACAATTCCCAGCTCCTCATTAAACTAGATTATTTTTTTCTTCACTCTGGAAACAATACTTTTCCCAAAGCTTCAGCCTGCTGGGCCAAACTAAACATCTGTGAAGAAAATCCTTGTCAGTTAACAATTCCAAGCAATTTTGTGGGAAATTACCTAACTGCCTATGGCTATGGACACACAGCAGATCAAACAGGCTTAGAGCAATCTTCCTGTTGATGCTGGGTTCCTAACTGATCAGATTCTCTCATTCCTATTGTTTGCATAAAGAAGCTGATAGCTCTGCATTAGTTTCACCTGAAGCTCCAGCAGCTGGGTGACTGGTTTAAATCCAAGCTCATCCTCATGCACCCTAGCTGGGGCCAGCAAATTCAGGGGTTATGTCCACATATCAAATTGTTTCATGACAACAGTTCAGTTCTTTACCTCAGTTATACCATACTACAAGGGATTCCAGCTATTATTGGAAAAGAGGAAGGAAAGCACACCCTTGCCCTTTTACCATATTTAAGCACGCCCCTTTTAAGCTTTGAATTTCTTCATTTTTCTCTTCACACTTGTCACCCCTTTTTAATTTATCTGTATTGCTCCCTCTTAAACTGGGTTTGCTAGTTAAACAAAAAAGATGACAGACAGCCCCAAGCAAAAGACTGTTACCTGTATTCATTAAGCCAGCCAGGTCAACACACTGGCTTTCAGATCCAGTGCAGTTCACAGTTTCGTTACCACACTGGAAAGAATCCACGCTGTAGCAGGCGGGACACTGGAATCCATTGGGCACGTTGTTCTCTGGCGGCACTGGGAGGAAAGAGATAGGATGCAATTGGTTTTAACAAGGAAAGGAGAGTGAGGAGCCAAGCGATGGCTTAGCGTACAAAGCCTGACCTTGGTAAGAGGCGAGCAGAAAAGGGATGGTGATAAGCCGAAGGGAGCTCACATGAGACAGATGCTGTCCGACAGGCGTCATCCACACAGCAGGCCAAGAGGCTCCTCGCTTTCACCTTCCCATAGTTCATGGTGACTGGGCCCATCTGGCACATTCTGGATGGCAGACAGGTCTTGATCAATGAAGGGATTGCCATCCCCCCTGTAATGGGGCAGCACCAAATCATTAACCACCATGTTATTCCCTTCCCCTCCATCTGGTTCCTACAGCAGCAACTGCTCAACAGCCTTCCCAGGACCTGACAGACACACCCCAAAAGCAGTGCTAGTGACACTGGTGATCCCCTCAAATGAATAGGCATGGTGTCATCACATCTGAGACTCCAGTGAGGAATTTCTCACTGGAAAGGGGTGAAGGGACAGCAAACATCTCACCTACCTATTGTAACTTCATGCAGAATGATGCCACAGGTGTCTGCATCACCACTGCAGGTTTCCATGGGGCCATAGCAGCTTCTTCCTATGCTGTGACAAACCTCACACTGAAGCATGGTTCCTGGATGAGGAAACAAGGCATATTTCTGAGCAGCAGTCATGAGGGATTTCACTTCCCCTCTCATCTATTATTCTTTTCTTTTTGCTTTTGATCAGCAATTTTCATGTTTCTCTTTTCTTATTTTTCCAGTTACGTGGGTTCTTTTGCATTTATTTCCTATTATTATTTTATCTAGTATGATCTTGAATATAAGGAAGTGCAGGGAAGCCTATCTGAGCTGTGATTTTGCATTTTAACTACTGATACCTGGCTAGCATGCCTTGTCTTCTACTAGATAATGCTTGCTTGATTTTGCTGAGGATATTAAGAGAAGCATATCTACAAATGCCTCTGTCCACAAGGGCGTTTGAGTGTCCCTGGATTTGCAGTCCCCAAATCTTCTCTTTGCAGTGAGCAAGGGAATTCAAGGAATTGGTGACTGAGGGGCTACCAGCAGTCACTGTGCTATGGACAAACTGGGAACAACATATCTCTTTGTAGACATTAGAGGAATCCACTTTACTGATTATCTACTGCTTCAGGACAAGAACTTCTTAAGCAGACCAGAGTATCAGGCAGTCAGTAGGAGAAACTTAGGAAGGAGTAAAGAGTTTATGGATAGAGAACAAACAACATAATCTCCTTGATACAACAAATGGAACCCAAAGGTTCAGTATGTAGATCAGTGCATTCAGGGCATCAGTTGGTTCCCCAAAACATTCAGGTGCCATGTAAGGCACCCTGCAGCAGCCATGACGTCTGCACATATGACACAAGACCTCCACAAGACTAATACTCTTCTCAAGCAGAACTGATGGACAGCTGAGGTAGCATATGGTGTCTAAATTAAAATCGTGTGATCCTGGGCATGAGCAAATCAGCCAATCCCTTGAATCTGCAGTCACTGTTGGCTGGATATTGATTCAGCTGACCAAAGTCTACCATAGAGTAACTCAAATCACTCCTGTGACTGTCCCACTTGGATTGCTGTTGACCACCATGGAAGCTTAGATAGCCAGCTCATATTGTGAACACCTCCACCTTCACCCACATATGGACTCATAGTCTCAGATATACCCCAAGCCCACTAATGCTTACCCCACTCCATATCAAACTTCGTATGAGGGATTCCCATGCCTCAGATGCCAGGAACATCCCTCCATATGCAACACCCATCCCCAGACCTCTTCTAAGTCTTGCAGCCCCACAGGACCCAGCAAATACTCACCTGAGTCTAGAAAAGTCAGGAGAAAGCTGAAGCCAAGAAATACTTTCATGCTGACAGATAGTAAGGACAGGGAGCTGACAAATCTTGCTAAACACAGCGCTATGTACCACAGAGGCTTTTATAAACCGGAGTGTGATGGATATGCCAGTGATTTGAGGAAGTGGCAAATGCAGAAGTCGTAGCTGTGGAAGCATATCAAGGAGTACTGGTAGCACACAGCATGTGAAATGCAATTTATTTTTTCATTTAAACCATATTTCTGCCTTTTCCTCCATGCAAGAAGTGCTAAATATCATTCCCCTGTGTAGAGTATGCAGCCTGTGGGAAAGGCTGGCTTGCCTGGGATCTGTCAGGTATGTCTGCAGTTCAGACTTTGTTTAAACAACCTTCAGCCTATACCATACATATGAATGAAGGAGAAGAAACCATTTGAACAGCCCTGTTGTGCTCTCTCCAGCAGGCCCAAAGAAGCAAAATGTAGCAAGAGCTAGTCAGGAATTTTCCTCGCAGCTGAGTTTTTGCTGGCTGGTTTCCCATCTTCCTTCCCATCAGGCAATCAGGAGCTCTCATGCCTTGAGTACAGCAGTAAAGCAGACAGCAGCAGAGCAGTGAACTTCCCTTCCAAGCTGGCATGCAGCTTCTGTTTGCAAAATGACTGCCAGTATATGCCTTGGAGGAGGCTTGATCAGGGTTTTCTGGGGATGAATATGTCAGAGCTGCAGAGTGGGACCTCCAGGGTGCAGGTTTTTATATTAAACAAGTGGAAGTTGATAAAAAATTCTTCTATCATTCCTTTGTCCTTTAAGTCAAACCATTCAGCAGAGAGGAAATACCAATGTGGCTGCATATGTGTCTGTCACCAGACACAGTCTGGTGACAGCATTACTTCCATGCCCTGGGATCCAGTGACGAGCTAAGGTCAAGCAGTTGAGGCCAGACTGCTATCAGCCCAAACGTTCCCTGTCCCTTATGCAGTTTTATCAGGATGTGTTGCCTTACCAAAACCATTTCCTACCCAGAACATACCCTCTTTGCTCATATTCTTGAGCACATAGGTCACAGCCAATTAGTTCATTGTTCTTCAGTACTTTTTGCAGGGACAGTAGGGAGCAATTTATGTCCTACTACCAATCCTGGCTGTTGTGTAAGCTCCTTGGGCCAGATACTGCTCCAAGCAAACTTTGAAACTTTGCTGTGTAGCACATCAGAGCGCTGGGATCATCTGGCCCTAGATGTAGATGTAGCAACATCTATACATCCAAACAAGTACTCACAGCAGGAACATGCAGACCACAGACACAAGTGGGTAACAAATCACAGATGTGATATACAAAAACATTTCAGATCTCACCCAGTCCATCCTGTTGCCCAGGACAGTGCCAGCCCAAGACAAGGGCTGTTCATAGGGAAGTGCCAGGAAGCAGAGAAACCTCTAACCATGAACCTGGCAGTTAGATGTTTGATGAAAAGCTGAGAGGGTTTAATTGCTGAGGTTGCCTACTGGTGCACAGATGAGCTAAGCACTGTTCTCTACCTCAGCACCATGCTATACCAAAGACTTCCTGCAAGTCCATAGAGAAAATCACAGATAGAATCATAGAATCATAGAATTGATCAGGTTGGAAAAGAGCTTAAAAATCTCCAAGTCCAACCAGCACATAACTGTGCTACCCTACCTCTAACAATCCTCTGCTAAATCATGTCCCTGAGCACCACATCCAAACAGCTTTTAAACACGTCCAGGGATGGTGACTCAACCACCTCCCTGGGGAGCCTATTCCAGTGCTTAACAGCCCTTTCTGTTAAGAAGTGTTTCCTGATATCCAACCTATATCTCCCCTGGTGCAACTTGAGGCCGTTTCCCCTCATCCTTTCACCTGTCACCAGTGAGAAGACACCAACCCCACTCTCACTGCAAGCACCTTTCAGATATTGGAAGAGAGCAATAAGGTCTCCCCTCAGCCTTCTCTTCCCCAGTCTAAACAGCCCCAGTTCCTTCAGTCTCTCCTCATAGGGCACATTCTCTAAGCCCTTCACCATCCTTGTTGCCCTTTTTTGGACCTGCTCCAGCACCTCCATGTCCTTTCTGTACTGAGGTGCCCAAAACTGAACACAGCCCTTGAGGTGACGCCTCTCCAGTGCCAAGTACAGGGGCAGGATGACTTCCCTAGTCCTGCTCACCACCACTCCTCATACAAGCCAGGATGCCACTGGCCTTCTTGGCCACCTGGGCACACTGCTGGCTCATGTTCAGCTGACTGCCCACCAGTACCCCAAGGTCCCTTTCTGTCAGGCAGCTTTCCAGCCACTCCTCCCTGTGTCTGTAGAGTTGCCTTGGATTGTTGTGACCAAAATGCAAGCCTTGACACTTAATCCTATTGAAACTCATACAGTTAACCGTGGCCCATCGATCCAGTCTATCCAGGTCCCTCTGCAGTGCCCTTCTCCCCTCAGGCAGATCAACACTCCCTCCCATCTTGGTGTCGTCTGCAGACTTACTGAGGTGCACTCAATCCCCTCATCAAGATCTTTAATAAAGATGTTAAATAGGAGTGGTCCCAGTACCGAGGCCTCCTGGGGGAAGCCACTCATGACCAGCCAAAAACTGGTTTTAACTCCATTAACTACAACTCTTTGGGCCCGGCCATCCAGCCAGTGTTTCACCCAGTTGAGTGTACGCCCATCCAAACAGTGGGCTTCTCCATGAGGATGTTGTGGAAGACAGTGCCAAAGGCTACTGAAAGGGTTTACTGATGTAAACCACATTGACAGCCTTCCCTGCATCCATTAAGCAGGTCACCTTATCATAGAATGAAATCAAGTTGATGCTTCTGTTCATTCTTCTGTTTTGATGTGGTGTTTCTCCCACTCACCTTATTGTCTGCTTTTCTCATTTGGAACTAACCTTTTCAGAGGATAAGTGATTTATACTATTTCCGATTACATTAAACATTACGGTGAAGCTTCTCAGCTAAGCGAAAGGCACTATGAACATGGAAATTCATGCAATTACTCTGGATAAAAGCCTCAGTCTCCCAATGTCTGTAAAACTTGCATCACAGGAGTACAAGGCAGAGCAGCATCCTCACTCTGAATTTTGTTTTCAACTCAGAAACTGTCTCATGCCACAGGAGAGTCATAATGAAGCCAAACTTCTGACCACAGTTCACTCCTCAGAGTGGATAAAACCCCACCCCCAGGCAAGCTGGGATCCCCAGAGCAGCATGTTCCTGCTCTTCAACTACATGTGGGACTGCAAATACAAGTAGAGCAATGAGTGCATACAGCTCTGTAATGTGATTTTTATTTCATGGCCTTTCATTTAAAATGGTTGCTGAAGTGCCTGGGAAGATTTTCCTGAATGACATAGATGTGCTAGCCCCACTGAATTACACTGAACTCACCTGTTTCCCATCTTTCATGAAGGGAAAGCGTGAAACCACAGCTTTTTTACCTACATTTTTAGAGATGAAATCAACTGCACCAAGAAGTAGCCACAATCTGCAGCAATAGATCTAGAAAATGAGACAAGGTGGAAACGAGGAACACCTGGTCATATCTCCATACATCTGCAAAGCCAACGGCAGCATAAGAGAATCTATCATAGGCAGCTTAGTTGAAACACTGGGGAAATTTTGTAACAGTGAAAATGGTGATTGCCTAGGGAAGATGTGATTCCTGGGTGGCCTGGGAGAACAGGCTGAGCAAATAATAATTAGGGAACTATTTAGTTGATGGAATCCTGCTTTAAGGCTGAGCAATGGTTTAGGTGCTCTCTCTCTCAAGGTTCTACATTGGTTTCTATACATTGATGGTTTCAGGGTGTGCATGGAGGGCCCATTTTCTGCAGCATATGCATGTTTACAGAAGTAGAAGAGGATGACTAACTGATAGGCACCTCTACAGGAATGTGAAGCAGAGGCCAGGGAGGCAGGGAAGTTTGAGGGGCTGCAGCATAGATAGAACTCACATGTTAACTTGTCACACAGATCTGTGGCAGAAAATGCCAGTGGGTTTCAGAGCCCAAACATAAGGATATGTCATTGAAGCTTGAAGCTAATGAATCAGATTTGCATCACAGCTGAAAAACCTAAGTAAAAAAGCTTAGGAAGAGGCAAGAAAAGCAGTGATAAGAAGTAGAAAATAGGCACAGTTTCTGTGGGATAGAGCAGAAGTTTCTCTTATGCCTCCCTTTATCTGAGGTACAAGAGGACAGAGCCACAATCCGTTGTGACACTTCAATGGTGAAGTCATCTGCAGCCCATAAAATAAAGAAGTTTTGGAAGAAGAATAAAACCCATCAATTTTCTGTGTCAATTTCTTGTTCCTCAGTGGAGTAAGTGAGACTGGCAAAGCCTGCCAAGCTGGTTCACTGGAAAAGGACATGTAAGGCAGATACCCTAGCCACATCATGCAGGGATTAGTGTACCCATCTCAAAGGACAAGAGTAAGAGGAGTGCCACTGTTTGCTTGTTGGCTATAGACTTAAGAAGCTTCTAACAATCATTTTTCTCTGCTCTAATTGCACAGATTAGTCATGCAGCCAGGTGGTGGGACATGAGACTAACTCCTACTCCTGATTAGGAACTTTTGAACAGCCCAAGAATTAGTGCCTCATCTGTGTTTCCTCACAGCATTTTACCCAGACTAGAGAGGTGGGGATTTATTGTTTCTTCCCACCTAAGTGCTGACTGAGAATCAGCAACTTGGAACAGGAGCAGGGGACAGAGGCATCCTGATGGTTCACAGGAAGAGAGCCGTCTCTGCTTATGTGGGAGCAGCAACCAGACCATATGCCATGTCCTACTAGCCATTCAAAATTTACCTTTTTCCCCAGAAAAAGCCCATCAGTAGATGCAGCCTCATGGCTCTGCTTCCAGTCCTATGGGAGCAGCCCAGGTGTAGCACATATGAATGCTTAAAGTCCCAGTTTGGTCTGTCAGCATTTAGCATTTGCCTGGAAGGAGTAGCAGCAACAGGGTGCTAATCGATGCGTACTGATTTCCCAAGAGGACTCCTCTATGCACAGCCCTGTATTCACTTTGAAAGTGATGCTGTTGTTACCAACTGGGTACCAAGCAGGGGGATGGGGTGGAACCACACTCTAAAGCTGATCTCAGGCAGGGGTGGCAACAGCAGTGAGCTTCCCAAGAGGAAATATGGTCTCTGGCAGCTCAGAGCCAGCGCCCAATCCAATGGGCATTTACAGGAGTACAGGGACTTTTTAATATACCTTTGATCCTATACTATTTAAGATAACAACCACATTAACACTGATGAATTTTTTGTAGCAAGGCCAGAAATTATCTTTTCAACTGAAATAATTGCCAGTGAATCTGGTTGCTTTTCAGGCATCCTGGAAAAAAGATAGATTTGCATGCATGTTAATATGATGAATGAGCTGTCTGCTCTTACGTGAATGATCAGCAGTGTCATCTTCAAAGTAATCAAGACAACAGCAACTACTTAATCACATCCACTGGTGCTGATATAAAATGTAAGCCCTTTATTAGGCATTCATATTTCAACCTCCTCTTCAGCTTCAGCACATGACTTAGTAAATATTTGCCAGCAGCAGAGCTTGTTTGCTAGGAGAGATCCAGGCTGTCAGCTGAGGCAGCTTTTAGTCGTCCATTTGATAAAGCTAATTCTGCCATGGGCTGATGTCAACACAGAATGAATATATAAGAGGGAAATTCTTGTAATACAGTACTAATGGCCATGCATCTTGCTTATTATTAATAGCAATGTTTAAGGCCCTTGATATGCAATAGAAATTCAGCATTTTGGGGATCACTTTTAGGTGTGCACTCCAGCAAATTGTGTCCACTCTACCCTTTGGAAAACCAACACCCTGACTTAACATACAAGAAGGACTCTGGCTTTTCTAAACAGCCTCCTTGTTTTCCGCTTTCTGTAAAAGGAATCCCCCATCCATAAAACTGAACTCTGGTGATGAAGGTCCCAGGTCCCATGAAGAACAGGTCGTTGCATTTTGCATCATAGAGGAATTTGTGAAAGAAGCTATGAACAGAAGGGGAATTTGCAATCTTCCTCTAAAAGCCTAACTTTGTAGGCAAAAATGGAGCCAGCCAAAATCAACCTGGAGAAGAGGCATCTATGGGCTGATCAAAGATTTATTCATCCCTTTACTCAACCACTCCCTCTCCCCATCAGTCAGCTGCTCACATCTGGACAGCTCTGGCACAGGAAGCCTCCTTAGAGCAGTCTATGAGTTACTGGTAAATTGGAGATGTGTAATGGTAAAAGGATTTGATTTTGCCCTTGATTGTCCTTATTATTAAAAGTGTGACTTTATCACTTTCCCACCCCTCTCTTCCCACTCAGTTAATTACTAACCAAGTCCCACCAGCAGGAAATAAGATCTTATCATGAAGAGTAGTAGTCATGGCTGAGTAAGACATGCCTTGGAAAGGGCAGATGCAGCCAAGTCAGAAAATCAAATAATGTATGCGTTTCCAACAGGCCTGAGACAAATGGCTAAACTGTGGCAACAGCCCTTCCCCATGGTGGGAGGTATCTGCATGCAGGATTTCCTTTGAACCATAATGCAGATGCAGCTGCTCTGCTTGTACTTGAGGCCTTTGAAGTTTGAAGATCCAAACCTCATTTCCCACCCGTTCTTAAACTGAAGTGATTGGGAACAGAATGAACTTAAATTACAATGTTTGTTATTGTATCTCCTAGACGTGTGACCTCACTCTGTCAACGTCATTCCTTTCTCTTGCAGGATTTTGCCTGTATGTGCAACACACGTGACATTTCCAGAAAGTCCAGGTGTGCGCTTATCACTTCAGCCTCCTTTTTCCCATTATGAAGCGTGACACATTGTGTATGGAAAAGCCCAGAAAGCCATGCCCTGCAGCACCAAGAGATATGCTCGGAGCTTTCGAAATGATGCTCATCTTTTCCATCATGTTTCAATCCAACATTATTCATTGTGTGATAAATATCATCCAGATGAGTGTCATGCAGGTTTGCTCAAAGCTTGCATTGGTTCAGGCAGATTTTCTAGTCAACCGTCACTTTCAAAAAGCAAGAACTGTTACTAGTCTAGTTGTTTTCAAGAGCTGAAGAAAAAATATTCCTTGTCCTTCCATTTTCTTATACATTCTTGAGGAATCATGCTCATTGGTGACCCTCAGGCAAAATAACTGTTTGACCAAGTTGTAACACTGTGGGATGTTCAAGTAGTACAGCAAACTTCAGAGAAATATTCAAAAATAGCAAACAGTGAACGGCAAGAGAGGGAGATCCAGCCAAATCTCCACAGAACCCAGGGTGGATGAGCTTATGTTAGCACAGCACAAGCTGATACAGCTTGGGGCACACACCATGTAGAGTTGTCAGCTCAGTTCCTGCAAGCACATCGGGTGTGGAGGTGTACTGAACTCTAGCATCCACAGGAAATGAAGGGAGTTGTGCTGCGTGGCAAAGAAATGCTTGCACTGGAGAATCCCTTCTGCTTGGACCAGTGGTCAGGGAGTCAGAGACCAATAGCAGCTGGTGGTGACCAGTGTCCAGAGCTGTCCACGAAACACAACAAGTAACTCTGACATTGCTTGTCACCAGCTAGGAGGATTGGAGGATAGCAATGAGCAAAAGAAGATGGGCAAACTTGAAAGGGACAGTCAAAATCTTCCATGTACACAGTGCTCCTCTTGGCTTCTACCTTTCAGCCCAAAACAGTGTGAACTGGTATTTCTCTTTCCAAGCTTGTTGTGAGGCTAAGAAGCAAGAAAGAAAAAGCTCTCTCTATGGTAATATATGGTAATAAATACATTTGCACACTTAGGCACTCACTCTACTACACCAGCCAGAAAGATACTGATTTCAGCAAGTCAAAATGGAAGACGTGCTGGCGCCCTTTCCAAAATATTTGTTTATATAAAATGAAAGTTTTACAACAAACACATGTCCCATTAAAAAGCTTCTTAACATATCAGTGACATAGGTGCAAGCAAAATCCCTCTAGACATGGTCTTTAATTGGTCTGCCCCACATCTTCAAACCTAGGATATAAATATACCTGATATGGGTAATATACTGATAAATGGAGGGGTGTTTTTGTCTTTTAGACTTCAAAGAATCATCTGGGAAACCACAAAAGTTTAATGAGCTTGCCCCAGAGACATTAGGTTTTTTGGAAACAGATTAAAAAATTTTGCTTTACAACTTAATCACTCAGTATGAGTAAAGAAAAAATAATGCCATACAGAGAAGACATGGGAAATTCCTGCATTAGTTGTATGAAATGTATGAAAATGAAAATTATGCAGAGATAGAATGAAAATCAAAACAAATGTGAAAGAAGACAGGCAAGTATGTAAAATAGGGATTATAGGCTTATAAGAGACAAGGGCAGTTCCCTATCAAGGCAAGAGGTAATCCTTAATGTAACTTATGTCAAGAAAGTTTTCGGCATCTTCACATTTGAATTTTTGCAGGAAGATGGAGTAAAAGATTGAAGAATAAACCTGGAATCCATCTCTGTACGTTATCTTAGGAACAAAATTTGTTCAGAACAGCCAAGCCACTGAGTTTCCTAACTGTGGATCTGATGGTGTTGTGGGGCACAGCTCAGTGTCAGGTCAGGGAGTAATTTCTGAGGACTTGTTTCTGATTAGACTGAACACTGCGGAATGCTTCTTCCCTCATTACTGCTTGCCTGTCTGACTTAGACTGGGAGCTCAGGTAACACAAGTAAGCAAAAAGCTCAGAAGCACGAAGAACCATCATTTTGTGATCAGTTAATTACAAATGCAGCTACACTTTGAAGGAGTGCTCTGAATATAGTTTTGTCCTTAGAAAAGAAGGTGACATCAGCAGTGAAAAATTTGCACATGCAGATCCATGTACACAGGCAAAAAAGGGCTTAAAGAAAAGCAAGAGCAAAGAAGAAGCTAGGTCTTTGGCAGACATATGCAATCATTCTGATAAGTAGATGGTGTACAGTCTGCACACCCCAACAGTAGGACCTGTACTTCCAGAGCACAAGCTTGTCCAGTTTTGAAACTGAAGATCAAGAGAAGTGTTCAGTTTTGAGGCAGCACAGTGATGGGACAGTATGGAACCCTGAACATAGTCATTGAGATAGGGCTCAAACATAGGTATCTGCTGCATGCTCCCTTGAATTGCTGTGCTAAGCTGCTGTGATGGGATAGCTGTAGGTCCTGCATCAGGTCTGACAGCTACATGACAGTTTTTCAGATACTGTGGAGCATTTCAGATGGCACATATGTGTGTGAGTCTTAGCATGCAAGCTGTATCCTATCTGAGCCTGGGGCGCCCGTGAATTGTTTTCTCCTTGGATCTACAAGGTTCTTTACACCAGACAATCTAAAGTTATTAAGATCATGGATTCACAAGATGATATGATGTGAGTACTGTATGTACAAGCAGAAAGAGGCAAGACCAGTTCCTAGATGCTAACTTGCTCATGGTGTCAGAAAGCATAAGAAATCCTGTGTTACTGCTACCTTCTCTTATGATGTTTGTTCCCATGACATCCCCATTGCAGTAACGATCCCATTATGATGATACCAAGAAGGCTCTCCTGGTCAGAAAGCCATGCACAGGTGTGGCAAGACATATAGCAGAATGCAAGATTTGCTACAGCTACACCAATCTAAACACATCTCTTTTATACTATCTGTTGACAAGAGAATAGCTTTTGTGTTCCACATAGGTCTGTACCCACCAAGACTTGATATTTATGAACAAGGTGGGAAGTGCTGCAGAAATACAGAACTTGACCTGACTTTTTTTCTGGGTCAAGGAATAGATATTTCCTCCCATATTGTTCTGTCAGAGCTGAAGGGTTCTTGCAGATGGAGTTGGGTAGGCAAAAAGCCAGCTCTTTCTATTGGCAGGCACAGAGCGGAGAGGACAAGGTGGCAGCAACCCAGGTTTAGCTTGGCTGATGTTGGCAGGGAATTACACTGTTAACACTGTCTTCAATGTGGTGTATGCTGGGTCAGGAGTGTATGAAAATATACCTGCTGCCTAACACCTATATTAGGCATTCTGGCTAAATGAACTGAAATTTATTCAAAACTCAGACCTGGTTTTCTTCAGATCCCTTTTGTGGCATGATCCATCAGCATCCAGACCTGGTACTGTGGAAGCACAAATCCCATTCCCATCATTAGCTCTTGGTGGGATTTCTGGTGTGGTCCCAGGTTCATCCTTCCAGAGGTACGTGCATCTCCATCATGAACATCAATTCAGTGCTCCTCCTGCAAGGAAGGCAGGAAGATTAATTTCTTGTCATACGTGACTGAACTGAAGTCACTATACACTTGGATAACCAAATAAATGAGAAGACATCCTCATTCCAGGAATCAACTGGAGATTTCAATTTCACAGACCTTCCTATGCCTCCGGCTCTCTAGTTTTGGCTTTCTACACATTCTTGGAAAAAAAAAAATAAGAATAATAATAAAAATCTAAAAACATGATGCTTATTTAACATTTTGCCATTAACACAAAGTGCATATAACTTTGGCTCCTCTCCTCAGCTGGGCTGACTATTAAGGAATAAACTACAATACTTTTGCAGTCAGAGGAATGGGTTTCCATGAGGGAGGATGAGGAAAAGATGAAAAAAACAAAAAAAAAAAAAAACAAACCTCAATGCTGCGATTAAAATTCTGTAATCTGACAAAAGGCCAGTGTACTGATCCAAACGATTTGGTCCCCAGAGGAAATGTCTTATTAATGTAACTCATATTTGGGCTATGCCAAGGTTACATCGGGCAAGATAAGACTTTGTCAAAAGCAGTCTGCTGGCAAAGCCCCATGTTTTCCACTGCCAAGAAGGACATCTAATTTCAAGGATGCCTTCTACCAGCAGTGACTGCTCCTGCTTTTTCGAGAGCCCAAGCAGGCAGGCTGATACCTCCAGAGTTAGCCTCCATTTGGGATGGGAAAAGGGATTCAGTTCTCTTACACAATATTTAACAAGACCTCAAAGCCAGAGATGTTTACTCTCCTTTCTTCAGCCTAGAGCATGACTGCAAGACTCAACTAGCCTAGAATTTTCACAAGGCATCTCTGAGATGAATCATTACTACAAGATACATGATTACTTAACATATTGTATGCACAACTAGATGAAACCAGCTTTCTCCTCTCTTTTCTTTCTCCTTCATCCAATCTCCCCAATTATCTTCATCCAATGAAGCCAAGCTCCTTTCAATACCTCAAACTTGCCAGGGAGAGCTGTTCCAGCTTGCTAATTGAATTATAACACACCCTCTAAATAAGACTCTGGCTCAGAAATCACTTAGGTGAGAATATCCCTTAAGAGCATAACAAGAAGAGCATGGTTGGATGAGTAATTGATTCAATTTGGATTGAAATGGAATGATCTAGTTGTGTCCTACTCTGTTTTCTCCTCCTACATTTGCAGAGGCAAAATGCCTGCAGCAGGTCTGTTCTCAGGGCTCAGAAATCAGTTGAAGGCTCTGAACTTTCCTTTAGAGGGTGACTAACTCCAGCCATCATCAGGAATTCACAAGCAGCTGTTCTCTTACAGAAGAACAGAGCTGGGAGATGGAGGTCCAGAGCTGCGTGGGTAGACAGCACTTTTGCTTTGAGGATTATCTAAGTGGCTGTTTTTCAGTGGGGTGATGACTGGATTTTCAGGACTGGACGTAAGTTGGAGAATGATCCCAAGGCAGCCAAGCAGTGGGCTGAGTGTCATCCATTTTCCATCACAATTCATAGGTTATCTTGTTCACAGAGGCAATGCCTGCCCTGGGACAGATATTGTCTGAGCAGTGACAGTCTTGGCATGATTTCTGGAAAGAAGGCAGGGGAGGACTGACAACTGGCAATGGGATAAGCAACAGGAAGCCAGGTGCCTCATGGGGGAGAAAATCAGAGGATGTCAACACTGGGAGACCGCTGAGGAGTTGTCTAATTTTACATTTAGTAGATGAATTGTAGTGGTACAACTTCATGCCGGAGGCAAGGGAGATGTATCCCTCTTTGCCTGCACGCAGCACCTAGTGGATCTACAAGCAAAGATAAGAACCTGATGTGGAGCAGTTGTTACTGTCTTCTTACCCCGCCTTGACCTATCTGGGCCTGGAGGATCTCTGATAAATCTTTCAGCAAATGTACCTGGCTCAGAGCACACCAAGGCTGCCAATTTATTAAGAAAACTAATAAACACAGTAGATATGATCTCAAAAAACTTGGAGCAAGCTGCTGCTAGGGCAGAGATTTTTCCTTTTGCACTTCCAGGGAGAACTTCAGCTTACGTTTGGGAAGGCAGGACTGTATAGGAATATGCAATACAACAGCAAGTGTCATCTTAGCCATGTTTAAGATGGGGTGGACTTTTTACCCCTCTGCATGCCCATCTCCAACTATCCTGACAGTATTTCTGCTTCCCCTCTGCTTCAGATAAGATCTGAATATGCAGATCTGGGACGCTAGATGCAAATGGTGTCAGGTCTGCAATGTAGAGACTGAACATTTCAAAACAGTTGTATGCTCACACTATCAGTGCTCTCCCTGAGAGTTGGAAAGCTAAAAATTTTTCTCTATGAGTGACAGCATGAAAATAAAGGTCCATATAACACATACAACAAAGTCTGGTGAGAACAGGGGATTCTCTGTTGTAACGTTTGCAAGTGAAGGGTTTTGCAGATGGATTTGTTGCATCTCTCATAGCACAATATATGCCAGGATGGTTTATGGCCTCAACCTTGTAGAAGAACCTCATCCCAGTATTTCTTCCCACACTTTCTGGCTGGCAGAGCTCAGAAAAAGAAGAATTGATCCTGGACTTTCTGGGGCAGGGGAAGGAGTCTTTTCCTGATTTGCAAACACTGATTTGCAATGGATTTGTACCTCTTCTTCCCAATCTTTTTTTATGCACAGCTCTGATTCCCACCACTCATCTATCCTGCAGGCTTTAGCTTGAATGTTGCCACCTTATTAAATGTGAATTGAATTAGACAGGAGGCAATTAACTGCACTGGAATTTTCCCAGGGTATCAGAGCAAACATACTCAGTGATATCTGGTGAGATCTTTACAGACCACAAGCAACATAGATATCGTGTATAATGTGGTGCTTCCCACATTTTCCTTAGCATGCTTCTGGGACATTGTGTTGAGGAGCAAATCAGAGGGAAGGGTTAAGACACCTCTCTTTGTGAAGCAATTGGGATTTTCCTTGAGATCTCTTTGAGTGTGAGCTGCTGCTGTGGTTATTCATTCACAAATAGCTGAAAAGCTGTCCTTCAGCATGAGCCACATCTGGCGTGCAAGCTGTGCACCCACACTATCAGTCTGCTGAGCCTGAAGAGCAGGGTCCATCATCAGAGCAGGTATGGATGAAGAACACTCCTGCCCTCTTCCCACAGTCACGTTACCTTATTGTCAGGCTGAATATGAGCCTCACCTCAAATTGGGCAAACTTCATACTGGACTGTGCCAGGACAGTGAGATCTTCTGTCTGTGTTGTCTAACCCAAATCAAGGGAGATATCAAGAAATAACAATGGGGGAGGGCTGCCGGGACAAGGAACACAGACCACCAGTCCCATTAGCAGAGTGTGAGGGAGCTGGGATTGCTCAGTCTAGCAAGGAAGAGATTGAAAGGGGATAAAAGCCAACGAGTTGAAGGGCAGCTACAGAGGTGAGTAAGTAAATACAGAGCCAACCTGCTTGAGCACTGGGGATAGCCCAGCTAGTCCAAGCAGAAGGCTGGAGGGGAGATCCCAGAGACCTCTTCTGACCAAAACTCATGCAGTCTATCTTCTCATCAGCTTACCAGCGGGGAATTGCTTTCATTGAGAAATTAGTCAGATTTGTGTGGGATTTGATTTCAGACAGGTCAGTTCTGAAAGTTCCCACGCCATTTTGGAAACAGATGTGAGTGATCTGTGGCAGACAGTGTTCAGACTGGCACCACTACCAAGAGTAGTCCACCTGTAATCCAATATACCATCTAAGTTTGTATTTTGTGCCAAACACAGATCTGTAGAGTCCTAACTGCAAGTCTCCTGTCTGTGTAGTACACTGTGTGTATGAGTGAATGACCGCAGACTTCAAAATCTAAATTAGGGATCAGTCACCCTCTGCCAAATCACTCTCGGTTTACTACTGTGTCAGTCTTAATCCAAAGCTTGTCGTGAGCCACGTGTGCTGCTGCGTGTGGGAGAAGTGTCCTGCCCCACCAATTTGATAACAATTTAAATTAAATAATTTCACAGGGAAAAGATTTCTTCCTGATCAAGGTCATTTGCAGAGAGAGGAAGCAAGATCTGAATCTGAATGTAATTTGGCCTTGGGTCTGGGTACAAAAGGAAAATGAATACTGAGATCTGCATTTGCTCCCTTGAGCAATTGTTGCAGCTTGTATAAGCAGAGAGGCAACAGAGTAGGTAGAGAAATAGATGCTGGGATAGTGAGAAAGTTCATGCAAGCAAACTTCGGGATGACTTGCACAAAGTGTGAGTTTCTCTTATTCGTCTTTTGACGAATAAGCTTGACTAACATTGCAGTTCTTGTTGAATTAACTGTCACCCCAAGAAGGCAGTGCCAGTGGGTGTGCTAATGCTCTCTCCTGCCCACGATATCACAATAGTCCAGGGAACGAAAGTGTTACAAGCTGTACTTTATTCACCTGTACGGACTGTGCTATGTGCACGTAATGCAAATAGAATGTGAAAAAGACATGTTAGCCCGAAAAGCTCTTTGAATTGCAGTAAGATAAGGGAAAGTCCCTAGGGGCCCCAGGGAAGCTGTACTCTGATTTATACAAAGCCAGTGACCTGCAGTGGCTCTGGTTCCGTTTGGAACAGCATCAAGATGCAAACTGTGGGTTTCTCATCCAACACCTTTACTCAGTGTAAGCCAAATAAGAGCATTGCCTTAGCCAGGAATAGCAGATCATTTATTGGTGTAGTGAATCCACAGATAAACAGACAGCTACAAATTATGTACTGACATATCATTGGATGGGCTGGGACAACACAGTTCACCACAACTCATTAAGCTGTAATGTCTTTATTACTGCTGTTCACATGTCTGTAGCCCGGGATGTATCAAAGGGGAAAGAAAATCAAGAAATCTGAATTCTCATCATGCCTGAGTCCAACCAGACCAAAAGCAATGACAAAAACAGTGGTCAAAAAAAAAAAAAAAAAAAAAAATTGCTCCAGAAATGTTTTTCCAAATCAGATTCCCAAAGAAAAAGTGTCTAAACATGGCTGGGAGAACAAAAGCCGATTGTGGGTGAATGGTGCCATAGAAGCTGAGCAAAGACTTGGCATGGTAGCAGCCATCCTGGCAGCACTTTCAAGGACCTTATGCCTATACTGCCAAGGACTGAGCATAGAGCTGGAAGGGTCTATGAGACACTGAGGTGATGGGAAGTTATTTCAGGCATGAAGACATTTACTCACTTCCTTCAGCCAGTCGAACTCCACTGGGAAGCCAACAGTGGTTACCATAGAGGAGCAGGCTCCCAACCCTGGGTAGCACAGGCAGAATTCAACATCACCTACTGGTTTTCAAAGATGTACCGTCATCTTTTATTCCATGCTCCCTACTCATGGGGCAGTTCACTCAAAAGATCCCTAGAAAACCTCCCATCCTCTGCCCTTGTCCTTGCAGTGGTTAACACCACTGCCTGTAAGGCTGATCCTTCAGCTCTCAGTGCCTTGTGGAAGAGATTTGTGTCCCCCAACACCATGAGGTACAGCAAAGCCCACATCCATGACTGTCTTGTTTTGCATTATGAAAACAGAAAGAAGAGGGAGGGAAGAAATAGACAAACACTTTGGCAATAATCTAGGGAAGATAAGGCTAAGGAGGAATCTCAAAGCCTCTCTGGTTGGATAGGCAACAATTAACAGTAGAGTGAATCAATATTTTTACACTTTTTAGCCAAATGTGAGCTTCTTAGGAAATTGGAAAATTCTGCAAAAAGCTTGATTGCCCACATCTCTGGAGTTCAGCACAGAGGGAGCCAGGTAATGACTCCCATGGGATCAGTTCTAGCTGCTAGGTCCAGTCCATAAAGCCACCTACGAAGCCGTGCTGGGAGGAGGCATTCTGCCTTGGCAAGGCTGGAACATGCAGTGCAAGTAATCTCATAGTGCTCTCAGGCACAGGCTTTGCATGTCACATTCACTTTCCACAGGTCTCTGGAACCTCAGGAGCTTGATCAATAAAAGACACTCAAGAGCCAGATAGGGAGCTGCCCCAAAAGGAAACTTGTCCAGCCTTGAATGCAAAGAAGGAAAGGAAAGATCAACCAAGAAAGTGAAAAACACAGCGGTGGGGAGAATGGCAGAGAACAAAGGACAGTTGTCACCTTACACCAGATCCCACATCTTCACTGAATGACACCCACAACTGTCAGCCAGTAGCTACCCACAGGCATCACTGCAGATGATCTCTAGACAAAGCATGCATCTCATTACAAACCTGAGGTCTTTTGGCCGAAGTGAATTAGGGGCTGGTGAACACACCTGAAGACCAAGCACTTAGCAGAGGAGGCCACAGTTTTGTCCTTTGCGCAGAGAGATGAAGCATTCTGGAGGTGCAGCTTTGAGGCCACGGCCTTGGGCACCTGGTAATGGGAAGTGTGGAATAAACACCTTCTCCACACCCAAGAGAAGAAGTTTGTACCTGTGGCTTTTGCCTTTCCTGTGGACGGCAGTGTTCCTTATACTAACCATGTGTTAGCACAAATTGTAAGTTATTTGTGTTATGCCTGGGATAACAGGCACAGGAAACCCATCAACGCCACAGCCTAACATCCCTTATGAAGGATGACGAGAGGACTTGGGTGAGGAAGCAGCATTAAGAAAGTCAATTTCCTTCTCCACCCTGATCCTTCACTTCATTTCATCCTTCCCACAAAACCAGTCTCTTCCTGGCATAACCTCTCCAGCGTCTCTCCTAGTGACAGCACTGTGTTTGCCTCATGTTTGGAGAGAATTGATGTGATTCACCTACAAGTTCTCCAGGGCCTTGAAGATTTTATCCCTGTCCTCCTTGCTCATTTTTCATTTCTCGTGAGAGACAGAACAACAAAGATGACGAAAAAACATGCAAGATAAGAACGGCACCAAGGATACACAATCAGGCATCTAACAACTCCAGGTTCTGGGCGTGTGGTTATGAGTCTGCATCTGGATCTTGCACCAGTGCTTTTTTCTCCCCGGAACAACACACATTTTCCTTCAAAACCAGAAATACCAATATAATTATCTTCTCCTTCTCAGCAATGAGTAACAGCACAGACACACAGAGCTCAATTTTCAGTGCTGACAAAAGCAATGAATCAAGATTAAGTATTTGAGTCTGGTTTGCCTGAGAGGCAAATGACACCCCGAAACAACCAGGAGGATCTGAGAATGGGAAGGGCTTGGTGCTGAGCAGAAAGGTAGGCAAGTTAGCATATGCTCTGGCTTTTAGGGCTAAAAGTAAAATATATTCCTTACCTAGTAAAAGGAAAGAAATCCATGAGAGGTTTTTCTTTGCAGAGCTACTGAAAAGCTGCTATCACTAATTCTTCTTTTCCTTTTCACTTCTCTCCTCACCATGTGTGTATTTCCACATAGGGGAAAATGAATAAAAACTGAACCACAGCAATCAGCACCTGAATACTGAGAGGACTGTATCTAACCAGATTGGAGCTCCATAAAAGAGCAACCTGCTTAGCCAAAGCAGGTGGTTTTTTTTTTTCACTCTGAAAAGCCCAGCCACATTTTCATCGATTCCATTTTAAACTGGAGGACTAGATGGTGCCCTGGGCAACATGATATAGCACCTGATCTAGTGGTTGGCAACCCTGCCACAGCAGGGGGTTGGAGCTGGATGCTCTTTGAAGCCCCTTTCAACCCCATTCATTCAGTGATTCTCTGATTCTATGACAATTTTCCAAGAAAAAATGTTTCAGAAATCTACAGCCCTGCTATCACAGCTGACTGCTTTCCAGTACTATCCTGGAGGATTTATACAACAGTGATGTGACTACTTCATCTTTCCAATTCCCAGAGGCTTCAGGAGATCCAGAGTCTCTTATCAAAAACAAGCTATTTTGCACCTGGGTTCATGAGAAAACCAGGCAGAAGTCATCTCCTCACTGCAGGTGTCCAACAGCAAAGTCACATCTTGCAGGAGAGACCACTTGCTGTGTGGGTATCTTCAGGGACGTGGGTTAGTTGCCATGGTGGTGATGGGTCAGCAGTTGGACTAGGTGATCTTAGCAATCTTTTCCAACCTTAATTGTTCTATGATCCTAACCTCCCTCTTCATGGAAAGCACAGGTGGCAAAAACATGAGGTGAAGAATATCATGTTACCTCAGCATCCAGGACTAGGGTCTGGTCTATAACCTGTGCTGCAAGCTATATTCAAGAGCTTATCTGCAACCCACATCTTTCCCTAGAGTCTCCTATCTGCCACCTTCAGCACAGGACATCAATGACACCAAACTTGAGAATAATAGAAGGCCAAAATTAGTAGCAAGGACTCACATCATGAAACAAGATTTCCTTGTTTTCCAACATTTGTTGCATTTTACATTCTTTCTCCTGGCTCTTAAGTGAGTTCCTCAGTGCAGTGTTCTGTGATGTTCCCAAAACAGTGCAGACATTAGGGGGTACAGAAGGAAAAGATGATGCAGTAGAAAATAATAGAGGACTCCCAAAATGCAAATCCTCTCAAAGGACCCTGAGAGTCTCTTTTTGTTTTGTTTTACTCATACATGTGCAAGTCTTCTTGACACAGTGACAAAGATACAGATCTTCTGCTGGAATAAATAAAGCAGAAAGCAGCCTGGGGTCTGCGTGCCCCAGGTCACAGCCATGGCATGGAGCACCATGGGACAGGGGGTTACATCCCTCTGTATAAAGAAAGTCCTTCATGTGTCCCTCCCTGACACTGGCATTGTCTTCAGTGAGCCCATGATCCAGCAGTATGCCCTTGTGGCCAAGAAGGCCAATGGTATCCTAGGATGCATTAAAAAGAGCATGACCAGTGGGTCAAGGGAGGTGATCCTCCTCCTCTCTGTCCTGGTGAGAATACATCTGCAGCACTGTGCCCAGTTCTGGGCTGCCCAGTTCATAAAGAAAGGGAACTACTGCAGAGTCCAGTGGAGGGACACAGAGATGGGAGCATCTCCCATGTGAGGAAAAGCTTAGAGCTGGGGCTGTGAAGAGAAGGGTGAGGAGGGAATCTCATCAATGCTTATAGATATCTGTTGGGCAGGAGTCATATGGATGGGGTTGGGCATTTTTTGGTGGTTCCAAGTGATAGGACAAGGGGCAACGGGCACAAAAGGAAATACAGGAAGTTCTGTGTGGACGTGAGGAAAAACTTCTTTACTCTAAGGGTGACAGAGCACAGGAACAGGCTGCCCAGAGAGGCTGTGGAATATTCTTCTCTGGACATATTCAAGACCTGCCTGGATGCCTACCTGTGCAACCTATTGTAGGGAGCCCGCTATCACAGGGCAGTTGGATTCGATGATCTCTTGAGGTCATTCCAACCCCTGCAATTCTGTGATTCAACAAAAGAGGAAGATGAAGGAAGGGGCAGGACAGATTTGCTCGAAGCTCTGCTGAAACAGCCAAGCAAGTGCACAGGAGGCGTGTGAGGAGGAGATGTGTCAGAGACGTAAGGTTTGGGCATGGCAGGAGTCAAGGACCCATCAGTGTCAGAGACCGCGAAGGGTGGTGGAGAGAGGAGCTGCTGGAAGAACAGAGACAAAAGTGTCTCTGCACAATGGCCATGTCCCTGATGCCCTGCACATTCCTCTGGTGACTAGCTCCCCGCTCAGTGTCCTCGAGTGCTGAGCTTTGTTCCCACATGTTCAGGGCATAGGTGACCATAAAGCAGTGTTACCTTTGCTCAGGAAAAAACTTCCATTAGCCCTGCTCCCTTTGTAACTTACTTTCCTCCCAAGGGCTGACAGAACTGCAAACATTTCCTCCTCAAAAATGGAAGGAAGAAGCCATGAAGAGACCATGCCCTGAAGGGAAATGATAAACAAACCCGTGACAGCGTCACCTCTTTGATAAAATGCTGGGAATGTACTATGAGGACACCTCAGCAAAACGTGTCTGGATAATAGCCCAGAGCAAGAGCTCCCAGCTCCCACGTGGCCCCAAGCTCCTGGATTGTTCCACAGTGGCTTATCCTATCCCCAGTGAGCCATAGGCAGACAAGGGGCTGGGGGCTCTGCAGGATCACCAGGCAGAAGGAACAGGAGGACAGAGGGAAAAAGACCAAAGAGGAAGAAAAGCAACAGGGAGAATGCCCTAATGAAAGAGGATGAAACATGGAAGACAAATTAATCTCAAAGGCACAGAAATATGGAAGAGATGCATATGAGGGCTGAGCATAGAACAGGTCATGGGAAGGGAAAATACCAAAATGATTGAATAGCAAATGTTTTGTACAGTCTGTCTCTGTAGTACATGACACTATCTTCAGCGCACAACCTCTCCCTGCCCGCCCAGGGGCAGGGTGGTGCTGCTGCTCTCTCTGCTTTGAAGGCACACACAGGCTCCTGCCCAGACCTACAAAGGGTCTCCAGCGTGGGAAAGCTCTGCATTGCTACTCCTCACTTCCAGGCAGCTGGCAGGGGCCGGGCGTGCCCTATAGCATAAACAGGGAGAGCACTCCTCCCCGACACAACTCCTGCAAGAGGGAGGACCCACAGACTGCCACTCTGAGACTTTCTGCTCACACTTATTCTTCCCTGGATTATAAATACACAATGTTTTTTACCCCCGTATTTCTCTTTGAATCAATGCCTTGCAAGGGAATTCAGCACTCAATCCTAGGTGTTTGTCAGGGGTTGTATAGCTCAGGGGAGATCATAGAATCGTACCATCATAGAATCATAAGATGGGCTGGGTTGAAAAGGACCACAAAGATCATCGAGTTTCAACCTCCCTGCTATGTGCAGAGTCGCCAACCACCAGACCAGGCTCCCAGAGCCACATCCAGCCTGGCCTTGAATGCCTCCAGGGATGGGGCATCCACAATCTCCTTGGGCAACCTGTTCCAGTGCCTCACCACCCCTGTGTGAAAAACTTCCTCCTAATGTCTCGCCTTAACCTCCTCTGTTTCAGTTTAAAACCATTCCCCCTTGTCCTATCGCTATCCACACTTGTAAACAGCCGTTCCCCCTCCTGTTTATATGCTCTCTTCAAATACTGGAAGGCCACAATGAGGTCTCCCTCATTGTGTGAGTCTCTTTTTTTGATTCTTTTTGATTCTTCAAATCCATCCCCTCACACTGAGAATAGGATTCAAGGCTTTAAAGTCACTGAATTGAAACGAAGAAGAACCATTTCTTCAGGACCAGAGTCTCTCCTGCTTTGCTGCTTTCTGTCCCATGGGTTTTCCTCCCAGCAAACCCAGCCTCAGTAGGAGGGAAGGTGGGAGATTGTCACCCAGAGAAAATGCTTGCACAGGAGGTAATCAGTGATCCCACAGCCCTTCTCCGGACCACATCATTTATGGATGCAGGAGGGCTGAGGGGAGAGCCAGACTCTTCTGGCCAAGGCCAGATGTGCTGGTCGGGTAGCAGCTGTGCTGGGATGCACTGAGCTGTAGATCTCCTGGGGATCAGATGCTATTATTTCTGTTACTCCAACTCAGAGCAGGATTCTTAGCTTGACCTCTCCTCTCCCATCAGCTTCTTTCCTCCTGAGGGGCCAATAGCACTGTAAGCATTTCCTGAGAGAGCACAAAATATAAAAGAGGAAAGGACTCAGGCACGCAACAATTTGGCTGGAGAGTACCTAAAGCAATGCAAACAAGAAAGGGAACACAAAGTTAAAGGGCAACAGAAACTTGCTCTTCTATGCTGGGTGGGGTTCAGAAGCTGCAAGTAAGCCCAGGAGGTTTAATGAAAATTTAATTGTTTTAGTGACTGAGCTGATACAAGCTAAGACACAAAATTCAGCTACTACAAGTTGCCCCAGTGACTCATACGGAATGGAAAGTATTACCCTGAACTTAGCCATGCAGGTTAGCTCCCCATGCTCTGGATCTGCCTCTCATGGCTAGAGCCAGTGCACAGTCATATTAAAAGCCTGACTTGAAATGATGAGTTCCAGTGACAGATGCCTTACTGTGCTTGGTTCAGAGGGCAGGGAATCCTGGTGCAGACCTCACCAGGAAGCCTGCTGCATTCACTTGAACTATGACATCTTTAGCTCTGATAGCCCAGGCAGCTGGATCTGACAGAAAACATCCACCTGAGACCATTTCCCATTGATGGAGGCCAGAAAGATGAACCATCTATGTGGTTCCCTTCAGGTTCATCCAGAAAGGAATTGCCATACTCTCATATACAACCTGGAACAGTGAAAAACCATCTAGGACAATGCAAGCCTGTCTGGCAAGGAAGATGTCTTCCAGTAAGGAAATTAGAATAAGGAAAGCTTTAATTATGAAACTACATCAAAATTTTTCCTTAGGACAGAGGATGAGGTTTCCCTTTCCAGTATATAAACCAACAAACTCCTTTCAGTTATGATGCAAATGCAGCTTTACTCTGGCTCCTCAAGAAAATTGGTTTCAACCAACTTTATTATAGCTCAAAACAAACAAAGAAGAATATTTGGGAACTGAAAAGCCACCTCATTTGTATGCCTTTTATTGCTCCCTGTAACAGCATTTCTAACGAGGGCAGGGAGGTGTAAGAGGCTGTTGCTGGAGACAGAGCACAGAGACAGACACAGCCTGTCTGGTTCCTGTGCATTCTTATGTCTCTATGGAAATGGACGTGCTACTACAAATGAAATAGAAATATAGAGATCTGTTGAATTTCGGCTCCTGCTCAAGCCATAATCTCCTGGTTGAGGAATTCAGCTCAAGTTCCATCATCTCCAGGATATGACCCTGTCATACAGAGAGAGGACACCCTAATACATCTACACAGGGCTTGCAGCTTGCCCGGGAAGATTGTGGATGCCCCATCCTTGAAGGCATTCAAGGCCAGGCTGGATGTGACTCTGGGCAGGCTGGTCTGGTGGTTGGCAATGCTGCACATAGCAGCGGGTTGAAACTAGACGACCATTGTGGTCCTTATCAACCCAGGCCATTCTACGATTCTGTGATTCTATGATTCTATGACATAGGGCCTGGGGGAGACCTGCACCTCAAATGTCTCCACATACCTCCATTTAGAAATATGACTGATCCCATCATTAACACAGTCAGTGAAGCAATTCAGCCCCCACTACAATGGACTCACAAGGTGACCATTTCTCTAGGCTCCTTGACTGTGTTCTTTTAGCATAACAGAACCAGCATGCACATGGAGAGGAAACGGAGCTTGGAGTCCCTATGAAAGTAGTGATGGTGAGGATATCATTGTTTTGTCCTCTTTCCTTCTCACCCAATGCTCACTGAATGTTCATACTACCATTTGTCAGCCTGAGCAGGGTCATGGGCTCCCAGACCTCCCCCAGCTTTCAGTACCTTTATCTTGCAGCTGTGGACTGTAGGACTCAGATACAATCATCTCCTGCACACATTCTCTGTGCTGGATCTATGAACACTCTTGTGCAATTGTCCCTCCGCTCTATATCCCCTGGAGGCAGCATAGAGGTTCTCAGCATTTCACATTTTTTACCTGGAGGAACAAACACAGTCGTCTTCATCCCCGTATCAAGATCATTCATCACTGTGACATGTTTTTTAAGTTCAGCTGCTCACCTGGACATTGCAGGGCTAGGCTGCCTGGCCTGACATCTGCTGAGCTCTCTTGCAGCCTCTGGACTCAGGGAAAGGAAACATGGGTTAGAGGTGTGGTAAGTTTTGACTTCATATCTTGCTGCTTGAAGATAAAGGAGGCTTTGTGTGCCACACCTATTAACTTGTATTTACTGAGATGCATTTTCCATCCTGACCATTCCTATGTCTTGTGTTTTGTACTGTGTCTCATGTCTTATATCTGGAATGGAGCTTTTCAGCAGCCACCACACAGAGCAACGCAAGGGGGGCACCAGGTCACCCCACAGCTACCTCCTTGTGGGCTCCCACAGCATTGCCAGCTGGGCTAGCAGGGGCAGGTAGGTGTCCTCACCTGTCTACAAGCAATTGGCAGGACACACCCCAGGTTCTAGGACTCTCCTCCTCTACCCTTAGGTCACGATGATCAGCTGCAGACACATACGAAGCGCAGGATAGCAGGGAATGTTTTGTTGATATTCCAGATCCAAAAAGATGTTTCAGTCTGTTCCAGGCCAGCAGCAGAAATGAGTAGGAAGTAAGTGCATATCCTGGAGAGGAAGAGGAGAAGAACATGGGGTAGATGGGAAGTATGCAACTCCCTGGCAAGGCACTAAGCTAGTTTATGATCCTTCAGTCCGTCCTTTCTGGAGGCAGTCAAGATCAGGCTGGAGGGGCCTATGACCACCCTGATCAAGCTGCAGACATCCCTGTTCATTACAGGGGAATTGGACTACATGGCCTTTAAGGGTCCTTTCAAGTTCAAACGATGCTATGATTCCATGATTCCATAACCAATTAAACAACTATCTCAGTCAGCATGTTTCATATTACATTTCTGGAAGTCTGTGCTAGTTGGCATCTTGAACCTGAGAGCTTATTCTTTTTGTCACCTTCCATCCATTTATTTCATTTTCTTCCATTCACCTCCATTGATAGAGCCTGGGTCAGCCCCAACTGGACAGGTTCTGCTGGGGAGGTGCCATGCTAATAGGCATTTCTCTTCAGACAGACATTGAAGAGCAACTATATCAAGATTAAGTAAAAGGTGCCTGCTGGAGAGATCTCACCCAAACTAAAAAGCTGCAGATCATGTGAAGGCTTCAAGACTCTTCCTATGTCCTCTGCTGATCCCCATGCTCTTTCTGGACAAAGAAATGTGCTGCAGAAATGAGCTGAGCCAATCTGTTCCCCAGTGTGGCTCTGAAGGAAAACTGTTCTTCACTGTCAATGTCACTTAGCCTCAGCCAGTAGGACAGTAGATAAATGATGCCCAGTGGCCATGCTCCAGAGGAACAGGCATCCTTCACACTGATCAGCAGAGAGAGCTGAGTTTCCTACTTGGTCCCTGGGATTCGAGCCACATGCACTGGCAGAGCAACACAAGCATATCATAGAGTCACAGAATCCTCAGAGTTAGAAGGGACATTTAAAGGCCATCTACAGCTCAGCCAGCTGCTCAGAGTGTGGTCCAGTCGGTCCTCGAAAGTCTCCAGGAAGCAAAGCCTGTGAAGGTTGGAGTTGCAGAGTCACTGTCCTTGGAGTTTTCAAGAAATGTGGAGATGTCACACTGAGGGACATGGTTAGTGGGCATAATGGAGATGGGCAGATAGTTGGACTAGATCTTAGAGGTCTTTTCCAACTGTAAAGATTCAATTATTTATTGATGGATTTGGGATCCAAATCCCATTCCTGAGGTGTGTGCAGTACTGTTTCTCCCCTTGTGCTTTTATACTGGATTTCAAAACTTGAAAAATTCCATTTCACCATTCTGTGTCTTTTGGGTATGTTGAATGCCCACTCTGTGCAGCTGGTCTTCTATCCAAGGTGGATTTATGAAGCCCTGACACTTCTGATTGCTGACGTTTAAATCCACTGGAAATTTTAGGATCGATGGATCCAAACCACGCTTTTATCCCTAAGCTTATTTAATGAAGGAACTCCTCTTTTCATTCCTCCTTCTGGCTGCTGTTAGAATACTGGGGGAAACCTTAAGAAGTCTCCTTAATGTTGCAAGTAGAAAAATATCTTCAAATCTTTCTTAACTGAATTTTAAATACATTTCTGCACTCTCACTCAATAAGGTTAAATACATTACACGTGCTGCAAAACTTTGCTGTCAGGAGGTATCAGCTACTTCTTAAACAAAACCACTGCCCTTTAAAATGATTGAGTTTCTCTCTGTGTGTCTTTCCCATCTTTCTGCTATTGACATTTCCTTTCCAGTGTGGCTTTTTAATTGCCATTATATGGCTACACACAAAAATATTTTCATTTTGATAAACTCATCTGGCTGCATAATTGTTCTCCAATCCCCTGGAGTGAGATGGCAATGCTCATTTCTTCAGCTGAATTGCAGCAGTGAGAAGCCACACGACAGCAGCTGGGTTGCATCATTTGCCTTGAACTCCTTCATTCTCCCTCACGTACACACTGCATCCAGAGAAACCCTTCATGGGAGTTGTTGCTCCTGAACTGGAGCTGAATGGGGCAAAGTGAAGAGGAACTTCCTGCTCAGAATGGAATTTGTGCTGCCAGGAAGGATTTTTATTGTACCTCACAGTAAACAATTAATGAAAAGGTGGCTTAATGAAACACACATCGAAGGCACCTACAAGCCTACAGAGTCTCCTACATGGTGGTGGTGGGTTGACAGTCGGACTAGATGATCTTTGTGGTCATTTCCAGCCTTAATGATTCAATGATTCTCACAATGATGCCCACAAGCTCAGAAACCCTGGACACACCAGAACCAGTTTGTGCTAGAACCGGGCAAGTGCGTTAAGACTGCTTTCTACCTTGAGGTACATGATGAGGGCAGAAACCCGGGGCTCATGGAAGTCCAAGCATGACATGAGCATGCAGAACTGCCAAGGACATAGAGAAGACAGTCCTTGCCAATGACGCCTCGTCCTTGCCAGTGATGTCCAACAATAGAGCCTCATTTTCTCCTCTCCATTGACCTGTCTTGAGATAGCAGCCTTGATACAGTTTCAGGTATTCTCCCACACAGTGATCTTGTCTCAGTCCCACTTTCTCATAGAGTTACCAGGTATCTCTTTTGGATGGAAGAGGATGACACAAACCAAGGGGAAGGTGGTGGGGAAAAGGGAAGAGAGCAAGCAGCTGAAGTGTCCATGCTGATTCTTTTTGATCCTAAGTGGAAACCTGCCCTGGGTCAGTGCCACCAGATCAGCCATGTGCCAGCCAGCTCCTGAATCCCCAGTACTCACTGCTGGCAGATGAGAGCTGAAACTCACTTTGGGATAGAAAAGCAGCGCAGGAGTCAGTGCTTTACTCCTGACCCCACTACAGCACCTGCAGCAAAGAACTCAGACTCAGCTGACAAGAGGAACTGAACTCCTGGACACTATTCCTTATAAATAGGTTTTAAAGCCAGAGGGGACCTTTCCTGTCTACTTAACCTTCTGTAATATAGATGTCTGGGAATTTCCTCCAGAGGGACTTGCTCTTGGAGAAGGGCTTGCTGTTTAAGTGAGACACCTTTTTGCAAGACAGCCAGTCTTAATTTGAAACCCTCACACAATAGACATTCCACAGCATCTTTGTTCTAGTGACTAATTACTCTCCCTGTCAAGCATGAATAATTTGAATTGTAGATTTATTTCTTCCTACATACTAAGTATATTTCAATAGCCTGATGGTTGGAATTCTTCTGACCTAAAACCTAGCAGTCGTTATTTGGCCAGATGAGTCTTAAATTCTCCAAGAACTGCAAAGGCACAGTATTGAGAAAATGATGATTCGTTGTTTTGTAGTTTAGTCACGGGAAAGGGAAAAATTAGAAAAAAGACAAAAATTAAACATTAGGCAACTAAACTGAAAACAAACAATCACAATTTGCAACAACTTAAGGGAGCCTACTGCCAGGGATGCTGCTGACTGCAATTAACCTTGTTTTTTCTTCCCCACACTCAAATAGCAGTTCCTGAAATCCGGCATATAAAACTACCCAATGCAGTGCTTTCTTCACAGGGTTAGCAAAGAGTTGCCCCATGCGTGGATAATATGGGCAAGACCTTTTTGGAAAGGGACATAAAACTACTTAGCTCCCATCCACTCAACTTGGACTGAGGGTCTGCTCAGCTGCACTTGGCACTCCAACAGATCCCCAGAGAGAAGACCTACGCAGTGGGAACATGGCTAAGACAAAAGTTAGTCAAGACTTGACCTGAAAGAGGTTGGTATTTTGCTACAGTTTTAATAAGGATTCCAAAATAGAACGCTGAGGCAAAAATAAGGCAAAGTTATAGAAAAAGGCTCAGATGGAAGCAGGAGGAAACGGTACAGAGTACATACTGAAAGAAAAACAGCAATTCTGGAGTCCACAGTCATCATGTTTGTAGTAAGAATTTTAACTGAAGTGGTGGAAGAGTGAGAAAAGGACAGAGAAAAAGGAAAAGTGATCCCTGCAGCTACGTGAATTGATTGCAACAGTACACAAGGCTTTTAAACAGATTTTGAGGGATTAATTTTCAAGACAGAAATGGAACAAAGCAGCAGAAATGGGACAAGGACAGAGCATACAGAACAAACAGATTTCTTGCTAAAAATCACTTGATTTCTAGTTCGTGAATTGAAGGAAATCACATTAATCCAACCTCACTGAACTGTTCAGATGGCACCATGTGGAAAGCTATAGACTTTTTTCAAGTCTGTACAGCTGACAGAGGAAAAACACAGCAGGACATCAATCAGGAACAACACCTGCATTTACAGAGCGCATAGGCAGGAAGGACTGTACAGTTCTTTGAGCAGTGGGCTCAGGTCTGCATTACTTATGTTCTCTACATTGTGCAAGGAAGTAATTAGCTCAGGCACTGCATCTTCTCCTACCTACCCCCAAAGTGAAAGGAATACAGCACCAGCAGTGCATATGGATACACTGCCTGAAGGGTTAATTCGCTTTTGCTAATGCAGGCTGCAGAGAGGAAAGGGGTTTGAGGAAGCTTTTGTTCCTGACAACTTCCTTTCCATGGCAAAGTTTACTGTCCAGAGCTTAAAAATAAAACAGGCACTGCTGACATCTTACAATTTGGTTTTTAAAATTTTTTTTTTAAAAAAGGCAAAAAAAAAAAAAAAAAAAGAACACATCGTTTTAGTGACTGGAAATGTGTACAAAGTTACATATTTCAAAGAATTCACTCATTAAAGAAACTGCCTTCAAAAGAGTTTCTCTAATGCAGAGGCATGGGACCTACAAATTCTTTCACAACTGATACTGCTTGTTTCAAACACTCTGTATAGCACTGGGAGAGCCAGCCATCCTCTGACACACCAGTGCTATAGGAGCCAGAGGTGCCATAGGAGCCAAACCCTCACCAGAAAAGATGTGGTAGAAGAGTCTTGAGTGCCAGGGATGCCCCCACAATTCTGCAAGGTAAAAAACTAAATGCTCCAATCACACTGTGTCAAAATCTAAGGCCATCTTGGGCAAACCCAACAGTTATCTCAAAGCTGTCAGAGAATAGGCAGTTCCCACACATCTTTAAATTAAATGATCCCCATCTTGTTTTGTAGTAATAGCTTTTTAAGGAGTGCATTTATATATCTCTATTAAAAAAAATACTACTGTGAAATTTACATGAACACACACAACTTTAGCAACACCATGCTTTCAGTGGAACATGGCTATTAGCTGCTTGCAATTTATATACAAAGCTGATTAATAAGAAGGGCTGCTACAGGGAGCCAAGCTTTCTTTCCAGGTTATCCCCTGACTGAAACAAGGATTTCCTATGTTTTATCTTCCATTATCTTTTATCTTTGAGTTGGCAAGATTGAAAACTGTGATTAGAACACCAGGGTGCAGTGGCTTGTAAACATTTTGTCTTAGTATTATATTAAAATCCAATGCATTCTCACTACCTGCTCTGACTCTCTGCTCATGGATCAGTGAATTGATACAATCTTCTGTGAGCTCATCGGAGAAATGAACATTTTAGCCAATTAAAATATTGTAGATAAGTCCATTCCTGGTGTCAAGCCACTGACTATGGAGCAACACCAAACATGAACTTGATCCATCATAGAACTGCAGGCAAATTTTTCCCAGGATATCAGAATTTCAGTTCCACACTAGAAAAACAATTTATGTTTTGCATGGTCCCCACTCTGCAGATGGGGCACGTGTTCAGAGGGAAGCAGTTTGCCAAGCTCAAAGGCCAAGACAGCAAAGCAGCCCAATAGAGCCCCTGATTCCTGATTCATGAGGCTCATGCTGGAGTGGTTGGATAGCAATGCTCACCTCTCTCCTGTCTCCTAAAACTCTCAACCCCCTTCAAGAAGTATGGGAAGATTATACGATACTGCATGGAAGGAAAAGGCACATAGGAAACTATCTAAAGCAAGTGCATCACGGATATTAAAAAAAAAAAAAAAAAAAATTAAAAAAATCAAAGGCTAGAATAACTCAAGACAGGAAAAAAAACTCTTCCTGTTCTTGTTGAAGCTCTTCTTAACTCCTCCCTCCTCTTCACCAGCTGCAGTCCTGAGTAATGAACGTCTGCCACATCTGAATGGCAGCTTCCTCAGACCCTTTCCTTGTGCTTCACGTTGGCCAGCTTGACTGTCTCCTGCTCAGAAGCAGGTGGAGAAGGCTCATCATGACATCCAATCATCAGCTGGTAGACTATCACTCCAGCAATGGCCCCAAGGAAAGGAGCAACAATTGGAACCCACCACCACTGCTTACCAGTCCTGGAAAACAAAAGGGAAATGCACATGGTTAAGAATTGCAGCTTAAGCATTAGGATACTTCTGTTTCAGTCTGGAATAATGCAAAATCTGATTATTTGCAAACATCCCCATTGACATGCAAGACAATAGCAACCCTATATCCACAGCAACATCCAAGGCAGTTGTTGCCTCTTGCTGCAAGTTCTGGGGACAAGCACTTCAGAGCAGCTGTTTCCAGGACTTCTAGAACTCTCTCTCCACCAAGAAATTAGAGAAACCATCACTGTCTGAGCTAGGCACTTTCACTTCCCTCCTACTGCCTGCAGGAAAGTACTCCCTTATAGCACATAGCCTCTACTACTCATAGTTCTGAGTTTTCTCCAGGTTCAACAAAATATAATAAAGGACCTGCACTTCCTTCCATTAAAAAAAAAGTGGATAAGATCATGTTCAAGGTGCACCTGAGCTTCTCATCTCTGAGATTTCCTCCCCAAGTTCATTAATTTGCTGGAAACTGTTGTAGCTCTATGATTTTTTAAGAAATCAAAACAGAGCAAACTGTGTCTTGTAAAGAGGTTTACACATTCCAAAGACACCATAAGGGTGCTAAGATTCTCTCTGGCACCACAGGTACCACCTACTTGAATCTGTAACTTTTTTCCCCCTTGCACAGAGTTTTCATCGGCAAGCTCTTACCAGAACACTTCAGTACCCCAGCCAGCAATGGCTGTGAAGAGACGAGGCCCAAAGTCTCTGGCAGGGTTGACAGCATAGCCAGAGTTGAAGCCCATGGAAGTTCCAATAACAAGGACGACAAAGCCAACTGTGAAAGCTTCCAGCCCCGTGGGAACAGGATTGTTGTAAGGATCCACGATAGCCAAGACACAAACAATCAGGGAAGCAGTGCCAATGAACTGTGAAAGGAAAAATCAGAAAGAAGAATTTAATCCAGACTGATCTTTTAACCAAGTTACTTAACTCTTCTGAAGTTCCATGGTTTTAGGACTCATTTTCTAAAGTGGAAAAGCTACAATAAAAACATCTCATGGCACTGTCATACAGAATTAGACTGAGTGCCCAGTTGGGAAAGGGATGATGGAACACGCTCCTCCTAGCAGCTGATAGGTTCCTTTGTGCCCACACCTCTTGCCTGCACACAGAAGAGCTATCAGTAACTGCGTAAGCAGCCAAATCAGCTGAAGACATCTTCCAGAACATGCTTCCAAGCTGCGATGCATTCTCTGACTAAATGAGAGGGCCAGAACAAACCCAAATTCTCTCTCTTGAAGTTCTGGCACCCTCCAAGCTCCTCCTTACCTGATCAAAGAATCCATTCACAACATTCAGATGCTGAGATGGGTAGGTGGCAAAGATACCAGCTGTGGCATTATGTCCTGTTACATACAGGTGGTTGGAGCCAAAAGCCCAGATGGCATCTGGAGGTGGAGAAAAAAGCACCGGTCAGAGCCAGTAAATACTAATCTGAATTCTAATTCCCCCTACAAGGTGCCTAAATGCCTGTGGTGCTACAGAAGTCAAAATCTCAGATTTTGTTCAGAACAATCTGAACAATGCTCTCAGACTAAATTTGAGTCGTCCTGTGTTGGGCCAGGAGATGGACTCAGTGATTCTTCTGTCTCCCTTCCAACTCGGGATTTTTTATGATTCCATACTGCAGTAAACTCATTATTACAGAGGAGTTGTATCTTCATACCCATTGACACTCTCCTCATGCCATTCCATCAGGAACACCAACTAGCTTTAGCATTCATTATATCCTGAACATTGCTAAGTGCTGATTACTTTGCTTGTTTAAGCTACAGAATTACAGCAGCACTGCTTTGTCTGGAGTTAGCAGTATTAAACATTTTCCTGATCAGAACAGAGTGATCAGTTCTTATCTCCTGCTGTAATAAGGAGCACAGTGAAAAGAGGAATACATTAATGAGTAACTGGATTTCCAGGTTGTTTTTCAAGATGTAGAATCAGCCTGACAAGGGCTGCCAAAGTTGCTAGAAGTCTGACTGTCTCACAGTAGTATTTAGACTATGCAGAAAAAAATCCAAGTGAAGTCTTTACTTATTACACAAAAAACATGAAGATAAAATGACTCTGGAGAAATGCACAGATGTAAAGTTTCTATCACTGCTATTGTTTCATCAACACTTCTGGGAGATATGCTGTAATCTAGACAGCAAAGACCCATGCACGTCATACTTTCTGCACCTACCGTGGTAGAGCCCAAAGACTATGCCAGCTCCTAGGAAAGCTCCAAGTGTCTGGGCCAGGGCATAAACTGGTAGCTTGATCCAGGGCTCTCGGGCCAAGAAGCACATGGCGAAAGTGACAGCTGGGTTCAGGTGTCCACCTGCAGAAAGACAGAAGGTTTATGCACTTTTATGGACAGAACTTGAGCGCAAGAGATGAGCCATGGCACAATAGTCTCCACATGGGAGAAGTGCCACACAGGGAAAGTGCAGCCATGTAGGCCCACACAAGTATCACAAGTTCTCACAAGTGAAATCCAGCCCACACACAGGGACACAACATACCTGACACCTGGCCTGCGATCAAAATGCCAAGCATCACAGCAAAGCCAAAGGCGAGATTGACAGTCAGAAAACCTCCATGGGTCCCTCTGCTGAGCACGATCTGCGCAACAGAGCCACAGCCGAAGAGCTGAAAGACAAGAACAGACTGAAATTACCCTCTGTGATTTACACCAGGGCCAGCTGCTGACCGACACTCTTGATTGCTCTGCTTACACCTGCATGGACCGTTGCAGCATACTCATAACTCGAAGCTTCAGCATTCAGCTGCAGAAAAGTCACAAGGAAAGCCTGCCTCCTGGCTGGTAAACTGAATCCATGACCAAAAGAAAGTTAAAGATACATCAGCTCACACTTCACATCTCCAGGAGACTGGACAACTTTGTCAAACATCCAAATGTACGGTGGCTAAAGGTAGACGAGAAGGATCATTGCTCAGATAAGGGACCTAAACTCCTTGCTGTTAAAAAGGGCTAATAATTGTCTGACACAGTAGCACATAGATTGGCAGGGCACAGTTTTGCTACTGCGTGGATATAAAGACATGGCTGAAGAAGGCTATCGTTCACCTTGGCATTCAGGGACATTCCTTTCAAGCCATGGCTGAGGGATTGAGTTTGCCTTCCTGAGCTGAGATACCTATGCTTGTCTCATCCCCAAGGCTTGCTCCCTGCCATGGGCAATTTGAGCACAGCCCACACCACCTCAACACAATGAGTTCCTTCCTATGGCAACGTCATGTAGGAAGAGATCAGGGCAACAAAACTGTTCTGTCTCTGCAACACCAACAAGCATCAAGCATTCTGGGTAACAACCTATTTATGTTGGGTGATAAGTAGTGTTGCCTAATTGCTAAAGGAAGTATGTGCTCATTCTGAAAGACGTTAGCTCTCAGTGGGCAATTCTTCCTTTCCCAATCACATTCAAAAGCCATACTTCCTATGCTCACTCCTATCAACCCAGACCAGTTTCCCCTGGCTGTTCGGCTCATCACTCATCTAGATGGATGCCTCCTGCCTAGCCATGTCCCTCCACTACCCACCATATATTTTAAGGAGCCCTAGTCCTAATCTTCTGTATGCTTTTATCTTCCACTAGCTTAACCTGAACAGATTCTCAGTGTACACCAGGGATTATCTCATCACTAGATACAGAGAGCATCCTTAAACTAGGACAGGGATAACATCTTGCTCAAGATCCTCAAGGCTAGTGCCTAGAACTTGTGCCTGTGTCTGTCCACCTATCAAGATGTTCTGCTTCTGCAAATTCCATTACTCCAAGATTACTCAACTGCCACAAAGGCAATATCTGCTGTTAGGGGATAAACCACCAAATAGGCATCAGGTAGGCAGGAGTGGATCTCTTCACCTCTTCTGCCAATGCTGGACATACCTGTTGAGCAACACACAATACAGTTGAAGGGCAAAGCCAAAACACAGCTAGTTCATCCCCTCAGCGACTGATGAATTACTAAGAAAACACTGCACTTAATCTGCTGGAAAAGGAGTGGCCAAGTAGGCTGCAGGCTGACTCATGAGGTGGACACTCTGTACTCAGGTACCTCTTGGCACAGGACCCTCTGTTGGAAGAACAAAGAAACCTGTAGAACTCGTTAGTTAGCAAAGTGATATCCAATACTGCTTTCTACTGGGTACATAGCAGCCCATTCCTTGTCCTCATACCAAGACTCTCACTTGGAAAACCACAGCAGAGGACACACATGGGCGAGGGCAGAAAAGATTAGTTGTTGTTCAACAAACAGAGCTATCGTTACCAGCTTTGTCCAAACCATGAGGAAAGCATAGCTACAAGCGAGCAAAGAAAAACTTGCTAATGACCAGGGTGACATCTGTTCCTTCCCAGAGGAGTCTCAGCACCCATTAGGCAGAGTTTTGGACAGAGTACTTGGCTATGGTGTTTGTCTCTCTACAGCCATAAAGCGTATCAGTCTGACCAGGAGGTGAGCCCAGAAAAAGCTGCAGAAGGCAGCTGAGTTTGGTAGGGTTGGCCTCAGTTTACTGTAAACTGTAGTAATACAATCACAGAATGGCTTGGGTTGGAAGGGACCTTAAAGATCACCTAATTCCAGTCTCTTGCCGTGGGTAAGGTTGCTACCCACTAGACCAAGCTTATTCCCATTGATGATGGAATCTGTGTTATTCACTCTGAAGGAACTCGCAGTTCTGCAGGTGGATGGTGGTTGGTTCATCAGACACACATACCTTTTGGTCACAGAAACCACAAGTTCTCCATTCCACTATCTGTGACCACACTTATTCACAAAGGTCTTTTCTCAAACTGGAGGAATTCCAGCTCTGGTGTTTCCCAAGAGGCTATTCTCCATTCTCCTCTCTGCCATCCTACACCTAGCAAGAGCTCCCCAGCTTTTTCTCAGAAGAGAGTCTATGAGCCATGCAAAAACACCCTGAAGCCACTCCACAGGAACATTACAATTACTTATCAGATATGCCCTAAGTTCTTGTTTGGCTTAATGCAGCACAACAGTAGAAAAAAATGACCCTAAGTAGATTAAAATAAAAAAGTAAGGTAATATTTAGGGACAAATTTGAGGTTTGATATGCTTATGTGCAATTCCATCCCACACCAATGGAGTCCTTTAAGCATTCCCATACATGACATCCAAATCATGCTCAACCCTGCTCTTGTGACAAACGGTTTTACATTAGAGCATCTGATACAAGCGGCAGCACTGGGTGGCAGCCAACAAAACAATTGCACATGCTAGGTGTAGGGGCAGCTTTGATACATGTACCAGGTGGTTCTGTTGTCCGGAGGGATACAGTTCCAATCCTTGCTTATGCAGATGCAAAATCTACAGCTACTATCATCAGATAAGTGTAAAATATATGATAGCCTGTAGCAAGATTTATTTTGCACCTTTAGTCATTTTGTTTTATGACTGATACAGTCATCTTGGATGACCTTCACATGCAGTGAGGAGAAATGGCAGCTTATGGAATGGAGCCCAGCCTCCCAACATGGGTATCTAAATCAAGACAAATGGCTTGATTTAGGGTCTCATTTTCCCCACTGATGTAGTCAGCACTCAGGTCAACCAACTCTGAACTTTCCTGTCTACATTTAGTCAGAACAAATCCCATCAACTCAGTAACACTCTCCTTTATCTTTCAAGACCCCTAAAAAGACAGCAGTGACAGATATGTTAGAGCCTGGATGACATACCTGAAGCATGCCACGTGTCACTGTGATCTACCATGCTGCTCATGGGGACACAGTTCAAAGTTCACCATCCTCTGTGACAGATTTTGGCATGACCCACTTTTCCAAATCTTTGCACTGCCAGGTGCCTATTGTTTGGCTGTGGTGAATGACCACATAAGTGACATAAGTGACATAAAACTTACGATCGCGCCATTTCCAATTCCACTCTTTGTTAGCTTTCCCTCCAATTTCTTCTCTCAGGCCATACAAGACAGGATACCCTGACCATTCTATTTTCTTAAGTCTTCGTTTTCCACTACTTACAGTGTTCAGGAGCATCTAGCTTGAGTTGCAAGGCAAGGAAGATTATATAAAATACAGCAGCATTTATTCAATTTAAATCCATGGACCTAAGCTCATGCAATGGATATGAGTGGTGCACACCCAAGGAAATATGATCCTTCATTCTTGGTTTTAATAATCTGCTGCCAACACATAGTTTTTACATTACCAGAAAAACATCTCAACCAGCAAAAACTCAGGTGAGTCCCTCACAAGGCAGCATGCAGCCATCAGCTGTTTTATCCCCATGACCCATTAGAAAAGTGTTTTTTAAGTACTAATAAAATGATTGCAACAAGCCATTACTCAGACGTATTAAAGCTATTCTTCCAGGAGTTGATGTCGATGCACCATTAACCATGTTAATGGAAAACAGCTCCCTAATTTCATCTTACTGTCTCAAGCAGATCTAATGGTTCTCATGGCCAACAGGAAAGCTTCTCATCTCCTCTTTCCTCCTGAGCTGATCCAACTTGATAGACTGCAGAAAATCAATAGGAACATACCATGTTCTGCAGGATCAGTGAGTTGAACTGGTTCAGGGATGAAGGGGCTGGAAGACTCCAGGGGTCGAAAAAGGGAGGAGATAGCCAGAAGCATGTTACTGGGTGTAACTTCATACTCAGAAAAACTCAACCTCCCTGCGTCCAGGTTGTGGTGGAGATAGGCCATGTGGCTTTTCCACCCACAGCTTCCCTGGCAGAGAAGCCCTGGAGTTAGTCACAGCTCTTAGGAGGGGGCCTTGAAGGACACAAACATGGTGAAAGAGCTAATGAAGAACTAAGGGTTACTGGGTTCACGGACAAATCCTGACCAAAACAGTTCTGTTCATGAACTCAGGTGGAAGACAGCATGGCAGCCAGGTTCCCTCCCTCTCCTGCCCTCTTTCCCTTGTTGGTGCTCTTTCACACCTTCAACAAACACAAAAGGCCTGAATGGATTTGTTCTTGGATTTCAGACCAACTGATCCAAATCAAGACAGGAAAATTTCGTTGGCATAGCCCAGAAGGACTATTATTACCTGAGTTGCAACTTTACCCTTCAGCCTGCAAAAAACAAGCAAACAAGTGCATGGGAAGAGCGGCTCAGCCCCTGCTGCCCTCCGGGGGACAGCAAAGGTGACATAAGGGCAATCAGATCCTGGGGATAATCCAGGGGAAGAAACCCTGAGAGGAGCCCAGTGTGCATGGGCCTTCCTCAGCCTCAAAGCCCGTGCATCCAGGGGACCTGCCACAGGGGCAGTGCTAGGAGAAACATTTGTGCCTTTCTGCAGCACCTCTTGAACAAATGGGTGGGTCGTGAGTTAGAGGTTGCTAAACAGGAGAGAAATATCATATTCCACAGCCTTGCTGGACCTACCAGCTCCACCTACCAGCCAGTCTGGGTAGGAACAAAAGCCAGGCTCAGATGGTCTGTAATGTTACAGCTCCCTCTGCACCAAGAGCTGTCTTGGAGCCAAGTGAGGCAGCAGGAGTGGGAAGATAAGAGGGGCTGAGGGAAGCTACATCATATGTACACTGTGGGTTACAACAACACTTCAAAGAGCTCAGTGAAGAAAAAAAAAAAAAAAAAGCTGAGCAACCTACAGCAGAGTAGTTGGGCATTGGCGGGGAGATGTTATTTAGTTTGTTCCGTCCCCATGTGTACTGAAGCAAGAACACGTTCTGATATCCCTGATGTCCATCAGATAAGGAAGCCTTAGCTCTTGGAAAGACCTGGGCTTCACTCACAGTGTTGGGCATTGCTGGAGAAAGCTGTGTCCCATCAGGGCAAGTTGTAGTGCCTGAGCTTTCATCTCTGTGCGAAGGAGAAACCTCCCTGCTCCTGCACTGGAGCAACAGGGCTATAGTTTGGGTGGTTAACAAACAGCTCTGAGCTCTTCTGGTGGAAGAGGTGGTGGAGAGCAGCAGCACTGTCAGCAGTTAGACGAGGTTCCCCTTGCTTTGATCATCCCAGCCACCTTACTACGTTGGCTTCTGTGGTTAGCAGCACACTCAGATTCTAAAGAGTTCCCACCTGGCCGCAAAGGCAGGACAGCCTGGCTGAGAAGCAATTAGGAATTGTTTTGTTCCTTCCTCGTGCCTCAGCAGCAGTGAATCATAGTCTGACTTGGAAATCAGTTACAATAGCAAATTACTTCTGCAAACGTTAAAACTGAACAGGGACAGCTTTGGTATTTGCAGCCAGCAGACAAACAGTCCAAGCCTTTAAGGAAAGCATGGAGACCTGCTGGTGGAAATCTTGCTTTAGTGAGTTGCTACAGCAATAACACAAACAGCAAGTGAGTCGGAAAATGCCTTCAGTGTTTGTATTGCTTAACTATTTCCAGCAAGAGGTGCTTCTGACATGGATAAAAAGTTCAAACCTAACATGTCTGAAAGTGTATGTTGGAGGGAGAGGAAGGGGACTGCCATCTTCACTATCAAAGGAAACAGAAGAAGCGCTAAACTCTTGTAACAGGAGGGTTGCAAGCAACAGAGTGTAGCTCTGTTGTGCAAGGCACATAGCAAGAGCAACTCAACTGCAACTCCTTTGTGCTCTTCAAGGTTTGGCTGCTTAGTTGGATTATTTTTCTTACCTTAAACAAAAAGGCAGTATTTTCTCTTAGGCAACACTCTGCTGCCTTTATAACTCTTACCAGCAGGTAAGAACTGTGGGGTTCTGAAATGGCTTTGCTGTAGAAGAGCTTTAGAGAGCTGCCATTATGCAATTGAAGGGGAGGAGGGAAGAAGCTGAAGCCATTCCAATATCCACAGCGGGACAAGTTCTACATTACACAGTGCAATCTTAATAAGCTGCAAACCTTAAACATTGGACTCAGGAAGTTGACTTTGGTGTGAATGATACCAAGCCTTAAATCCATCTCCAATATTGCCTGGTTCTAAAGAAATTCATATGCAGCCAACACCATATCCCACAAAAGCAGCTTCATAGATTCCATTTTCTGAAGCCCACAAGAGGTGCTTGCTGGGCTCAGCTGCAGGTGAACGCTTTCACTCTCAGGTCAGCCTGCTGGGACTTCTGCAGGATAGAAATGTCCATTTTCCCTCCAGGCAGGATCAGGATCTCTATCCTGGGATTATCTGGCTTAATCCACTATCAAGGTCTTTTGATAAGGAAAAAGACAACTTCAAGGCTTTTGCTTCTGCTTTCAGGGCAATTGATGAAATAAAACAGATACAGAGGAATATGGGTGATAGGGAGCAATTATATATATATGTATTATATTTATTTTAATTTTTAATAAAGTACGTAGCTCCTTACTAGCAGAAGAACAGACTGGGACAGCTGCAAGGAACGAACTTCCCTCTCTGTATTCCATGCTAACAGCCAGGCAGGGTTTGACATGCGTGGGACTTCCCAGTTCTCCCTCTGCATCTGCTTCCATACAGCACAGAGGTCCCACTGCATAGGAGCTGAAGAGATCCTGGATCACTCTGGGACAACGTTGAGAGCACCAATAAAAGTAGCATTTTCTTTGTTCCCAGGCACCAGCTCAGGGAGTCCTGGACAAGGTGATGAAACTGCTTTTGCACACAAACATGAAAACAGAGCAAGCGTGGTGCTCCCTGAGGCTAATGGTGCCCACTCTCATTTTGGAGTCTGGATAAGCAGTGGGACCAAACCTTTCCTGGGGCTCTGAGCACATTCTGATTCCTCTCCACCTCAAAGCAGTGAGACTATAGGGGAAAATTGTGTCAGCAGAGAGAATAATTTATTTTTTAACCACAAGCCCTTCTGAAAGCTTGCACAGCTGAAGATGTGCCTCATTTCTCCAGTAGAACTAACAGAAGTAACCTGGCTAGCAGGAGACATTATCTTTCCCCCAAGCACTGCCTTGCATCTATCCTGAGACTCACTGCAGAGACCTTCTGCTGGTTGCATTCCCATCAGCTTCTTATCGCCTTTATCCCAAGTAACTCTTCCCTAGGAAACCAACAGAACACATCCTGAAAATCATCAGAGCTGGGTCATTCTGGAAATGAGGCCACTGCACTGTGCAGAGCTGCTTTCTTTTAGGAGTGGTAGCATTTTATCGTCATGTTTTTCCTCCTGTGTAAGACTCAATAGTCCCCTCTTCCCCATAAGTAAAGCACAAGACAGTGTGTCAGACCCCCAGGAGCACATGTGGCTTCATCAGCCTTCCTCTGCCCCTCAGTCCCTCAGTCCATCGGTGCTCTCCTCAGACAACCAGTTACAGAGGGCATAAACCCACAGTCACTCTGCCACATGGGTTTACACCACTTCAGATGAAGTTTCACCTGCACACTTTGGCTGTGCTACCACCAAATCATTGGGCATTGCATTTTTGGACACCCAAAATGAGATACCCCCACTGCAGTGTTGCTGCATTACTGTGTGATCCCTATCCTTCACTGCTGTCCTACCTGCTCAGATCAGGCTTCAGCGTCAAAGATATCTACCCCTATATCCTGTCCCTTTGGAAACCCAGCAGTACAGCAGGCAGCAGAGTTTTGTTGCAGTCATCATTTACAAATGATGTGTTTTGTAGTGGGAGTGACAGCCTTGCACTTCCACGCAGGCGGGATCAGCTGCCAGCACAGGCTGTCCTGGTGGCATGCAGCCCTGCTGATAAGACCCCTGGGGACCTGCAGCAGGCAGTAAAAAATTTTGCTGGAACAGCTTAAATTCTGCCTGTTTCTTCTTCACAGGATGCACAAAGAAAACAAAGTGAGGTTTTCACTGCCTGGATGATAACACTTGAACTATTTCAGTGCCAAGACAATACCCCAAGGCAGAGTGGGGAAGGAAGTTTTGCATGATCTCTAGCAAAACACTTGCTCCAGTGCTGAGTCTGCTCCCTGTACTTTGTGAACACACAGACACACTACAGCTCTGCAACACCTGCTGAGCTCTGCAGAGCCCACTCCTTGCCAGCAGCCCTAACGCTCACCCTACAGCACAAGGTTATCCTCTATGGATAACGGCTGTGCCAACAGGCAGGTTGCACGGGAGCTGGGCTCATTCACCTGCAATTCCCAGCAGCAGCACAGTGCCAGGACCAGCACAATCCCTGCACCAGGACGATGTCCCCACACCAGGACGACGTCCCCACGCCCCAGCACAGACTCACCACCAGGATCAGCGTCCCCAGGCACTCAGCCAGCGCTTGCCGCACCAACTTATTTCGGATCCTCAGGTGCTCCTCGATGGTAGCAAGCACGTCCTTTTGCCTCCCCATCGCAGCAGATGTGTCCTCCCAGTGGTGTCAGGGACCAGCAGTAGCTGACAAAGCGTCAGCAAGGTTTCTTCTCCAGCAGAGCAGCTCTTGCTTATAAATAAGTTTTGTGGTGCCTGACACACCCCCACCCAGTGACCACACCCCTTCCACACTATTCAAAACACTTTTTTCCTCCTCCTTTTCAGCATGAGTTGGGCTGGGCTGTTTTCTTCTTTGTCCTTATTGCCCATGTAGGTGAGCAAGAGACTTTCAGAAGGAGGAACTAAACGTGGCAGAGATATCCACCCAAACACAAATCCCACCAATTGCATGAGGCCGTGACTGCCTCTCCTCAGCTTTAACCAAGGTCCAAAAAGCCAAACCTGTGGACCAAACAACATCTTTACCCGTCTGTATTATCACACTACCCAGCTTTCAGCTTGCACTCCCTCTAAAGCCCACCGCAGCACAGCAGAGGCATTGCTGCCCACCAGTAGGATGAGACTGCCTGGATGAAAAGCTGTCCCCGTCTGTGGCCCTGGGGCTGTTGGCAGGATGTGTGCCACTTGTGGTGTCTGGTTTCTGTTAAGACAGCAGTAAAAATTCCCCAGGCTTGACGCAATGCAGTGGGTGAACGCACGGGATGGATGGACCCCCTTCCAAGATTTGTTCCTTGACTCCTCTGCAAAACCACAGATTCCCAGCCTCTCTTCTTTCCCTTGTTTAACCACCAGCTTTCCCGCTGGAAAAACAGAGTGGTGATAAATTGGCTCTTATTCCCCACAGGAGCCGCAGCCAGCCTGAGGAGTCAAGTCAGGAATGCAGCTAGCAATAACGTGCAAGGAATCAAATGCAGGGAAACATTTAGGTCCAAACACAACTGCAGGGACAGGAAACATCCCTCATTTCTTTGGGCTTTGGTCTGGTTTGCTTTAACCAACATCAGTGAGGTCCTCCAAACTGCAGCTGCAAGGGGTTTGCCAACCAAAGCCAAGGACAGCAACTTCTCCTTTCTCTCTCCTTTGCCTTTGTCTATTTCACTGTGCCTCACCCAAGGAATGGAGGGGCCACCACTCCACTTCATCCTGCACTTCTCACCTTCCTTTATACTCCCCTCTGTGCTTTAAATGCTGACATGGTTTATAAGACACCACAGCCAGAAATTAAGCTGTGGTGTCTTTCTTTTTTTTCTTTTGGCAGCTCCTAAGCTAAGATCTATGGCTTTTTTTGCCATTTGTTGAACTGTCAGTGGGGAGACAGTGTAGTGTAGGTTTATGGAGATTTACTTACACAAGGTCCCAGATCCTGTTCTTTTCCTGATGGCAGGGACAGTGCCACTGTGCTGGGAGCAAGCAGGAAGACCAGAGAGAGCCAACAGATGAACAACAGGGACATGGAGATGTGATGCTCTCCATATAAGCAGAAACACACTTCCCCTCCATGCAGCATCTGATCCTTACTGGCAACAAGTCATTTTCAAGACTACAGAAATGTTGTCGTGACTGGTGAAGGGAGAGGAGATGTCTGGGCTCCCAGGGCAATGACAAAAGATAGTGGTAACACCAGCATCAAAGCTGGTGCATGGAAAAGTCTAGACAGATGAGAGCCTGAGGAGCTGGGATGGAATGGGCATTCTGACATTATGCCACTATGCCTGACTCACTACCTGACCCTGAGCAAATCCTGTACATTTCCACACCTCAAAAACTTCTCCATCCATAAATTGGAGAGAGTGGCATTGGATTCCCTTCCCAGGGCGTTGTGGGCGTAACTCACTGCAGCCCAGGATCCGGCAACTTAAAATGAGCCATAGACTCTTATGCAATTGCTTTCCCAAGAGCCAGGTTATTAACTGAGAGCTTGAGGAAGAGATAGTGAGGCAATGCTGGAAGAAGTGGAAGATGTTTTCAGAAGCAATAATTAATCAAAGTGTGAATAAGACCTGAAAGGGGCCAATTCTGGAGATTTCATGCGCCAAAGCAGCAGCTTCCCTGCCACACGAGGACAGCTGGATTCCAGGGGCACAAAATCCAAGCACAGAACAACGTAAGAGGTGCTTTGGCAGCCACATATTTTTTAAAAAAGCCCATCTTGCTTGGTGACTGCTGGCAATCCTGCCTATGGCAGGGGGGTGGAAGTAGATGGTCTTTAAGGTCCCTTTCAGACTAAGCCATTCTATGATTCTATGATAAGGTATGGACACACTTCTTTGAATCAGTTGAAGTAAACAGAGAAGGATGCAGAAGTAAGACTGATGGCATAGAATATTCTGAGAGCTGCTGGCCATCCCCTAGTGTTGGGCATAGCAAGATGACCACACCATCAGCATTGCCTTGCATGGGCATTCAAGACCATACTTTCACAGCACAGGGATTTGAAAAAAAGGTAAATTTCCAAAACTCTGTCATGCCTGATCTCCTGTTGTTATTGCCACATGTTCTGAAGCCCTAGCAAGGGTCTTCCATTGTCAGTAATGGCATGATTCAAGCATCAAGTGAACTAGAGTGAGCCACCCTTTCTGATCCATACAGCGTCAAAAATCAAGGCACTGGAAGAGCAATATATTGCTTTAATTTGTGGAAAACGCTGATTACCCAGGGGAAAGCTCAAAGAGAAAAAGGAAACTCACCTCAGCAGGGAAATCAGTGACAACATTGTTCCACTGAGTTCACTACGTAAATCTCAGTCTTCCATTCCAGTATTTTCTATTGCCCAAAAGTATGGGAGTAGCTAAGATAAAGCACGATCTGAACCTATTCCTTCTGCTGCAGTCCAAGAGAAAACTTGTCCATAATGTTTGTCACTTTCTCACTCCCTTACTTTCTCTCTTGCAGAACCTTGCTACATGCCATGAGATACTCTCTGTGCTCAGGCTGTTATTTCTAGACGTGATCCAAAACCAACACATGAGTTCCACATTTGCTGTTTGTTTTGCGCTTGGCTCCTTCCCTCCTCACTCTGCCCCAGGGGAGAGACACAGGTGAAATTTTAAAGGAAGAACTCGATCCCTAGCTGCTTCCCTTTGGCTGTTTTCCTGTTGGCTCTACTGACACAGAATAAACTCAGACTTGTAAACTCTTTGACTTCTGCAAAGCGCTGAATCAGCCTCCAGCAGTGTAATTTTCTTATTAAAAATCGAGTTTAACAGAGTAACCTGACTTTTCCTTAATCGGCTGAATGGACAATCTCAGATCAATGGGTTTCACATCTTCTCCAAGCCAAATTCATTCATCCATTCCAGGATGTGTGGTGCAATCCAATAAGGAGAAAAGCATGAATCACACAAATCAGCAATGAGTCAGTCATTTGTGCTGGTGCCTGGGTCACCTGGTGCAAAAGCCGTTATGCCAAGAGAGGTCACTGGGTCAAAGTGTGACAGGATTCAGTGAAATCTGCCTTTGTAAGACACCTCTGACCACCTTCTTCCCAACTACCTGACAGCAATATGGTGACCTGTTCAAAAGATTTCCTTAAAAATAAAAATTATAGTTTGCCTAGCAAGGCAGGGTAGGAAGTGAGTGAGTAGGAAGTTTGTAAGGCTTATAAGTGATTCTAACTGGAGGGTTGAGTGCAATAGTTTCAACATCCTGACTTGGACCTCCAGGTTTACAGAGCCAGGTATTTGTTTCATGTCTGTGTCTACTTAGCACTCTCTCATGAGTTAGAAATCAGAGAAATTCCTCCAGGAAACAGTCTACAGAGCTGAAAGCTGTTGACAGCGTTTGTGTTTGGAGAAACTTAAGGTGAAACTGCAATTCTAATTTAGGTTCCTCAGACATCTAGGGGAGGTGTGGAAGCTGGAAAATTAGGTTTGGACTTTGAACTACGATATAACAATGAGAAAAATATTTAAAATTTGTGAAAAGTTCTTTTCATGAAGTCTAGAGCTGAGGGCCAGGTGGACCAAAATGTGACCTTGAACTGAGTCTCCGTACATCACATCATTCAGAAAAGTTTCATAGGATTGAATCCCCCAGAGTTACTTTGAGGAACATAGCCTGTTGCCAATGGCAGTTCCTTGTTGCTCTGATTTAACTCTCATCACAAAGCTGGTCCCTATTTACAAGGAATAAACATCGCTTATGACAAGCTGTTCCCACAGAGAAGCCATTTTCCAGAGTAAGTAGTTGCATACCAAAAACTACTGTACACTGGAAAAGTACCAATTGCTCCAGAAGAAAGCTTTTTAATAACACATCTGAAAGGAAAGCTATTACAAACAGGTCTCCCAAAATAGGGTGTTTAGCAGCACCTTCTCCCATATGCTACTCTGTGTAGACAGTCATTCTTCTGAGAGCTGCAGAGCCTGTCCAGGCTTGGAGACACTGCTACTGCTTAGCACCACAACATGAGAGTTCAAAGACCTTGAAGGAAGAAGACACAAAAATGGGATGAAACCCAGCCAGCTCCAAGTGTGAGTCAAGGACAATGACGAGAACTTTCCCTACGAGGTGAGAAAGTACGCAAGAATGAGGAGTGTGACTGCTTTCCCACCTAACCACAGGTAGCCCCAGCACAGACAGCCCTGGGGAGAGAAATGATCACTTCAGAAGCACAATACAACCGGATGTCACTTTGGACATTCATTCCATGTGCTCATTTCAGAAGCATCTATTTCTCTTTACTGGCTATAAAAGAAACCTAAAACAACTAGCCTAGCTGAAGGCAGATACACATAGTCAGTGTAACCCAGATGGGTGTCTCTAAGGAGGTGCAGACCTGCTAAAAGCAAAGTATTTATACCATAAATGGAAGAGGAATTTGCAATAGAAACAGGGAAGTTTCAGCACTGTGCCACCATGCACAGCAGGAGCTTCCCCTGTGCTATCATGTGTTGATCAAGGCACCTGTGCAAAGAAAGACAAACTGAAAGTGGAAGTGGTGCAATCAGAATCAGAAGGCCAAGAAGGTGAATTGAGCCTCCCCATCCCTGTATGAACTACAAGTGCTCAAATAAGGTAATGCAGCACATTCAAGGCCAAGACAAGACATACCACCGTTATTAAGTACATGAGGACACAAAAGAATTGTTTGTGTTGGCACAAGTGCAGCTAGGGATAAATTAGCCATGAATAATTTTAGACTGGAGAGTAGAAACCATAAGAGCATGGATGTCCTGTTTATGTTTTCCATTTGCAGGAAGGTATGTTCCTTTTCCAGGAAATGCAAGGGTAGAAAGTACCAGAAGGTTGAATTAGAAATGGGGTGACTTCCAGACAGGAGGCATGGGGTTCTGTGAAGTAGCTAACACTCCTTCCCTCATTTCTGTGCCCTGACACAATTCTACATCCCTATGTCTATAAGGACTTGGGGGTCCCGGCAGATGAGAAGCTGGACCTGAGCCAGCAGTGTGTGCTTGCATCCCGGAAGGCCAACTGTGTTCTGGGCTGCATTAAAAAAGGGATGCCAGCAGGGAGAGGGAGGTGATTGTCCCCCTCTACTCAGCTCTTGTGAGGCCCCATCTGAAGCACTGCGTCCAGGCCTGGGGCCCCCAGCACAAGAAAGACGCAGAGCTCTTGGAGCAGGTCCAGAGGAGGGCACTAAGATGATGAGAGGGCTGGAGCACCTCTCCTGTGAGGAAAGGTTGAGGGAACTGGGCTCGTTTAAATTGGAGAAGAGAAGGTTCCAGGGAGACCTCATTGCAGCCTTCCAATAATTGAAGGGAGCATATAAACAGGAGGGAGAACGGCTGTTTACAAGTGTGGATAGTGATGGGACAAGGGGGAATGGTTTTAAACTGAGACAGGGGAGGTTTAGGTGAAATATTAGGAGGAAGTTTTTCACACAGAGGGACTGGAACAGGTTGCCCAAAGAGGTTGTGGATGCCCCATCCCTGGAGGCATTCAAGGCCAGGCTGGATGTGGCTCTGAGCAGCCTGGTCTGGTGGTTGGTGGCCCTGCACATAGCAGGGGGGCTTGAAACAAGATGATCATTGTGGTCCTTTTCAACCCAGCCCATTCTACGATTCTACGATTCTATGTCTTGCTTGCTCTCATATTGTCCCAGAAAGGAAATTCCTGCTAGCTTCCACTTTTAGAGGAGAGAACCAATGTCAAAGGACCAATGGAGAAAACTACACTCTCTGTCTTTTATGACCTCAGGGCTGTCAGAGACTTTAACCACCTATTCACTTGGATTCTCCCTAAATCCATCTCAGTAAATGCAATGTTTCTTGCTTACATTTGTTGCAAAAGAGAACAGAGCCTGCTGTCCTCACTGGGACTTTCGTTCTTTCAGCTGGTTTTGCATCATCCTGAATCCTGGAGGAATTACCATACTGGCCCCTTTTATTTTTCCCCTGGTTAGTTTAAGTATTAAAAATCATCCCTAACCAAGCAAGCATTAAGGAACTTCATTGTAATGGGCATTTCTGAGATTCCATTATGCAGCAGGGATTTGGCAAGGACAAGCCACCTGAGAGAGGTTTGCCTGCAGCTGTAGAGATAACAAGGTTGTAAACAGGAGGGCCTCCTCCTGTGGGTGCAGCATCTGAAGCCTGTAGGGACCCAAGCACCCACCTCCCAGTTCAGTAGGGAAAGCCCCTTTCTAAAGGAAGGGAGATTATCCTCTACTGATGTCTACTGTATTGAAAAACACAAGCAGTGATGGGACATGGGGTGGTTTGAGGCCATTGCTTTTAAACTGGATCTGGAGACTTCAGAGAAGGTTTGATGGGGAAAAGTGAAGGATTTGGACTTCAATGATGTTAGGATGAGTGGCACTGTCTTCCCCTCCCTCCTTCTGGATTGAGTTACAGTGGGGCTTGACTGGCCCTACCATGTAGCTGGAATATCTCAGAGATGAAGAACCAATATCTCCTTAGGAAAAACATCTTGGCCTCTATTTCTTGATTTGTCCAGAAGGAGGAAAAAACATGGCTTTACACACTGAGAGCCTTAAGAAAAGTCTGTAAAAGTAGATGCCAAAAAAGGATGTAGGAAACACTCAGAATTTCAGGTCTGAACCAGAACTCTGAAATATGGCTAATTCTGTACCAAATACATCTGATAGTTCCTATATGGGGGCAGAGGGACCCAAGTATTGCTCTGCCTTGTGACCCAAGACAGAGTATGTAAGACAGCCAGCACCAAGGCCACAGGAGTCCCAGTGCTCCACCAGAGCAGGACAGGAATCTGGGTCCAGAAACCAGCAGGTGGGAGCTGATCAGTCACTGGTACATTTGTAGCCAATGTTTGGCAGCTGCTCCCAAATGCAATCACATCTTCCTAGGATCAGAAGACCGTTTTTCCTACAGCCTTTCTGTCTGCCAGTGCCCAGGGAGGACAAGATGAGCCATGAAAGCAGCCCCAGGAGGAGCAAGCATGGTTGCACTGAAGGGATGAGCAAGGAGTTTTCTCCTCACTGAGAGGTTTTGCATCTCTCTCTCATGGGATGCAGAGAGAACAGCTTCCATTGTCCTTCCAGCTCTGAGCTTCCATCTCCTGCCCTCCCAGCAAATCCTAGTAGCACAGTCCTGTCCCCATGCAGGCACTCTCCACCCTCTGGGGATAGGAGCATCTCTCCTGCTTTGCCTCTTAACACACACATCAGTCATCAGTATGTACATTCTTCATCTCCAGACTTGGGTTTTCAAACCCCCTAGGACCTACTGGGAGGCTCAGATGATGAGTCTTCAGTGCCCACCTCTCATTTCCCAAGCCTGCCACTCAGACATCACACCTACCTCTCCTGCCATCACATCCTGCAGGAAGCCCACAGACACCTGAATCAGACTTGAGTTAAGCAACTGGAGTCAGCAAATTGGATACCTATTACTGAGCAATGAGATAAGATCATTTACACTCATCTTGCTTGTGGTTTGGGGTGTATCTGTTGCATGAACCTGGCTGGGATATCAGCTTGCAAAATCCTCAGTGAGATGCACCAGCCCAAGCTCCACACATGCTCTCCCACCCCTCCCACTACGAATATACTCAGCTGGCAGAAATTATGATGCATGGAGGGATGCCCCATGTCCCAGGAAGACCTGGCACGCTGGTGTCAGCAATGGTGAGGACAGGGTGGAGAGACAGAGAAAACCTGGTGGGATACCCCAGCATGGATCACTGGGGGGAAAAAAATAAGTGTCAGTCATTCCTGGGCGGTTTCCTTAGGGGATGTGCCAGGAGGGCCTGGTTCCAGCTCCTGCCAGAGAAATCATGAGAAATATGAACTCAAGGCTGTTATTAACCTATTTAGAAAACTTCTTGCCTTGCTTCCTCTCCAGGATGGCAAAGGTGTGTATGCGTGGGAGGAAAAGCATCAGTTTTCCTCAGGTATGGCTTGCTACCCCAGCTCAAGAGCAAGAAGCTTTGCCACCATGTGTCACCTCCACAGTGTGGACACAGCATCCAGACATAACTGTGGTGGCTGTGGTCACCAGGCATCTATTCAAGTTCTCCAGAGCCAACACACAAGGAGAGCCAGCAAACACCATTGGAATCTCAGCTTAGACTTGTAGGATCTGAGTAGCCCACAAAGGATGTGGACCTAGGGCAAGTGGTAGGACCCAGCTGCTGCAGAGAGTGGTGCCTGTTCTTGGGGGGATGCACCTCCTCTAGCCCTTCCCTGTCATGCCTCTTATTGCCCCCAGGAGTAGTCATGGCTGAGTCTTGGAGATGGTTCCTTCCCATGCCACCCATGCCAGAGCAGCAAAGTACCCCTCAGCCAGGATGTAGCTTTCAAAAACACACCAAGTAGGAGATAACAAGTCCATGTCCCAGAGGCAGAATGCCTTTATGCCAATGGGATGTGCAGATATATGCTTAGGTTAAACAACCTAGAGTTACTTCTAGCTGGACTACAGCAAGCCCTGCTGAGGGCAGTCTAGGAACTGGAGCTGATTGCTCGTAACTCTTTTGGAGTTACCTAGCCATACCTACCATACCTAGAAATGAATTAATCTTTACTCACTGAAATGGAGCTTCTTCAGAGGTCAGGGAAGTAAGCTGCTCCCCTGGCACCTGAGTGCTTTCTGCTCTTTGCCATTTACTGTAAGGTGCTTTGGAGATGTTTCTGGAATGTGCAGTGCCCTGAGGATGGCTCTAGGCCATGAAACTCTAAACCAGCTCCTGGACCTCTGTGATAAGAGATGTCATCTGTCATTATTACTTCCAGCTTCTGGAGCTGCTGAATTCAGGTTGCTTCTCTGTCTTCCATCACTGTTTTTTTTGCTGCTTGGTTAAGAGGCAACTTTCCATCCCTGTTTCCAGGAAAACACATCATTCAATGGATGTCCTTCTGACCAACACCTGAAGATTATTGTTAGCTTATGTAACAAGAAATACTAGGCTAAATCCTCCGTTGTGTGTCATTTGGAGCATCTTAGCTTTCAGGAGCAAAGCATGTGACCCATGAGATTTGGTAGCCTTTGGTCCTGGGATGCTGCTCTGGTTGCACTCTGGATCATTAGCCTGTGACACTCCAGAAGTTATAAGGCATTTTAATCTGTTTTAGCTCTAAGAACGCCAGTCACTGTCTGGGATTATACTTCAGGTAGATCACAGATTCACAGAATGGATGATGATGGAAAGGACTGCTGGAGATCATCTGCTCCAATCCCTTCCTCAGGCAGGGCACGTCAAATAGGTTGCCCATGATTTTGTCCAGAGGACTTTTGAAGATCTCCAGGGGGCTGCTTCGATTCATGGGAAGGTGGAGAAAAGAAAGATATTTTCTGCACACCTTAGCTGAGTTTCACTAGCTAGAGATCTTAGCTACAGCAGAGTTCAAGGAGCCCTGCCTAGAATCAGAGTCAGAATGGCCCGGGTTGAAAAGGGCCACGGTGATCACCAAGTTTCAGCCCCCCTGCTATGTGCAGGGTCGCCAACCACCAGACCGGGCTGCCTAGAGCCACATCCAGCCCGGCCCTGAAGCCTCCAGGGATGGGGCATATGTCTGTATGGATATTAGATGCCTTCTTAATGCTGGAATTTTTTTAAAAATGGTCTGTTTCTGCATCTGCGTGTCCCATCAGGACTGCCTGTTCCATCTGTGTGAGACTGCAAGAGCTGGACAGCCAGTACAGAGCCCAGGGGGTCTGCCCAGCTTTTCAAAGTCTGTAGCAGGGAAAAGGTTGTGATTACAATGTCAGAACTCCTCACTGTTCATCTGCCCACTAGCAGGAGGCTTGTTGGAGAACATAGAGAGGAGGGGAAAGGATCCTATCATGATGGCAGTTCAACATGACTGACACAAAAGTATCTGTACCCAGCTCTGATGAGTGTAGAGCAATGAAGTTTGGGTTTTCACACATGTATATATATATATATATATATAAGGATGTTGAAAAATTATAGGACAGTGAAGACAGACCCAGGAAAATCACCTGAGAGCTGAAGGAAACACTTCTTGCATTAAGAAGCTCTGAGAGTTCAGCATGGCCAGCCAGTCAGAGAAGTTGGAAGTTGGAGAGTTAGCTTGATTACAGAGAACAAATACCACTGCAGGGAAAAAAAAAAAAAATACAAGGTCTTTAATTTCCAGGAGAAAGACCTGTCAAACCAAATTACTTTTAGCCTTGATCCAGGCAAATACAAACGAGAAGCCCAGGCACGAGGGATTTGCACTTCCCTGGAGCAGTGCTGCAGGCAGGTGGGCACAGCAGTGCAGTGTCTCTTGGAGGGAAGGAAGAACATGGTTCACAGGGCCAGAACACTTCCCTGCTTGCCCATATACTGCAGGGGGTCTTTCTCCAGAACATGCTCCATCAGTCCCTTTACAAAAGGAGCATTCACTCCATTGGAAAGAGAGACGGAAGCAGAAGTGATTTGCTAGCCTGGGGCTTAGCTGGGCTGCTCCTTCCCTTTTGCTGCACTAGTCATGTTGTGTGGCATCCTGGAGCTCCAGGGATGTGGAGCCAAGCCAGAATAATAAATTGTGCAACACCTTTATGACTGGGAAACCTGCCTCCCCTCCCTTACCTAACGGCAGCGCCTGCAGCGAATCATCTCTTGCTGACTGCAGAGTTGCACGATGCAGAGCAGCCTCAGAGCAACAGGACAGGTGCTGCCCCAGCACAGGGCCGGACACCCCGGTCCTCCCACCTAAAGGACAGGATGCGTTTGCAGGTCCAAGCCTGGAGGTGGAAGACATTTCTCTGCTCCCACAAGCAGTGTAAGGAATGTATCTAAACACCCTGTCCAAGCCCAAAACAAGAATTTCAACCAACCCAGCAGGTCTAGCTGATATTTCTCCTTATTCCCTCCACTTGAGCCCTTGCATTCATCTCCTATTCATTTTCTTCTCTCCCTTCTTGCCATGCATATGCTGCCAGATGTGGTCAGACTGCCTACATCTGGATACAGGTGTCCCTGCACACCAGCCATGGACCAAGCACCTTCTGGGAAAAGGGGCTGGTAGTGGTTTCACATGTGAAGCGTGCTGCCAGCATAGCTTGTTGTTCTGCTCTCCAGCTTGCTCACAGCATTGCCAAACAGGCACTGCTGTGGGTTGAGTGATTTCTGTCTTGTTTGTTTGCCTAAATCACATATACTCACCTCTAGCTGCTAAGACACTTTCAAGTGCTTCCAGGAGTTAACCAGTAATGAATGTACTTCTTTTTCCGTCTTAAAATCATACTTGTAAAAGCTCTGCAAAAGACTATGCCTTGGATTTTGTACTCAAAATGTGTCTGGGAGGAAGGCATGTAGGTATGTGCTTTTGCTCACTGATGAAAATCCACCACAGTGTGGTCCAGCTGCACCTCAGATGTCCTCAGCAGAGCTTGGATGACCTTTGTCATCAAGTCTCCTGAAATTTTTAAATTCCTCCACCTCTTTTATGAATATTTTGGCACTTCCTGGAAAGGACAGGTCTGCTCACCAACCCTTAAGAGAAAATAGATCTCTTCCCACAGAGAGCACAGAGAAGTGGAAAGGGAGACGAGGTTGGAGAGAGGAATGAGCATGGGGATGGAGAGGGAGGGAGGTATGGGATAACAGGGCAAGCTTTTCTTGGAGAAACCACTTCATGATTTGTCAGAGAGAAACCAAAGCAGACAAGAGGGCAGTGGGATCCAGGAGTAGCTGGACCATGAGGCAAGAGTGCCAGTCAGGAGAGGTGGTGGGAGTGGAGTGCGTGAGAGGCAGATGGGGAGGACTGAAGGAGAGCTGGCATCAGGGACACAATGTCTGCAACTGGGGCCAGGTCAGAGGCATGCTTACAGCTGATAAGGGACTTGGGAGAAACAGCAGGGATCACTTATGTGCAGAGGCATTTTAAGCCAGAAACTCAAGGAAAGAACTGAGGCTCAGTAGCGAAACAGTCTGAGTTAAAGACAAGGAGAGTGGAGAGTCTCAGTGGAAATACAACAAAGAGCAGAACACACACCATTTTTGAGTGTGAGGGACTGAAAGCCTTATACTGGGCAGGGAAGCATGGGGGAAGGCAAAAAGAGTGGAACAAATGGAAAGAGACATTCCATAAAGGAAGGAATCCTGTGTTCTGGGCTGCATTAAAAAAGGGATGCCAGCAGGGAGAGGGAGGTGATTGTCCCCCTCTACTCAGCTCTTGTGAGGCCCCATCTGAAGCACTGCGTCCAGGCCTGGGGCCCCCAGCACAAGAAAGACGCAGAGCTCTTGGAGCAGGTCCAGAGGAGGGCACTAAGATGATGAGAGGGCTGGAGCACCTCTCCTGTGAGGAAAGGTTGAGGGAACTGGGCTCGTTTAAATTGGAGAAGAGAAGGTTCCAGGGAGACCTCATTGCAGCCTTCCAATAATTGAAGGGAGCATATAAACAGGAGGGGGAACGGCTGTTTACAAGTATGGATAGTGATGGGACAAGGGGGAATGGTTTTAAACTGAGACAGGGGAGATATTAGGAGGAAGTTTTTCACACAGAGGGTGGTGATGCACTGGAACGAGTTGCCAAAGAGGTTGTGGATGCCCCATCCCTGGAGGCATTCAAGGCCAGGCTGGATGTGGCTCTGGGCAGCCTGGTCTGGTGGTTGGTGGCCCTGCACATAGCAGGGGGGGGCTTAAAACAAGATGACCGTTGTGGTTCTTTTCAACCCAGGCCATTCTATGATTCTATGAATCCAAGAACACAAGCCTCTATCAGCCACTACAGGCTTAGCTGCTGAACCCTAAGAGAGCCTGAGTCTCATTCTGTCCTCTGCTGCCATAAATAATACTCAAGAAGACTTTTATGCTGCATGTGTTTCAACCCCACTTCATTGCACAACCACAGCTTCCCACCAACTGTTCATCTTAGGCTCCTGAGACTCAGCTGGAAGAAGGTGGTGGTGGTGAATCATGAGGACTGAGTAAGCACTGAGTTTTGATCTGTTGAGTGTTTTTAAGCCACAGAGAACTGCTCCAGAAGCACATACTAAAAGAAGTTTTTTAGGGCTTTAAAGTCCAGCCCTACATTAAAAAGTGCTAACCTGAATTTAACTGACCCAGCCTTGCCGCTCCAACCATTTCTCACTCATTTAGAGCATGCGGTGATCTTTGCTCAATTTGTGAGCAGCTCCTGCATCTTCTGTTTTCCTCTCTCTGCTCCTTACTTGTCTACACACAGATCCAAGGCCCGTCAGGACCTCAGCTTTCCCAAGGCAGTCACTATCTTCCAACAGGAGCACTTCATTTGGCTCCCTTGAGTCTTTGGAGCAGGACAGAAGGAGGGAGACTTTATTCCCTCTCCAGATCGGCACAGAGTAAAATCTTGTAGGTCTCCCACCTCATGTTCCTTTTTTCAGAGGTCTCAGTGCTGTATTGGTTCGAGTTCAGCTCACACTGTCACCCAGTATTGTACACTGACAATGAGAATGTTACGATAAATCTTACAAATTAAATCCTCTTGGAAGTGCTTGGTCACATAAATCAATGGAGAGGAAGGTTTACACTTGGAAAAGAAAACAGTGCACATCAAAGGGGGTAGGTTCCAAGCAGTGTGTGTTGCTCTAGCTGAGATCATCAAAACACAGAGGAGTTCCTGTAGGAGGCAGCAGGTCTACCCAATACTTAGGTATGCTCACATACAAAGTGCAAGGATACTGAGCTGTCTCTGATCTTCTCATGCCATTGTCATGCAGACCTCTCCTGCTCAGGCAAGATGCAAGTAACATGCAAGTAACATGTAAGTAACAAGTCAGTTAGCATCAAAGTCAGCATCAGTGGGCGCTCAAGGAAACCATGACCAAGTTTTAGGGTCCCAGTATCTGAGCTGTTGGTATAAATCCTCCTGGAGATTCTGATTTCAATAGAGCCAACACTGGGATGAGAATGATAGTAGAAGGGAAGTCCAAGGTACAATGAGCCTTGGAGATGATAACAGGGGGACCACATATTCTGATGGGAATGATATGGCCTGCAAGCGAGGCTGTTCCTCTTCTCACCCAGAGAACTTCAAAGGTCTTTCTGAGTGTGTTTACATCATTTTATTCAGTGTCCGAGACCGGGCTCCATCTCTAGAGAAACAGACTTGAATGTATGAACCACATGCTGGACACACACCAACAACAAAGGCTGTTAGGCTGGACATCTGGGCACAGCTCAGATATCTAAAACTGAATGTCTCTTGTGTGCCCCTGGCCACTCAAACCCATCGGCAGATCTAACTGAGACCTTTGGGAGAGTTTTGTCTTTCCAAACAGCAGCCAGATGTCATGCAGGACACCAAGGACATCTCAAAGGGCCTTACGCACCTACATTTAGGCAACAAGCCTAGCCTTAAAAGTGAGGTATCAGTGTGTTTTAAATCCTATGCAGTTTGTCTAGTCACATCTTTCTTTACTCAAAACTTTGATCTATATCTGTTCTTTCAGCTGGTCTTTGACTCTTAAGTCATTTGGATGATCTGGAAAATGTTATAGGTATCAGGTCAGATCCAGCCAAGACCCAGATCAACTCCACTACTCTGGCTCTGTCAGATGCCTGCCATAGCTGTTGCACTGAGAACTTAGTGATTAACCAAGTACCAAGAAGCAGCAAAAGTAGGAAGAGACAAGGCAGAGGACAGAAACAAATCTATGGGAGCTGGGGCCTCAGTTAATCGTGGCAGGCTCTGTCCTGAACTTTGGGGGACAATGGGCAGGGTTTTGCCCTCAACATTTTAGCCCCGGTTTCACTTCTGCTGTCTTCAAATTGGGTCTGCAGCAGGGTTTAAGAGGCACTGCAAAACTTTCTGACAAGAGTTTCACGTCTGGTCCTAATATTCTTTTCTGCCTCAGTTTCACCTTCTGCACCATAAATCCTTATCTACTTCTTGTGGGCTATGCATTGATGACTAATTAATGTTAAGTAAGTTCTTCCAGACTTCCAATTCATGCAGATATACATAATTGCAAAATATTAATTCCTGTTTACTTATTATTGTGAAGCCAATAGCAAAACCAGCTCCTTATCTGCTCAGCCATGACTCAGAAAGAAGATGAATGCTGATAGATGTTCAGATGATCCTGTACAGTGACACACGTGCATTCATATGTGTGTGTACGCATGTGCAAAGGCATCTGACATCCCAGGGCCAAGCCCAAACTGGGCCACACAGATGTCAAAGCTGTAAGCACACTGAAAGTCCACAGAGATGAGCAAAAGTCCATCTTGCCAACGAGCTCACTGGAGAAATGCATGTCTAGCAATGACTCCTGTGTTTTAAAATGATGTCCTTGAGAGAGAGACCACATGACACACAGAATTACAATAATCAAGGCTGTAAAAAATGTTGCAAATGACTACAAACCTGTTGTAAACACAAGTTAGCTTTACAGCATGCTTGGAACCACAGAATCATAGATTGGATTGGATTGGAAGGGACCTCAAAGTTCATCAAATTCCAACCTCCCCACCACAAGTGGGATTGACAACTACTAAAGCAGACAACAGACCAGGCTGCCCAGTGACACATCCAGCCCGTAAGCATCTCCAGGGACAGAACATCCACAGCCTGTTGGGCAGCCTGTGCCAGCACCTCACCACCTTCTCAGTGGAAAATTTCCCCCTGACATCTAATCTAAATCTGAATCTCTTTTAGTTAAAAATTGTTCCTCCTTGTCCTGTCACTGTCCACCCATGTAAAAAATTGATTTCTCTCCTGTTTATATGCTCCCTGCAAGTACTGGAAGGCCACAGTGAGGTCTCCTTGGAACCTCCTCTTCTCCAAGGTGAACAAGCCCGGTTCCCTCAGCCTGTCTTCATCGGAGATGTGGTCTAGCTATCTGAGTATCTTCATGGCCCTCCTCCAAAAGCTCCACATCTTTCTCAAAAGGCAGGAGAGAAACAGGGAGAACAAAATCTAGGAATGAAGAACATGATAGACAGGTAGAAAGGAAACCAAGATGAATATTTTGCCATTGGTATGAATTGACACATTACTGTAGAATGACAGAAATGAATTTTGAGTTGAACTTTCATCTGGCTTGTGGTCAGAGGACAGGAGCAGGGAGGGTATTCTACAAACAAGGACCAAATGGGTGGCATGCACTGATTAATGAGTGTTTAATGCTTACAGCGTGACGGAGCAAAAGTGACTGACTTTATTGATAAAGAGGCAGATCTAATCGAGCTCTGTTAGATAGATTAGGACTCTGAAGAGGAATTGGTGGTGCTGGGCTTGATGAAGCTCACTGAGGTGGATGGGGTCTAGAGATTCCTGGAGGAAAGCACAGGCTGAATTTGGAAAACACATGTCATAGGCAATTAAGAGTTATATGGTGCAAAGGCTTCCAGGGATTTTATAGGTACCTTGAAATTATTGTGCAATCTCAGAGGACCTACTATATCTCTCAGGTATTCTATCATCTCTAAACACCTCAAATTGCAGCCTAGCACTTAATACAATGGTGTGCAAAATTATTTTCCTAATGAGGGCATGAACAAGCAACCTGGAATCGTATGGCTGCAGCTCCTGCTTGGCCACTTGCTGGGGAACCTGGATCCTCTGAGCTGTGGTCACTTTGCCTGCTGTTCTGTTCAGTCCCAGGTGCATATATGGCACACAGCCTGGGCAGTTCTCATATATCCAGGGAAGTGCACAAGATGCAGACAGATAAACTTCCCTGAAGAGGTCCTTAGGAGAACAGAAATGGTTCTAAGCTACAAGTAAAGGCATATAAGCTCATTTGCTGTTAGGGGTCTTTTGTATGTACAAATGACTATAATGTACTGGTCCAAAGGAGTTACACAAGATGGTGCTACTCTGTAATGTGAAAGATGAGACACATTACTCTGTAATGTGAAAGCTGACAAGACATGAAATCAGATGCAGAGCAGGAATATTTAGAAGTCAATGGCAATGGCCATCAGCGTTCTTCACGTGTAGAAGTATTAGCAGGTCACAAACTGCCTCATGGCCAAGAGTCCATGGGCCCTCAAGCAGTTTCTTCCTTTCCTTTCAAACCCCCAAACCAATCAGACCTAATCTAAGAAGTGTCCTACTGATACTACCAGCCAGAGATCAAGGCCAGAAGACATGCTAGAGCCCATGGGTTTTGGTCTGGAGATGGTGACACAGCTGTCATTGCAATACTCTGAGCAGTTGTGTATCTCATCCATCATTCAGCCATGGTGGAGAACTAATGAGAATGATTGCCAAAGCAATAGTAATAATTTTTTGTATTTTTGGTTTGGGGTTTTTTTTGGTCTTTTTTTTTTTGCTTCTTGTTTTTGAAATTGGCTCCTCAGGAGAAATGTAGAACTAACAAATAGTTCCCATCAGGAAATCACTGTTGCTCTCTGAGACACAACGATACAAGAACATATCTTAGCGATGTCAGGATCCAGTTCCTGATTCTATTCCCACCTCCAACAAGAGCCTAAGGAAATACACTTACACTTCAGGGAGTCTGGGAGATATGATCAGTCTGGAAGGCCCCAGTCTGATTGGGAAGTCTCCTTCTTATATTGCAGACAAAACACAGCACCTGTCCAAAGCTAGTCAATGTTGGGCACACGTATATCTTTTGTCTGAAACCTGAACCAGCGCACTGTTGCTTTTTCAGCCTATTGTACGTATTTCTCCCTGGTGTTCCTGGCTATAGTGAAATAATTTTGAGCATCCTGAGTATACCAGATGTTTAGGTAAATATTCTGCTGGTGACTTTGGTGCTCCACTGTTTGCTCTCAGTTGCAATGCTGCTTTTAGGAGCAATATTGTTCCTTGTTACTGATGGCTATCAAACCTCCATCTCTCCATAATCCCCTTGACATTCCACCAGGTCTCTTGCACTCCCAGGATCCCACTGAAGGTTTGAGATGAACTTAATTATTCAGAGAACAAATGTTTTGAAGATGGCTTGACTTTCCAGGCATATTTTACATGGCTACAGTTTTTTTTTTCACTCATCTGTTTAAATCACTTGGAACCAAATACTTCCAAAACACCTCAATAAACAAGCTTTTAAGGTCTTGACAATCATGCCCAGGCCCAGATCTCCATTAAGGACTGAAGTTTATTGGTTGCCTTCTCATGAAAACCAGTTGCTTACTTTCAACCTGAGTGCCCTTACCTGTTTTGACAGAAAATCTAAGTCTTAATAAGCAGAGTTTATTCTAGCAAGCTCCTGCAAGATCTGTTTTGCAGCCATGAATGAATCTGGGTCATGTCCATGCTTTAACACTAGTTCAATCACGAAATCTAGGCCAACAGCTTTAATGACTTCAGTATAAATAAGACCAAAGTGTGTTAAAGAGAAATGAATGGATTAAAAGGTAGGCGTTGCACTCAACTCTGGACCTGCAGTCTGATCCTCTTCTGTCTGTTCTGCCTGGAGGTCCTGACAGGAGACATACCAGTGGCCACAAACACTTCTGACTCTAGGGTGTGGATCTTGAGATTACAGCAAAGATCATTAAAGAGTGAACTTGCCTGGTCCCCCAGTGAATGCAGAGTCAAAATGTAAATTGCAGACATCCAATCTATCTCCTACTGTCCAACAATAAGCAAAAGTAAATAAATGATGAGTCACAGCATCTTCCTGTTTATATTTCTCCAGCTAAGAAGAGGTAGATTTCCATCTGAACAACTCCACCCCGTCTATCTATTGTCTCTTTTACCCTGGCTCCCATACTTCTTTTACGTGCTCTCACACAACCCACTGCATCTCATCTTGTTCCCTGTATCCCTGTTTTCCAAACAGGTGACCTCAGTTCATTTCAGAGAAGCTGAACCCCCCCGGTACCCCTTGTAAGGAGATCCCAATAGAAATATCTCAGCAGTGCTACACATTGAGCCCTAAAAGTGGACCTCTTTTTAGTGTTTCTGTGTTCAACTCAAACCTACTGATGAAGGCATGCTAGATCTAGTCATATTTTAGAAAAGAACACCTGCAAATTGTTCTGGACCCTTCTCAGGAACATGCAAATATCCAAACTCTGCTCTAGCTGTCTTTTGTGCCATGGTGAAAGTTAAAACACATATGCAGAGAGGAAAGGAGGTGAAAGGAAATACCAATGCTGCCTTGTGAAGGTGAGGCCACTTAATCCTCATCTTCCACCATCTATCGGATCCCATAGTTTCCTCTTCTAAGACATCTCAAGACTCTCCTAATAAGTTCACATTGGAAGATGCCTCTGTCGAAACAGATGGGACTGACAGCTGCCTGCAGCATGTCAGGCAGAAACTCTTGCACGCTCTGCAAGCCAGAGGAGGCAATGACAGAAAAGACAGTGAGTTCTTTGCTTTTCTGCCGGGTCAAATTGAACTGCCCTCTGCCAGCCTACCTGCGTTACTTGTACAGTTGGGTCTCATGTGGCAGTAGCAGAATAAGGACAGAGACTCCAAAGAGTGGATAAGTTTGGATAAAGATATCCAAACATAGATAATGTTTGGGTTTTTTTAAAGGAGCTATGAACAAACTTGGGGAATTTATCTTAGGGAAAAAAAAGCCTATGTCAATAAAGCAAGTGCAAGAGAGCCTGTGTGCTACCGAAAGATATTATGCACTGTTGTACATCATCACAAGCGATCAATTAGTGCATCAGGAGTCATTACAGACAATGATCTGGTGTGACAATTGACTATATGCTAAAGATTAGTCCATTGTAAATGAAATGAAATGGGTTTGCTTAACGCAGACACAGAGGTGCTTAAACTAGCCCTTTTAATTTCACAACCAGGACAGGCTCAAACACAGGGTAAGAGTCAATTACTATATTTCAGCTGACAGGTAATAATTTCTTATGATGTGTTGACTTAATTCCCTTGCAATCACATGAATATGCCCTTAGTTAAGCACAAAAACAAACTGTCCTGATGCACAGGGAACAGAGGAAGTACATGAAGTGACTGCATCAGATGCCACTTGATGACATGGGAATCACAAAGCAAATTGTACAGCAGATGGAAATGCTATCATATACATAGTGATGAGCACAAAGAAAAAGCCCAGGCAGGCAAGGATAAATTCAGATAGGCTGAAATGCATGACAAAGGTTATAAACTAGTGAGACATATGGTGGGCTGCATAGAAAAAATTCTTCAATTACACTGGAATAAATAGAAGATGAATTAATACAGACCCATTATTTAAATTAAAAAAAAAAAGAATAGTAAGGAAGTGAGAGAAAGCCAGCGCAGCCGACACTGTTCTTCACACATAGGAAAAGGTTAACTGGGGCACGCTGCTAGCAACTGAAATTGTTAATAAGGGATTGGAGAAGGGTCCAGAGCAGGAAAAACACAGGTCGAATCCCAGTGTGCAGAGTCTAATAAACTGAGGGTACTTAAGGAAACACCCGGAGACACTTTGGACCCATTAGTGATTATCTCTGAAATCTCTTGGCATTCTCATCAGACTGCTGCAAGGTAAACACAATATCTATCTTTAAAAAACAGGCCCGGGAGGACATCAGCAGACCCAGCTCAGTCAAGTTACCCTCTATACCTGGAAGGATCCCCAGCTGCATTATTATGTGCTCCATTTGTAAGTGCTGGGAAAGCAATGAGGTGATAGCTGCACCAACATGGGTTTGCCGAGAAGAAATCACATGCAATCAAACCTGTTTCCTGGCAGATTACCCTGTGTTCTGGAAGGAATCTGGAGATGAGATACCACTCTTGGCACTGTCCTGCATGAAATTCTAATAGAAAATCAACAGAGTACAGCTGCAATTCTGGTCAAAAAAGTCTGCACTCAGAAATATCGTTGTACAATGCATTCTCAAATTGGGAATGCCTCGAACAAAGGCTGAGATGGGAGCAGCCGTCTGGTCTGTGCTTTTATTAATTCACACGTGGAAAAATAGGATGCTTACAAGGGAATCTGCAGAACAGGTTTGGGTAAGATAAAAATGACCTTCTTATACCAAAGGAAATTCAGGAAAGTCAAATTCCACAGTTGGAGAGGATGACCCAGATGCAAGATAGCAAAAGCAGCATCTGGAGACAGAGTGAGCTTGCTCACAAACTACAAGGCTATGGTGCACAAAGAAAGGTAACATTTCTGTGGGTAATATGGATCTGAGAGCCTGGGATCCGGGGCACAGGAAGTCACTGTTTTGCTGTGCCTGTCACTGATGAGGCTGCAGCTATATTGCAGTGTTCCACTGCATGTTCTACAACTCCAGACAAGCTGGGGGAATTGAGGATGGACATGCAGACAGGGATGGGAAACCTACAGAAGTAGGGGGCTCAGTGACAGGTATGAGTCCCTTCCAACTCAGCATATTCAATGCTTCCCAGGGAGAGTGGGGGTCCACAGTCACCACCAAGGTGCTAATGCTGGTATTTGTGGTCTGCCAGCTCTAGCATGTGCTGGTGTTGCTTTCACAGATGAAAGTTGCTGCAAGTTGCTGCAAATGTAGGGGGAATCAGCACTGGGCGTACAAGGGCTTTGCATGGGAGAGGTCTTTGCTCAGATAGACATAGACGCTGTGGTTTCCACCAGTCCAGACCCAACAGAAACACAGACCTGCCTCCTCATATAAACCCAAAGGCATTATCTCCTCACTGGGAACCAGAAACATGCATGTGTTCAACAGCCTGCACTTGGCTGGGGCAATACAGGGCAACAGAACACCAGTGAAAGTGAGGAAAGTGTGGTAAAAGGAAGGAGCAAAGAGTCACCATTGCCCCTCAGTCCTGTTCTCTGACTAATGCCCTGGCTGATACAACATAGGTGATTCAGTGAGAACAGTACCAACATTACTGGGCTGTTAACAGCATCCTTCTGCTTGAGTCCCAGCACAGGGACTCCATCCCCTTTTCATTGCCAGGCCCTGCCTCCACACACCCATCCCCAGCACCGTACCCACCCGCTTCATCCTCAGCCACCCCATGCCAAAAGGACCCCATCATCTCAGGATGCAAGAGAATTATTCTCTGCCAGCTGAGAGAAAGGAAATGAGGTTTTACTTTCACAGTGATTTTTTTTGGTGCTGTTCCCTCCTCCGGGGATATTGGCAATGAGATGCATGAGACGGGACTCTTAGGCAAGATTTGCGTCTTCTTGCGGCTGAAGGAGTCATGTCAGGCTGCTGCTGTAATAGTCTGAAGAGGTTCATCAACGAGACTCTCCGTGGGCATGCCCATCTTTCAGACCATCTTTCAGACCACCTTTCAAAACCACAACAGACCCCCCAGCGCACTCAGCATGGTTTGCCGTACCCCTATTTATGAGGTGGAAGTAGTTATCCAATTATTCTCAAAGTCATTCCAGAATTTACAGGCAGTCTGTGGAACATCCTTCACCATCACACCCACAGTTCCTTTGTCCTGAATGTGGACCTTTCTTGCTCATTCTTGTCCAAAAGTTGATGGATTTAGTCGTTAGCCTGGAAAATAAATTTCAGCCCTACTCACACAGCTAGCTGGGCTGCTGAAATTTCTCTCAAGTACAAGATGGCCAAGGTCACTTCCTCCTTTTTTCCCTAGCAATTCTTCTTGCTCAGTCCAACCTTTTTCTCCAAATCCCATAAAGAGGCAGGGCATTTATGCAAACAAGGGAATGTTTAGGAGAGGCTTGAAATCTCACTGCTTCTGTATAGGTGATTTTGGAAACCATGAAAAATTCAAGCTTTTGTATCCAGATAGCAAAAGAAACACAAATGACCCCAGGTGACTTGTGATGTAGTTTGGGAAGCATTAAATTAGTTGCTACCTCCTAGTCAAGACATGGAGCTGGAGTGTGTATTGATAGGCATGCAGAGCAAAAAAAAGATCAAGACATTAACCTGGATGTGGTTGCAAGTAAAAAAATACCCTTTACATGCAACTGGTAAACATAGCAGATTTTAAAACCAGGGACCCTTTTGTCCAAAAGACGAGGAAACAATTAATTAATGTCATCTTATGGAATGATCACTCCTACACAGACATCAGATTTAGTAAAGACACAACATCTACATACAGAAAACAAGCTTTGTAAGATATGAGATCCTATTGTGCAAGAAATATTACATGTCTTGCTGGCTGGGAGCAAAGATGTAGGAAGGTGTTATTAGAGTCATTACCTTTGTCAGAAAAAAACACAAGCCCACATTCTTCTTGAGAAAGATGCTGGTTAGAGAAAAACAGTAGTTTAAGAAAGGAAATACATATTATATGAAAAATATATTCTGCCAGAGGAGCCCTGTAGCCTTGAAATATCTAAAAACTAGGAGGGGTCGGAAAACTCTCTACAGAATTTTGTTACCTCTCTGATTCAAGATTCTATTTGCCCTTGGTTATTCCTTAATTGACCATGATGACAAAACCCTTTGTAGAAGTTCAGTGTGGATTTTTTTTTACCTGATGCAAACACATTCATGTAATTACCCTTTCATTGCTTGACTATGTAAATCTGGGAAGCTTTATATTGCATATGGCAAACTCCCTAGAAGAACAATTGTTAGCATGATCACTAACAGAATACAGAGAATTTGTATGAATCAGGAAATTGTTTGCTTGGCGGAGTGCAGATAACTTCCTTAGAAAATTCAGAAAAATCTGAAGGACTTCAGGAAAACAAAAATAATGAGATTTTTAAGAAGGATTTTGGTATCAAGACCTTCTCCAACTAATGTCATTAAAAAGAAAATATGCATGCTGGAAGATTTTTATACAAATAATATTGTTCTTCCAGTTTATCTGGAGTAAAATTTCCACACCTGTGAGACTCTAAGAGGTCCAGAATTACACCTCACCAATTGAAATCCTTTCTCATGATTTCTCTGCTCAAGAAGAAAGGGAAACAAAAATTGTTTCTGCAAGAATGAAAGAGTCCAAAAAGCCATGGGCTGAAAATTTCAACTTAATCCCATGAGTACACTGAGTCATCTTAAGGACACTGAAGCAACACAACAGTTTGCTTCAGATCCAGACAAGCAGAAAAGAACTGTATTTTCTTTCTTCTGTGGGTCCTTGAAAAGCGATTGTAAAAAGCTCTCTGAACTGAACGTGTGTGTCCTCAATCCTCATCCCTCAGCACTCAACACACCCTCTCTGCAAACAACCATGGCAGGAGGAACAACTGAAATAAATGGGTTTATCTCATAGCACAACTGTGAGCCTCAGCAAAGTTTCAGCAAAATGATGTATTGGAGACTTCTCCAGTACGGGTGGGTCAGAGATGTTAAACTCTGCCCAAGAATCAGATTGACATCTTGATAGATGTTAATGAGTTTTTAAAACATTCTATCTAATTCAGTGCCCTCCTGCTAATCTCCTGATCGTAGGCGATATGTTTTCCTTGAGATGAAACAAACAAAACTTCAGTGAGAAGGAAAACCAGTAGGCTTTGGTTAGTTTGGCTAGTTACTGAGATTTGCCATTGTAAGATAAATTTTTAGATGACTTTTTTCTCAATAACAGGGTAGGACAAGTTCTTTGATTTCATGACAACGACTAACAGCACTCATGCTTCTCCACTGAAACTAAGAGTTTATCCTTGACATGCCCAAGGATCCTTGACATGAACAAGGATTCTCCAACAAGGAAATGATGCTGCTGTCTGAGAACCCTTTTAGCTTCTGATGATACCATGCTGCATCTGCTACTGATTCGGGCTAAAAGGTGAGACAGCTCAGAGCCATAATCCCTGCAGTCTTTTTGGAGCCACACCTTAGCAGCTAGCGCGAAACACTGCTTTCTGTCTGCTTTAACAACAAATCACCCTACAAAATATCTTCGTCTTTGATCACAGAAGTCCTAGTCAGGAATATGAGTGAAACGCTCTGGATTGGAAAACCCTCTGTGTGAATCAGGGTTAAAAGAGACTCTGTTAAGAAACATAAGGCAGCACATAGAACTGCCTCCAGTGGTGTCTGCACTGAGGTAAGATCCACATGCGCCAGAACCATTAAGTCAGTGTGAGGCAATGAGTTATTGCATGATGAAAATGTAACACCTGCCCCACTGCTAAACTGTGCTACAACTTTTCAAAGTCTTTCAGACAGGGCTGTCAAGGACTGCAGAGACAAGAAGTGAGCAAGAAAAGAAGCAGGTGAACTGCAGCGAATGTATCTGAATCAAAAAAGCAATGCAAAGCAAGCCCCAGCCCCTGCACTGTTCAGAGCTCTTGAACCTGTTCCTGCAATATGCCAGGGTCTCACCTCATCTGCCTCATTCTCATTTGATACTCTGTCCTCAAACCACCTTCCAGGTCCATCAGCTCATCCATTCTTTCTCCTGCCTCTTGGTAAGGTCCCTCACACAGTGCACTGCCTTTCTAACAAAGCTACATGCACAACAAGGCTTTTACTCTCTTTCACCTCTCTCTTCTCACTATCAAGCACTGATATTGTTGTGAACAATTGCAGCTTTTGCTTTCTTCAAACCACAGCAAATGTTTTTGGGGGGAATTGGATCTTAATCTAACAGCACCAAAAGCATCACAGCCAAAGTTTCTGCCTGCCCTTCCTTTAATCACATTTTCTCTTGTTGCTTCCAGGTCAAATTCAAGACAGCACGAAGCAGAGGAGAGGTGGATAATGCTCCAGGTTTTTTTTTGCCAGCACTATGAGAAATTAGCCTCAGATCAGATGCTGCAAACAAAGAGAATATGAGGTCGCTCTATTTAACTCTCAGGATCAACATGCCAGTCTTGTGATGCAAAATCATAGAATAATAGACACAGGGAGGTCTGCCCAGCAATTTGTTGATACTTGGGGTTGGATTAGTGGGTTAGTCTTGCTCAATACATTTTTGCTAATCCAGAAAAGGAAGCAAGCAGTTAGATGATTACTTGATCATTGCTCACTTCCTTCTCAAGAACATTTATGAATATATTGAATACCAGAAACTGCAAATTAGCACTAGTTATAAAATAATAGAGAACTAAGATGCAGGATAACATTGAAAGCCAGATTAGTGAGAGATATTTACCCTTTTCTTTGAGATCCCTATAGCAGAAATCTCCAGACTGCCCTGCTAACGCATTCCAGCACTTAGTAGTCCTTCTGTCTTTAACTTTTTCCCCCCTGCTTCTCTTCCGCTACAGTGGGGTCGGTCAGTGCTGGGTTCAGTCTTGTTCAACATCTTCATCAGTGACCTGAATGAAAGGTTAGAGTCCACCTTCAACAAGTTTGGTGATGATACAAAGGTGAGAGAAGTGGCTACACACCAGAACACTGCTACCATTCAGCAAGTCCTGGTCAGACTGGAGACTTGGGCAGGGAGGAACCTGATGAGGTCTAGCAAGAGCAAGTATAGAGTCTTGCACCTGGGAAGGAATAACTGCACGCATTAGTACAGGTTAGGGGCTGACCTGCTGGAGATGAATTCTGGAGGACCTGTGGGTCCTGTTAGACAGCAGGTATGCCTTCAGCCAGCAGTGTGCCCTTGAGGCCAAGAAGGTCAGTAATATCTTGTTCATTAAAAAAAGCATGGCCAGCATGTCAAGGGAGGTGACCTTCCCCCTCTACTCTACCCTGGTGAGGCCAAATGTATGCTGTATTCAGTTCTGGGCTCTCCAGTTCGAAGAGGATAGGGGTATCCTAGTCAGAGTCCAGCGGAGGGCCATAATCATGATAAAGGGTCTGGAGCATCTCCTACATGAGGAAAGGCTGAGTAACATGGGTCTGTTCAGCCTCTGGAAAAGTAGACTGAAAGGGGATCTGATAAAAGTTTATCTAAGGGGAGGTGGGAGGCGAATTGGCGAGGCCAGGTTCTTCTCTGTGGTGTGTACTGATAGGACAAGAAGCAGTGGCCCAAAACTTGAATGTAGGAAGTTCCCTACCAACATGCAGAAGAACTTCTTTACAGTAAGGGTGACAGAGCACTGGAACAGGTTGCCCAGAGAGGTTGTGGAGTCTCCTTCTATGGAGATATTCAAGATCCATCCAGATGCCTACCTGCGTGACCTATTGTAGAAGCTTGCTTTAGCAGAGGAGTTGGACTCAGTGATCTTTTGAGGCCCCTTCCAGCCCCTGCAGTTCTGTGGTTCTGTGGTTCTGTAGTGCACTCTCCTAACTTTCTGACCCTCTCACCAGGAGGACAGCTTCTTCCATCAATAACATTTCATGTATTCAAAAACAGGCACTATTTTGCACTTGAAGCCACCTCCACAACAGCAATGGTTTGCAATCTCTGAGTTCAACGTTAGACCAAAAAGAAGCTTTTCTGCAAGTACAGACCATTTTATAGATATTGTATTTGTAGACAGATCAATAGCATATAGTAACATGCTGTTCTGAGTTACCTCTCCCAGACCCTTTAAAAATAGACCAGAAGACAACAGACTAGAGATCGAAAAATCTCTGCTCTAGACTAAACAACCCCAGCCTCTTCAGCCCCCCTTCATGCGTCATGTTTTACACCCTCCAGTTACTTGAGTCACATTCCTCTGGACACTCTCCTAATGGTACATATCTTTCCTGTACTCTGGGCAGTGCCCAGAGCTGGGCACATCATTAAAATGTAGGCATTGTCTACAACAACAGGCTGTTGGAACTATTTCAGGTGTCCTGTGAACAATGCTGCTGTTTACACTTCCCAGGGATGTTTAACTTTTCCTTTCTTTTTTGCAACACCGTGACACTGTTGACTTATGGTCATCAGATAATTGCAAAGCCTTTTTGACGTAGCTGCAGTCTTCCAAACTGCTTGTCTTCCTTTCCCCGTTTGTAAAAGGGACAGTTCCTGCATCCATGCTGAATGCTGAGCCATAGAATCATTAAGGTTGGAAAAGACCTCTAAGATCCCCAAGTCCAACCACAACCCATCCCCACCATGCCCGCTAAACATGTTCTTCAGTGCCACATCTCCACGTTTAGTGGATACCTCCAGGGATGGTAACTCCCCCAGCTCCCTGGACTAACTGTGCCAATGCCTCTGCAATTTCTGACATTTTCCTGATATCCAACCTGAACTTCCTCTGGAGCAAGCTGAGGCCATCACTTTCTGTCCTGTCACTGCTACACAGAAGAGGCAGCCAACCCCCGTCTCACACAACACCCTTCAGGTCGTTATAGAAGGTAATGGTGTCTCCCCTGAGCCTCTTATTCTCCAGACTGAACAATCCCAGTACCCTCAGCTGCTCCCTGTAAGATCTGTGCTCCAGACCTTTTGCAGCTTTTTTTTCCTTCTTAGGACATGCTTCAAATAGTGAGCAAATCACTGACAATGCTGGGTACAGCAACTGTACAATGGTTTCTCCTATAACACCAACAGATGGAACTCTGTAATGACATCCACAAGGAAAAAAAACAGCTTTTGAATTATTCAGAACTCTGCTTACTTTAATCACTCCACAGAGAGACCTGACCAGTGCAGTAGGCACTGCCAAACGCTGTTCCATCTGCAGTGAGTCACACTGCTTATTTTTTATTTCAATCTTTACTTCTAAGCTGGATATTCTCTCAACACCTTCTGATTCTTTTGGTTTTGGATTATGATGGCCAAAGAATGCATGTTTCATAACAACCTGCACAAGTAAACTAAGTAAACTTGTTTTTGTGATGCTGGCATCACACAGGTCAGGCTATCTTTGGGGAACATAGAAGTTCATGCAGAGATTCCCAGAAGCAGATGAGTAAAGCCTAATGCCTGAGCCATTACTAAGCACAACCTGCCCGATTGCAATACTCAACAAAGAAATCTGGCTTTCACATAACCTTTTTTTTCACCTGTACAAGGGTAGTGACCCTGTAAGCTCCCAGAAAGACGGAGCTTCAACACCTTTCTGAGGCTCTGTGTCTTCGTGGGTAAGGTGGTTAAAAAAGCAATGGTGTTTCTTAGTACACAACCAGGAAACCTTCAGAGGGTCATCCTGGCACTTCATATGTATTTCAGATCTTCTGCCTCTGTGCTCTGCTCTGTGAGACCTCATCTGGAGTACTGCACCCAGATGAGGACTACTCAGTACAGGAGAGACATAGACTTGCTGGAGCATGTCCAGTGCAGGACCATAAAAATGATCTGAAGGATGGAACACCTCGTTGTTCAGCTGGAGAAGAGAAGGCTCCAGGGAGACCTGAGAGTGGCCTTTCAGTATCTAAGAGGAGCTGTAAGAAAGAAGGGGACAGATTCTTTAGTAGGGTCTGCTGTGATAGGACAAGGGGAAATGGTTCCAAACTAAAAGGAGAGAGATTTAGACTGGACATAAGGAAAAAAGTTATGCTTCAGGGTAGTGAAGCACAGGAACAGATTGCTCAGAGAGGTGGAGGATGCCCCCTCCCTGGAGAGGCTAGGTTGTATGGAGCTCTGAGCACCTGATAGAGCTATAGGTGTCCCTGCTCATGTCCAGATTACCTTTAACAGTTCCTTCCAACTGAAGCTATTCTGCGATTCTATGATTCAGCTGCAGCTGAAATTCCAAACAAAAGAGAAGCAAGAAAACAGGAGGATGGATGAAGGGGAAGTCACAGAAATTGTCCAGCTTCATCAAAAAAATAAAATCTGGAGACTTTTGACTGCACACCTGAAATGCCAAATGGCCAACAGCTACGTGCGGTGTCTCACGTGGGACATCCTGCACACGTCATGCTCCCACATGGGCCCTGAACACACCATCTCCTGCAGAGGAGGAGGCCGAGCAGATCCATGAAGCATCTGGTAATGCCCATCTCATGAAATTTCCCTCTTTGATTTCTTTTTACGTTGAAGAATATTTTAACTTGCATCAAGCTTCTCAGATATTTCAGGTCACAGATTGAGGTAAAGCAAAAGCCCTCTAATTATCAGTGTATCTTCTTTGCTTCTCGTAATCACTAGGATCTTCTTTACTAATTAGGCTTCAGCTACTGTGGGGTGAGTACTTTAGCACCCAAAAGCCCTGCAGCCCTCCTCACTGTTGTTTTTTGTACAGAGCACTTCTCGCCCGCCTGAAACTCTGCCAACCTCCAGCTAACACAGGGCCCGGTATCAGGTTTTCCTACCATACAGTTGTGAAATACTTCTTATTTCAGGGCGTACAAAAGAATATGACATGCCCCATTTTCCTCCACATACAGCTTCTGCAACATGAAGGAGAATGATGAGGGCCCTGGAGCACCATGGAGCTGTGCAACCCACCCCACTTCAAGGCCACACTTTCAACTCATCCCCAGCGATCTCAGCAGGACCTGACCTCTTCCACCGGGGAGAGGAAGAGAGGAAGGCTGCAGAGCACTGCTAGCAGCTCTGGGAAGCTGTGGGATTCTGCACTGCCCCGTTTTATCACTGCTCTCCTCAGCCCTGGGACAGCTCGTGCACATCTGCATGAAGGCCCAGCAGCGCTGCTGAGCCAGAGCATGTTTCATGAGAGGAGCCCAGGGGCCCCATAGCTATTTCTTTTTTTTTCATTTGGCATCTACATTTGCTGTTTCCAGCCCATTAGCTGTTCTGCCACAGCATGGGTGTGGATGCTTCCACTCCTCAGGCAAGGATGAGGCCCCATTCATGGATTAACCACCTCAGTGGGCAACGTGAACAGCAGACACGATTTGTGCAGTCAGGCTATAGCTGCCAGGAGGGACTGCATTTTAATCCCATTCCACAGGGGTCATATCCTCAGCTCACAGCCTGAATCATATCCTCATTCTCCCACCTCGCAGTCCTGATCCAATTCTGTTACACTTGCAGCCCTCTTAAGGAGGAAGAGGTGGGGGCTGACTCCGAATGCCTCTATGATGCTGCCAGGAGGAAGACTGTGCCTGAGCTTCCCTCTATAAGCAGTGGTAACAGCTGGGTCTCCTCCAGGCTTGGCCCTCAGAAGGACCAACACAAGTCCTCCCGGCCCAGCATCTGCTCTTCATCCTGGAAAAGAGATTTACTGCCTCCTGAGGAGAACTTTCTGGAGATGGATGTGGACCAAGAGCCCATGAACCCATGGCTAGATGGATTTGATTCCACAGAATCATAGAGTCATTAAGATTGGAAAAGACCTCTAAGATCATCTAGTCCAACTGTCCACCTACCACCAATGTTGCCCACTAAACCCTGTCCCTCAGTAACACATCTCATACTTCTTTAATAACTCCCGGGATGGTGACTCCACCACTTACCACCCTGGGCAGCCTGTTCCAATGCCTTACCACTCTTGTATACTCTCTCGGGCAGTGTGCAGACCAGAGATGACAAACACATCCCTGGCCATCCACTTAGCCTTCTCCCACATACAAGGAATTGGTCTTTGATTCAGTGAATGCCCTGCAAATAAATTACATAAGAAAACTGTGATTACATAAAGTGCATTGCACAATGCATTATATAAAGCTCAGATCACGTCCCAGTCAACCACACTCAGCTCCGTTACACTGAGAACAAATAATCCGAGGAGCAGCAGTGAGGGGAACAGTAGAAGGAGGATGCTGTTCTCTGAAGCAGCTATGTGGCACACACATGGCAAATGGGCCCACCAAGTGCCCAAGAAGGGCAGCACCCAGCCAAACCCCAGCTTTTGTCTCCAAGCCTGCCTGCAGGATATCTGAGCTGCAGGGATGGTTTTGTTCAAAATGTTCTGGTTTGCTTTTCTGCAACTTCCTAATTTCAAACCAGCAGGTAGTAACCGTGGGGAACGCTTGGATTCTGACAGCAACAGAGCAAATTTTGTACCAACAGATGGAAATCAAAACCAAGTGGGAATGCTCTATTCAGTCTAGTTGCAGAGGTACCCACAAGATGTGCAATGAAAGCCAAAGACTTGTTTGTATGCTCTAGTATTTAGATTTCTCCAGAAAAATTAGTTGGGATTTGTAGATTTTAAAGCCAAAGAACCTTATAAAATTAGACCTGGAACTTCCAATCAATCCACCATTGGGATAGTAGGAGAGACCCCCTCCTTCTTCTGGAGATCATAAAGCTACATGTGATTTAAGTATCACTTTTTTGGTAGCTTTGACTGGTTTTGGATGGGATTTTGCGCTTGAAAGCACTTCATGGCAGGAAATATCTGCAAAAGATTCCAATGTGCCTTAGCAGCACCAGACCAAATGAGCATGGATCTCAGGGCAGTTAACTTGTTGCTGTTGCTTTTAGTGATAACAGCGTACAGTACAAAGGAAAAGCAATAAATCTATAGGAGAGGAGATACACTTAAATTAAACAGTAGTGCTTTGAAGTACCATGGAAAGGCCCAGAGGCAAAGAAAAGCCGGGAACTGCTTGATCCATTGTGTCAGATTTACAGAGAAGCTTCCTATGCCAACAGGGAGACTGAAGGGTGTCAGGAGATGAAAAATATCCTCCTTGAGGACTGGTTTTGCTGCTGGGATGGGCTTCTAAATGGAAGGTGATTTTCTGAAAAGCAAGAGGGAATTGTACGGAATAGTATGGGTGGTGCAGGGGATTCCTGAGCCTTGGAGGCAGGTGACATCTAGCAGCTCTTCCCATGAGGAAGACCATGAGGAAAGCCTGGGGTTCTTGCATCAGATTTATACATGGGAACATTAAGATGGCCAAAAAGTGGAGTGGCGTTTTACCTCTGCAGGACCTCCCAGCATCACTAGCAACGGATCTGGGGTTTAAAAGAAAAAGAAAAATTAAAATCCATTGCCAGCTTGAAATTTTGAGAGCTGGAAAGCTGGAAGGGGACCCAGAGCGATTCCCCTATTCCTCACAATGAGCCCTCCCTCCCTGGGGAGTTCCCAAGGGTCTCCTGCAGAAGTGAATAAGTCAAGAGTTTGTGCATGCAAACATGCACAGGCTAAGCAGGGATCCCAGCTGCCATCCTTGGGCAATGGGAATGGTGAAGGTTATTCAGGAGGCCTTATTACAGCCAAGATCTCCCTAGTCTGGGTCAAACAAGTCCTCAGGAGCGCAGACATCATGAGCACATCCACATGCCAGCATCTGGCTACAGAGCAAGGCAAAACTCATAAAGGTGATGCCTGCTGAGCTTGTTGGCCATTGCATTTCATTACACCCACCCTCCTTTTCTTCAAAGAATGGTTTTAGCAAGGGGTTATTCAGTACACAAAGGCCCTTCTGGGCCAACATTAGTTCACTGAGTCATTGGATGGAAAGCAAATCTGTGGCAGCAAGAGATAAGGGAGTGAGCTGCAAGCTCTTGCATAAGGTGTGCGTTTCCCAATGATGACTGGCAGAAAGCTGCCAGCTTTTGTACTCGAAATGAAAATCCCTTGGAGGAGATGAGACATGCCTGTGAGATGTTCTTGTTGACTTCTCCTTCAGCTCCTCCAGCTGGCAAACTGGTTCTGAAGCAGGACCATGGAAATAGGGCAGTGGCAGTGCTCACAACAAATGCTCCTTTTGCATGGAGCACTGTCGAACAGACACCTTTGCTCATGCTTTCCCAAAAAAGACAGATTTACCACCCACACCTCTCAGACAAATCCTGTGTTCAGGAGATCCCCACTAATTACCAACGCAAACAGGCTTTTCTCTGGGACCTGCACAAGAGCAGGTAGGTAATCACAGGTCACGCTATTCTCATGAATATCAGGCACGAAGCTCTTACTAACACAAATCTCATGCCTAAGAAAAAAACAAAAGACAAGAGATTTGGGCAAAATGGTCTCACAGTTGGTCCTGGCAAGCCTTAGGGAAAGTTGAGTAACCCAGATTCCCCATCTGACACACAGGGTGATGCCTTGCAAGGCTTTTTGGCACCATGGGCAGCTCGCAATGGCCATGATGTACACGGCAGGGGTCCCTCCCTCAATGGAGTTAAGGAGGATGGAGATGGCAGGCATTTGGCTCAAACGCCTCCATGCTCTGACTGGAGAACCTTGTGAATTTGGGTAATGTGGATCCCCTGCTGTGCACTGCACAAAGACCAGGGCAGCTAATACTGTTTTTCCTAGATGGAGAAAGTCACTGGGACTGGAGGTTGGCCTGTCACAAGCAGTCCCCTTCCCCACAGTATCTTTGTGCCTTGGAAGTATTGCCAGGATGGAACTGTGCCATGGGCTGACCGAAGAGAATCACAGCAGCAGGATGGAGGTACAGCTACACTGGAGTCACCCACCTTCCTCTGGGCCCAGATATGCCTCAAGTTGCCCACTGGAGTCAGGTTAAAGCATGGGAAGATCTTGGAGGCCAGCCCATGCTGTGAGGCCAAAATTGCTTTCTGCATGGAAACAGCTTCCCTCCATCCAAAGACCCTGCCAGAATAAACCGCTTTTCCCTCCCGTACCCCAGGAACTGACTAAGGCATAGCAGTCTAACTAAGGCATGGCAACAAAAAGCGATATGTGTGTATATCTGGGTGAATGTAGCAATAACATTCTATGATTCTGTGACATTCACACTTACTGTTGCCACAATAAAGTATTTTCCATTATCTCTATTAGTTACTACAAATGTTAGGGTGTTTGCAGGGCTCTGACGTTCAGACACAAGTTCACACACATGATGAAGCCATTATGGAAATGGTCCACGCTGCATAACAGCGGAGTCCATGAGCTTGACTGGTCCAACTCCTCCAACAGACCTCTGGTTTTAACACCACACCTGATGCTGAGAAAATGGAGGACACTCTTCACAAAATAAATCACGTGCCAGGTTTTGACCAGAGCAGAAGCATCTACTGCTGAGCAGAGGCAAGGAGCACTGCTGAACAAGTCTGGTGATGCCCAGCTGTGGGGCTGGAGTCAGGCAGGAAAGGCTGCACCACTGGTCTTGCTGCTCTCCTGCAAGGGTCCTCTTCAGTCAAAGTTAATGATGTGCTGCAAGGCAAGTGAGGGTAATGCCTTCTTGCAGCCATCAGACATAGGCAGCCACGGACAGAGTAGGCAGATCACAGATGTAACGTGGGAACACTCACCCCTCCTTCTTCAGGTCAGCCAGGCACTCTTTGCACCCTCAATTTGATGTGCACCCTCCTGGCTCTGCTTGTGGGCTTGGGTGCTTCTCACATCAAAATGATCAAAGAGGGGAATAAATAGCTACAATAACTTACGAAAGATCAGCTCATCTCACTAAGTACAAACACTCTCTACTCATCCAGATGCATCTTGTAACCTGCAAGGAGGAACTGAAAAGAGATCCTCCTGCAATGTTTAAGCCTACATATAACAAGCATGTTGCCCTGGCCAAAACCACCTTCTGCATAGCTGGGTATGAATGCTGCTATCTGCCAATCCATCACACATAGCCCAGATCTCTCATGGGCCATGAGGAGCTCTCAAATTAGGGAGAGTGGCAGTATCAGGTCTCTCTCCTCTTTAGTCCAGCATGGCAGGGAAGATTACAGCAAGAAAACTGGGGGAAGAATGAGTTCAAGGAGCATTTGGACAACACTCCAAGACACAGAGTTTGAAATTTTTTTGGTCCTGTGTGTAGCCAGGAATCGGACTCAATGAGCCTTGTAGGCCCCCTCCAACTTGCAGCAGTCTGTGATTCTGTGAGTCAAGGAGAGTCACCTGAACCCCATGGGAAGTGCCGAGGTGGGGAGGGTGCCCGGTGAAGTTGGTGGTCTCATGTCTTTCTTCCACCAACCACACTGCTGAAGAAAGGAACGTCTTTTGGATCACCTGGGGAGAAGCAGTGTGGCAATGAGGCAGCAAGATGAAGCAATGATGTGGGCAGTACAAGGCATGAGCAGGAAAACCTGCTCAAGGACCAGATTCCTCAGTCCAGCCTAGGGGACCCAGAGACATCCAATTCCTGGCATTACTGTCACTGACCCCTGCAGAGCAAACACTGTCACACAGAGATCTGTCTAGAACCATCAGCGCTGACCTCCAGCATCATCTAGATCAAAAAGCTGTACAGCCAGCATTTCCTGCCCAAACCTCTACTTTCTGCTTGGCCAAGACGGTCTTACTTGCTTTCAGACCAACAAGAGACCTTGTTTGAAAGGCCACATCTCCCGTGGCTGTGCTGGACATGGAGGTTGCCGCCAGCTGACATGGCGTACAGTGCACTGAGACCAGTTCTGCCTGACCAACACGTGCTGGGGCATCTCCCCCCCCACCATACACAGGCTTCCACACCCCTAGTGTGCAAGATGCTCAGAAAGAGAGTAGAGAAAAGCAGGAGAGGGTCTTCAGCTATCTTAAAAGGGATCTGCATGAATCAGACCTGCTAAGGGTTTGGCCTTAGAAGTGCAATGCAATTATTTATCAGCCAGCACAAGCAGAGAGAAGATAGCTAGGAGCTCTCCAGTTAAGTGCTAGCATGCTCACCATCTTGAAAAAGAGCCTAAAGAGCCTCTGCTCAAAGTCCCTGTGGTTCCCTAGGAAGTCCCCTCCATGGTCCTGACCTGCAACAAACTCACTAAGTCCCTGAGCTTTTCCCTTTAGGGAAAATGCAATTGGGATAGCGCAGGGTAAGAAGCAGCCTACAAGGACTACGCAATCCAAAGTTCAGCCCCAGAAGAACAAACAGCAGAGAACAGCTGGTGGCATACATGGTCCCCAGCTGCATGCTTTGTGTGACGTTCAACAACATCCCTTTGACACCCTAACTTCATTAGGGTCAGAACAAATCTGCACATAGAACACAGGTAGTATTCATGTGTCCACTGAGAAATCGTTCTGTGGTGAAATCCTGTATGAAGTAAAGATGACCAGAGGAACTTATCACACTACAGCCACACATGCACCACAAGAATACAAAACTACCCTTGGAGCAGCCCACATCCATTGTGCTCTCCAGAGAGAAGGTTCCACCCATTCTGCCTTTCCCAGCCTCTCCCTGCTGTCCCATAAGATGCAGCAGGATGCAGAAGTAAGTCACCATGACTATTGGTGTCAGTGGGACCCACGAGACGCAGGGGTCCTGCTCACACCCCAGGACCAGGATACACTCACCGAGACCCCAGAAGGATGGGGACAGGCAGGTGCTGACCTCCAGCCCGCCCAGCTGCTTCACCACCTGGGATGACATTGATCTGCAGAGTGTTCAAGGTGTGAGCTCAGTGGGCACAACTTGTGCGTAAGTTTCTCCTCTTCAGGACTTTTGTGGGTAATGCACACTCAGCCTGTCCTTGTGGAGCCCGAGTTTAACTGGGGATGGGCAAATGCTACAGAAGATACAATGAAAGTAGTATGAGGAAAGCAGAAATTGCAAGCTCTCTGCTTCTCTTTCAGCTAATCTATGTCCACCAAGCAGCTGCCACTGTGTGGCTGCTTGCCTGGCCCGAATTCAAGTTTTCTTGGTAATTTGGCACCAGTATATTGTAAACTCAATTTGGGGGCAAGCAAAGCAGGTGTTAGGGTGCCCCACTTGCACAAAGCCACGTCAGCAGCTGCTCAGGAGAGTCTGTGTGTTGCTGGCTGATAGTTTATCTTAGAGAGTTCCTGAGCACCAGCAGTCCCGCACCCCAGGAACAAAGCCCTCTTGGCTGCTGCAAATGGCACTGTGTGTGTGCAGCAGCAATGATAGTGAGTTAAATATTGTCATGCCATGGAATGAGCTGTTTGTGAAACTCTGCATTGTTCTTCCCATACTGCAAATCTCTCATCCAGCTTCAGATCCTTTTCTAGAGAGGACAAGTGGCTTGAACCATTTCCCCACTGCCTGGTGCTTGCTATGTGGCTCACCCAAGCCTCGCAGCACCAGCTGAGATAGAAAGATAAAGACAAGTGTGTCCCACCACTGCTAGACCCTTGCTATGCTACATTTTTATGGTGCTTGTCACAAACAGGTTGAAAAAAGGACTCAGCAAGTCTTCTTGGTGTGACTCAGCAAAGGCAAGACCAGCAGCCATCCTGTGATTCTGCTCCTCTTGCGCTGGGTGACGAGTTTACTCCACAGTGGGTCATTCTAGGACTTTTCACCACAGCAGAACTGGGAAGTGCCACCTAATCTCTCCCCCAAGACCCCACAATCCTCCCAGGGCACCCCTTTCTCACACCCCTCCAGTTGCCATGTCTGATGGTGATGGGAAAGGTGCAGGCATACCTACCTCAGTACAAGAGACATAGGCTTATCCTGAGGAAGAAAGAGACACGTCGGTTCTATTCTGAAGGGCACAGAGAAAAGAGAGATCCATGAAAAGAAGGGACCAGGCCCAGGTCCTGTGCTACCAGCTGCAAGACATGGAGGAGGTTATCCCTTCAGAAGCCCCAGGTTGACACAGGAGGGAGCATGAGATTCATTTGCCCATTATTCCACCTGGCTGAGCATTTAGGAAAGCTAATCCCCATCGACAAGATGTAACAAGAGCTGGCTCGCCATGTGCTGCAGGATGACCTTCACACCAGTTCTACAAGTCCTGATCCCACTGGGTGCAGAAAGCCAGCATGATCTGCTACATCCCCTGTGTTTGGTGCAGTGCCCTTATCTCAGGACCAGGTCTGCAGTTGCCTGGTGGCACTACAGAGAAGCTGTAGGATGTCCTTCCAGCTGTGCTCTGTAACACTGCCACAGCAGAGTCACCAGTGCTCTGGAGGGAAGAGACCCAAAACAATGCTCAGTGGGAGAGTGGAGCAAAGGGGAGATGCAGGCCAAGTAGCATCCCACGTTATTCTTCTGTGAGATCCCACTGCAGTGCCTCCAGCCACGCACAGCACCTCCCCACCATGCTCATTTTGCTTCTAGTGGTTTTGAGAAACTCAATTTCATCCTGCTCTAGCATACAGACAGGATGCCAGATTGCTAGCCCCTGCCCAGATGTCTCCAGCTTCTGGATGAAACACTTGTCTATCCCTCACCCACAATCCACAATAAAGCTCATGAAATTCTAACCAGCCTCGTGGCCATCTGTGCACAGACTGACCCCATTCCTAGAGTAAAATCCACTGGACCTTCAAAACTGGGGTGGCCCCATCTACCACAGCCCTTCAGCAGCTGATACAGCGCCTGGGAACTGACAGAGCAGTAGCAGTCAGCACCGTGCAAAACCACATAGGCTTGCTAACCACTGCCACATGCCAGAGCCACTGGGCTATTAACACTCCCAGGAAGCAGCCACCTGGGCCAGGAAAGAAGGTTCAGGTTCAGAATATCTTCCTAAGAATGGAATGTTATCAAACAAGCCAGCCCCAAGCTGCTATAGGTTGCTGCACTCCTGGGCCTGTTCCTGTTTCATTTCTTATGCCCAAAACCAGACAACCGCTCTTTCCCAAGCCAGCTATGGCAACTAGGCTAAGTAGTTTCAAGAACAACCAGTGATTTTGGCAAAATGTTCCTTGCAAGTGCCTTTATTTCAAGGCCTCTCATTGTCCTGCAGTCAGCCATAGAGACCTGCACCACTTTCAGAAAAATCTCAGCTGCCCAGACCAGCAAGAGCTGACCAGTACAGCAGACCCACAAACCCAAGCAGTCAAACTGCTTGGATGATCTCATCATCTTTCCAATCAGACACCCCACTTCCAGCTGTATCTTGTCAGCTTGTTTCCCCAGTTTTGTTTGAAAAATCCTGTGATAGCAGCTCAAAGCTATGAGGGACACTGGGCAAACAGGGGCTTGCTGCAAGCAGAAAGGTTCTGCCCCGCATCCTCTCATTGAAACCAACACCGGTTGCCTCCCAACAACTGCTTTTTTGTAGCATATACTTGGCAAAACATGAGTTGACCCTTTTAGCCTGAAGCTCAGATAGAGGCCAGGTAAGACACATCAGCTTTTGGCAATGTATGCTAGAAAGCAGATACTACTGAGACTTGTCTCAGCTGACCTCATCCACTCGCTAAACGTACCAACATCCCCTCATCACAGCCTAGCCTGGCATTCGGAAGCATGTCCCCTTTTGTTCTCAGCCACCACGCACAAGACTCTCAGAGAAGAACTTCTAAGGTTTCCTATCATTTTTCAGAATTAACATGGCAGCAATGCCTGCACACTCAGTGCCAGAGTAGTGACAGCGCCTTAAAACCCACTGCCATCAACTTAAGCTCCAGCACTTCCCTCCTTCTAGTCCTGCCTCTTGCACCATCCCATGGCTCTCAAAGGGCAGCTCTGTATGCAGCTCTTGTTTGTCAGTGGACCACAAGTAAGCAAACACAGACAAACTTGCAAGCAATTGAGTGCCCACTCACTGGAAGTGGAAACCCAGAACAGTTTGTCATCAAGCACACTCTGAGTAACCCAGGCCCTACCCCAGCTTTCACAACAACAATTTATCAGGACAAACCAAGAGCTGTAAATCAGGCAACAGGAGTCTGGGAGACCTCACTTGTCCTCTCTTATGTTTGTGTTGCCTAAGAGATCAGAGAGCATCAACTGCAGTCCCTAAAAATACCACAGAAAACGATGCCATGGCCTCAAGATCCTTTGGCTTCACTGGTTCCTTCCAGGTTATCTCCTTTAGGAAACATCTGAGTTTCCAGAAACTTCAGAGCTGGTTTGGTCAAGTAAATGAGCCTACCTCAAGAAAGACTGCCACCCTGGCAAGCAAACAACCTCTCACTCACCCCATTATCCCAAGACATGCTTCTCAGCATCATCTCCCAAGCTGAGGCTGATCCAGTGCACCATATCTCCTAGTCCACTTCTGCACCCAGCGGGTTTTGGTATCAAAATCCTCTCATGAAAATCTAGCTCTTGAAGCAAGAGTGCCAATCAGATCAGGGCATGGAGGCCATAACAACAATGTAGGGGATTCATCTTAACCTTGCACATTCCTCTCTTCCCTTCCCACTTCTCTTACACGAGTTTTTTACAGAACAATGGTCTGTTCAGCAAAGCCACCATCACCCCCTTACTGTCACACAATGATCATCTAAGCACTCCAGCTTGACAGTGTTCCAGGTTGTCACTGTCCACCATCACTGGCCAACAAGACTAACTCTAGCTGGTGACATGATCCAAAGCATTTGCAATGTTTGATTGTGCAAACATGATAATGGCTTTTAAATACTTGCATACTGCAGGATTTGGGACATTGAAGACTTCCTTCTTCCTCTAAAAGAGGAGGCAGGAGCCCATAGATCAGTCACTGGTCTGGCAACATGAGAAACACAGCTACTTGGGATAATGCATGTACTTGAGTAGTTTCTGCTCAAAGATGGATCCAAGTAATGACAGCTGGGCCAGCAGTGACCAGTGTTGCTTATCTTAAACGTTTTGATGCCTCTATTGAAATACCCATGTCAGCCACCAAAATGGACATTCAAAGCAGCAGCCATCTGCACAGGCCTGACCTCAGCTCACAGCTGGCTGCTGTGGCATAAGCTTGTGAAATACTAGCACGCTGGTACTTGCATGAGGGATTGGTTACGAGTGAGTTCACTCATCATCAGTTAACTTGGCATCATTATTTTTATAGGAGGCTAGTCTGGACACTTCCCAGCCCTTTGCTGCACGCTGCAAACAGCATGCTCTATCCAACAACAAAGAGGGCAGAATATGGCCATGCAGTCAAAGATTTTACATCTTTCTAAAAGCAAAAAAGGAATGGAGTATTAAAACAACATCAGACATGGTAACACTAGGATATGAAAGGAAGAGGTGCTGCAGAGCTTCCTTTACAGGTTATATATTTTACATATCTCACAAACTGCTATGATGGGGAGGCCAGGATAGGGAGGACTACAGAACGGTCCAGCTGCAAAAGCTAAAAGCATCTCTTCATGGCAGGGAAATAAGCTAGCAAGCAGCAGCACTTCCTCACACCCATTCTGTGACACCCCAGGAAAGGAAGGAAGCAGAAATTTCCATTTGGGGCAGAAGGTTTGAAGGAACTCTGCTCCCCTACAAGTGAACATGGTCTACACCACATGCCTTTGGGCCTTAAGGAAAAGCATCAACAGATTCAAAGAGAGTGCCCCAGTTCCAGACTATTCACATCTAAAACATACAGTAAGTGGAAAAGCAAGAGTATAACAGAGCACACAGGGAAGCTAACTTCAGCACACGCAACCAGTGCAACAACTTGAGTGCTGTCCAACTTTTGTTGGCAAACTTACAGGATCACAGTGTCAAACTATACATTTGGAACAAAGGCATACAGGCACAAAAAGTAGAAATAATCTGAGTACTCAGGAAGATTAGCCATTGCTATAGGCAGACTGGGCAATAAAACACGTAGAGGATGATAAAACAAGATAAAGAAGGTTTAGAGATTAGTTATTCACTGCTTCTGAAACCTGTTGAAGTCACTGCCTGGATTATGTTTGCTAATGGATTTGTCATCAGTATCTTAACTACAGGGGTCACAGTAGCAACAGAAAGTGCCACTTTGTTCTCAGATTTGATGCGTGCTTGGTACACTAAGTACTTTGGGTGTTTTCAGTTTAGATGTTCTCACAAAGATCTTGCAGGTATTAGATGTACAAAGGCACTGGAATGGCTGCCAGTGGAGCTGATGGAGTTTCCATCTGTAGTAGTGTTCAAAAGGTGTCTGGATGAGGAGCTATGAGATATGGCTTAGTGCTTGTGGTAGCACTATGGTAGCAATGGTAGTGGGAGGACAGTTGGACTAGATTTCCAACCTTACAATTCTGTGATTCTACGGAAGGTTTTCACCCACAGCCTCTCTCAGCTGCTGGCACAAGGAAGAGAGAAAAATGCTTTTTGGATGCTACACATAAGTATCTAGGTCCCATATGACACACTATGCCACCAAACACTGGGCCAATGGGCGCTAGCTATGCAATATCAGCCCCGTATCCCATTCCCGACATGGCCTGCTTTGAAACGCTTCAGAGAAAGCACTTGGAAAACAAAAAAAAGAAGAAAAAAAAACACCTGCAAGTCTTCCCCACAAAGCTTCAGACTCACTTCTCGTAGCTGGAAAGGCTGGTAGGTCTTGAAAAAACAGATTTAGCATCCCACCCAAATGCTTCTTTATCAAGCAACAACTCTCTACAATTATCAGACTACATGAACACCCACTTGGCTTCCCAAGTTTGATCTATTTTTGGTTTCAGCAATAGCTGCTATCACCAAGTCGGTTTCCTTTACCCTACATTTAACTCATACACGTGAACTGACACATGTGATCGCTCTTCTCTGTTCACTGCATGTGCTACCTAAATCAAAAGAGGCAGATGGGACTAGTTCACTCTCTTATTTATTTTTCCCCATAAGAAGTCCACGTGATAATTTCAGCCAGGGGCTTGGAAGGCACCTCTGGAAATCATCCAGTCCAACACCCCCTGCTCCTCAGGGCTCCACCTGCTTTTCTCCTTCATCAGATACTTATACGTATTGGTAAGATAACCCTGAGCTCTCTTGTCCAGGCCGGACAGTCCCAGTTCATACAGCTTCCTTGTATAACTGACATTTCAACTCCTTTATTATCTTCACTGGAAGCCACCTGCGTGGCTGGAAGCCTTCCCAGGACCCACCCCAGCATTTCCATCTCTTTTTACTGGGGTGCCCAGCACTGGACACAGCACACCAGTTGACTGTCATCAGAGCTGAGTAGAAGGGAATAACCTGCTTAGTTTTTATTGTTGGCTTCTTTAGATTTGCTAGCTATTTGCGCAACAGAAGATGCTATGATCTAGGAAGCTGCCTTCCTATTGCACACTACAGCCAGAATTTTCAGGCCTTGATGTATTCTTACAAACACAGCTATGAACACAGTTTCCTGTTATGAAAAGAAACACTTTCAAAAAACTTATTCCATCTTTATATTTTCTTCAAAATAAAAAGATAATTGCATTCTTAAAAACAATAAAGGTCCCATCACTTTTCTGGACAAGGAAAACCAAGTTAAATACAGTCAGATACACAATTCTGGGATTTGAAAAGCCAAAAGCCTTTCCTGGGACTGTCATATAAAATCAAATGGCTCCAGAGTGAACAAAATCTGCTTCAGGACAAGTCCTTCTCATGCTTCTTAATGGCCTCAGACAGTCCATTTCTCTGTATGCGCTTCCACTCTTTTGACCAGGCCTTCTCCCAAAACCTCAAAGTCCTCCAGAATTGCTTCTATGTTGGGAACACAAACCAGCTCATTGTTCAGAGTTGTCACTGTTCGGCCTTTCATATTGGAGACCTGCAGGGCATAAACAAACATTATACAAATGGCAACACCAGTTCAGAGCTGCTTTGCAACCTTTACAAGCCCTAAACAACTGATGTAAATTGCTCTTCTGCCTTGTTACATACAACCCCCACCACACCTCTTTACCATTTCTTGATACCGTCACTGCTCAGTGCCACTGGAGCTGCAGCGCAAAGACTGCAAGGGAAGAAGAGAAACAACTGCCAGAGCATGATGAAGATGGGAAAAAAAGTACACAGGCACATGGAGAAGCCTGTGTAAACAGGACAGAGAACAGCAAAGGCCAGGCACCAGACCGTGACCAAGGATTAGGAGCTGGCTGGGCTCTGCTCTGTAGCTGGATGTCAAAACCTTGACTTCAAAGAGATTGCCAGCTCCACTAGGATAAGGAAAAAGAAGAAAAAAAAACAAAAAAACACACCTCAGGTCTAACCAAACTATACTCAACACAGATGCCAGCATCTCCTCCTATTATTTCACCACCATGAACAACCAGGTTTCACAACTCCAGCTAGGCTGAATGGCCAATGCCCCCTAGCCATGAAGAGGGGAGATAAATCATCCAGAGACTAACAGCAGAAGAACCTGGGCTGCCAACTCCATACTGTGAATCACTACTCAGTTTCTTTGCGTCTTTCTTTCATAGAAAGCACCGTGAATCACTTCAACATGTCTCACACCTAGTTTAATTACCCTCTAGAGATCACCAACCCACACAGCATGGATGGAATGCATCTCCGTAGATTTACAGGACTTGAGCACTTTAAAGCTGGACTTGATGCCTTAACATCCTGCAGACCAGATATTTCTATTAAGAGACATCCACAACCATGAGAACGGGTCAGCCTGCTACACAGAGCAAACATTTTTAGCAAACAATGCATTGCCCATCTCCCAGAAGGAGACCAGAGAAGAGCACCTGGGACAGTGCATTCTGTTTTGACACAGTGATCACAGTGCTAGGGCTTGTCCAAGAACATAAGTTTGTTCCCCTTTGACTCTGTTGATGATTGTGGGGAAGCTGTGGCCACATCCCTGTCCTGGTTTCACTTTTCCTAAGGCATGGACAGAAGTATTTGTTGTATTTCTAAAATGGCTTTGGGACTGATGAGAATTACACAGTAACTGCAGGAAAAAGCGACTCAAGCTTTCAGGGTATGAAGGCAACGTGCCTTTAGCAGAATCAAAAACTTACCTTAAAAGGCTGAGGCTGAAAGCTCAAAGGTTTCCACAAAACTGCAATCACTTCCCCACCATGCTTGTCATAGAAGAATAAGGCGAGATCACTGAAGGCTTCCTGGGGTGAAAACAAAAAGGTTGTGTCAGCCCACAGAACCTCTGCTTGAGCCAGGACCACGGAGACAACATTTCCAGTGGATTAACAAGAAGAAAAACAGCATAATGACAAAACGTAAATGCCTCCTGTGCCTCTATTCCCTCTGTCTTGATGTTCAGAGCCTCCAAGTTTTGCATGAGGATCTGACTGCTGACTACCTCTTGCTGTCCCAGACGGCCACCACCTCCCATAGGTCTGCAAGAACACTCAGAAAATGGAACCAAACCTAGAAAGTTGGATCACTTTGGCAGAACACATTCTTCATCAGTGTCCCCTTGTCAGCTAGATTTGGCACTATTAAGCCTTCCAGTCCTGAGGTCCAATTGCTGTGTCCGAGACATCACAGTACATCAGATGGTATGGGGCAGGTCCTGTCCAGCAGGCAACCCGGACACACACAGTAAGTTCCACTAGAAGGTCTTTGCTACTAGAAGGCAGCAAAGATATACCCCAGACAAACCAAGGACTTATCACCAAAGGGCAAAATCTAGAGTTCTGCAATCTGTGCAACTAAAGATGGACATCAAAAATCCATCTACAGGACAAATCCCACATGTGCTGTCAACACTAGCAAAGAATAGATCCCAAAGAATATTTAACAGCAGAAACCTGAAGTAATTCAAAGCCCCAAGAGCTGCAAATGTGGCAAGATGGGGGTCTTCCAAGAAACAAGCAATAAGACAAGCCAGAACAGCCTCAAGTTGCATCAGCAGAAGTGCAGATTGTATATTAGATAGAATTTCTTCTCAGAAAGAGTGGCTAGGCATTGAAACAGGTTGTCTAGGGAAGTAGTGGAATCACTACCCCAAGAGGCATTTAAAGAAAAGACAGATGTAATACTTACAGACATGATTTAGTAGGCAATATTGGTAATAGGTAGATGGTTGGACTAAATGATCTTATAGGTCTTTTCTAACCTTAATGATTCTATGATTTCTATGAAAAACAATAGACACTCAATGGAGGCACTGCAGGAACCTGCTCTTCTTGCCCCTGTGTTTCAGTAGCTGTGTCAGTGAGTAACCTGTTATGATGGTGCTCAGTGGGAAAGCTCAGAAAGCCCACAGTCTTGTTTCCCTCTAGCCCACACAGGCTGGATTTCCAGCGCTGCAAAGAGCTAGAGGATGAGCATTACAGCAGAATTAAACAAAACCATTTGAAAGCAGCTTCAAATCCAAAAGGCTTGCTCAACAGCTCAGCACTCAACGTGCTGGTACCTGGAGATACACATCGCAATCACCAAAAAGCTGACCAAAACAGCCACAAATCTTCACACAAATCACACAGAATGGCCTGAGTTGGTAAGGATCTCAAGGATCGCCAAGCTTCAACCCCCTGCCGCAGGCAGTGCCACCAACCTCCCCATTTAATGCTAGACCAGGCTGCCCAGGGCCCCACACAACCTGGCCCTGAACACCTCCAGGGATGAAGCATCCACAATCTCTCTGGGCAGCTTGTTCCAGCACCTCACCACTCTTTCTGTAAAGAACTTCTCCCTGGCATCCAACTTCCCTCCTTCAACTTAAAACCATTTCCCCTTGTCCTGCAGTTATCTCCCCTTTCAAAGAGTTGATTCCCCTCCTGTTTGTAGGCTCCTTGTACTGAAAGGCTGCAATGAGGTCACCCCGCAGCCTTCTTTTCTCCAGGCTGAACAAGCCCAGCTCCCTCAGCTTGTCTTTCCAGACCCCTCACCAGTTTCGCTGCCCTTCTCTGGACACATTCCAGGGCCCCAGTGTCTTTGTTGCAGTGAGGGGACCAAAACTGAACACAGTAGTTGAGGTGCAGCCTCACCGGTGCTGAGTACAGGGAGATGATCACCTCCCTGCTCCTGCTGGCCACACCATTTCCAATGCAGGCCAGGATGCTGTTGGCCCTCTTGGCCACTTAGGCACACTGTTGGTTCACGTTCAGCTGAGCATCAACCAACACCCCCAGGTCCCTTTGCTCTTCAGTCATCCAGCCACTTGTCCCCAAGCCTACAGCGCTGCATGGGGTTGTTGAGGCCAAAGTGCAGCACCCAGCACTTGGCCTTGTTGAACCTCATCCCAGCGATCCCAGCTTAGCCAGATCCCTCTGAAGGGCCTCCCTAACCTTAGGCAGATCAACATCACTCCCAACTTGGTGCCGTTTGCAAACTTACTGAGGGTGCACTCAATGCCCTCGTCTAGGTCATCAATAAAGATATTACACAAGATGGCCCCAGTACCGAGCCCTGGGGGACACCACTTGAAACGGGTCGCCAGCTGGACTTCACACCATTAAGCACTACCTGTCTGGCACGGCCCTCTAGCCAGTTCCTTACCCAAAGAAGGGTATATCTGTCCAGGCCATGGACAGCCAGTTTCCCCAGAAGAATCCTGGGATGTCTCCAGATAACCAGGAGTGCTAGTAGATGGCTGAGAGCAGCTCAGCAATCACTCCCAACAGCTCCCTCAGCAATCTAGCATGAAGCCCATCCAGTCCCGTGGACTTGTGACAGTCCAGATGGAGAAGGAGCTCTCTGTCTCCACCTGAATCATCAGGGGTGTATTCTGCGTAGCATTCCAGACTTCCAGATCAGGGCGTAAAGTGCCTCAAGGATAAGTGACCTGCCTATTAAAGGCAGATGTAAAGAAGGCGTTGAGGACCCCAGCCTTTTCCTTATTCTCAGTGGTCACATTCCCCACTGCATCAAGTAAAGAATGGAAAATATGATGAGGGCAATATGATTAGGTCAGCAGGCTGGGATGATCTAGAGAGCTGCCAGCTCATCCTACTCCACAGGATTTTCATGGAGGCAAAGCTGGTCAGAGCATTAATGACCAAACCAGCATGAAAAACCACTGTCTATAAATACATTGACAATGAGGCAAACCTGCCCTGGTGCTTCTCACCTGAGACTAATGGGCAGTGCTCAACACCTAGTCTGAAAACTCCTTTCCCAGCTGGCAAATTCCTAGTTATGGCAAAAAGCAATGGCAAGAGGGAAGGAAAGCGCAGCAAAAGCAAATCACTGGGCACAAAGACTGCCATCATGAAGGTTTCTTCATCAGAGGGGACCAGAGCATGTGAGAGCCTTAAAAAGGACCATTAATCTACCATGTGAGGTCTCAAGTGCCACATGTTGCTATGAGAAAGATGTTTTTACAAGCATATCTTGTTGGACAGAAGCCAGGAGCACTTGCAGGAAGGGAGCCCTCCCAGGCTCAGCTCATTTCCCGGTAAAACTGTTCCTCTGCCTGATGCTCAGCACCTTTCATATAAACAGGAGGGAGCAGAGGACAGACATGAGAACAATTCAAAACCCCAGCAGAAAGCAAGCTCCTGCACTTCTGTCACTGACAGCACTGTCCACAAGACAGTACTTCAAGTCAGCTTCACCAAACTGCAGAGATGCAACTGAACTTCTGGAAAACTGCAGCATTAAGATCTGGTGTATTAGTCAACAAGTCAACACATTTCTGTTTGTTCAGAGGCTTGAGGAATAAAAGCAAACAGAATTCGCTTCTTTTCCATTTCCCATGCTCTATGCCTGGTGCCACTAAGCTTGCTTCTGCTTCCAAACACCTTTCTCAAGCGAAAGTTAAAAAAAAAAAAAAAAAAAATCCAAACAAAACAGCCAGAAAATGGTAGGGAACACATCTAAACCCATGGTTCCTTCCCAAGCTGCTCTATCTTCGGTTACAGTTCAGTTTTAATGGCCCTGCTTAGAGAGATCCCTACCATCAAACCCTACAGCCAGTTTCCTACTTGCAGAGGTAAGAAGGAGCCTCACCATCTGGGAAAAGGCAAGCAGTGCCTAGAAGATTAAACTCCCTGCAGTCTGCAGGGAGCTACCTGGGCAGAAGGACTGAAGGGACAAAGAAAGGTGGCGAGTAAAACAATATCCCCACCTAAAATGGGATTACTGAATTTAGCCTTTCAGGCTGAAGCATGGATTTTACAATGAGTTAAGAACTTATACCAGTTAAGCAGCTACATTACTGTTGTTTAGAGGCGAGTGGGCTTTTTTTTTTCCAGCTAATCATTTATCCATTCATTTTTTCACTGTTCCTACTTAAACCTGGAAATTGAGCTCTTATTGCACCACATCTGTTACAAGAACAGGAACTGTCTGGAGAGACCTCAGAAATGGGTCTGGCTGTTCTTGTTGGTGCAAGACAATTCTAAAAGCAAACATATTCATCAACATTTCCTCAGGGCTCAGGACATTTTAAGTGCTCTCAATCAGACACCTGACAGTATAAAACTATTAAAAGTTACTTACTTCCAGCAAACAACCACACACGTGGTTAACACTTACAAGTTCTTGGTTTATTCAGCCCATCCAAACTGTTCTACCTCTTACTGGCTCACCAGAGCCACACAAGAATCCTGCTACTAAGGATTCATTTCAGTGAAAAACTAGTATGATAAGAAAGGAGGGGAAAATAAACCACCAAGAAAAAAAAAGGTAAAGAAAGTGAGAAAAGCAACCCTACACCTATGATCTCCTAGTTCTGTCAGTAAATACGCCTTGTCCAACAATACATGAGACAGAAGTCTTCAGCTTTTTTTCTAAGGCATGAAGTAAGGCATTACCAAGACAGAAATGCAAGCAGAACTACCTCCTGATCTCACCCAAGCAGCAGAGGAGTAGATGCTTCAATACACATCTGCACACTCATGTGCACACACTTCTGACTACAGGCACTGTGGTAAGGCTGATAGCTGCTTTGCAGCTGTAGAAGCAGAGAATTTCCTGCCACCTCTGCCCCTTTGAGGGCAGACATTCAAACACAAAGATTTACTCCATGCCATAAAAGCCAACAGAGCTTTTAAATTTTGCCCTTGCTCTTTGGAAAGACACTATGGAAGGAATCATGCTTGTCAGTCAAAACAGTAAGGGAGCAGTCTGACCTGAAATGATTTCACTGGTTCCAGCTACATCCCATAGCCACAGCTTCTACACTGTACGCAACGCAGAGCTTCTAACATCATTAATTCATTCCTAACAAGCACTAGCAAGATATACATTCCTACACTGTGGGAGGAATAAAGGAAAGGACTGTAAGTCTTCCAAACAGGTCTTGTCTGAAGACGTTAGAAGTACAAAACATTGCCTTAGAGGAAAGGATGTTTACTGTAAAGCAGGAAATATACTCCTGCTCATCCATGCAGAAAAAGATCTCCTCTACACAAGACGGGCAGCTCCTTTGCCATGAGCTCTTTGACAGGCAGGTGCAGCCACAGCAAGCTAAATCTCAATGAAAGAGTGCTTCGCATCCACTGATCTCCTAACACCAATGACCTGGTAAAAAGAGAAAAAACAATTATTTTAACAGCTACGCAGGTACAGAGACTGACAGGGCTCAAGCAGCTTCATCCGGCTTTCCTGTTGATGACAGAACAGCTCGGGATCTTTGTGAGACAGTAACAGACTTTGGATTTGTGAGCTCCCAAAAGCATGCAGACGTGCTAACTGCATCCACAAACTCGCTGGATGCAGGCAGAAAGATTTTATCTTGAAGAACAGAGGACATCCAAGCCATCCTTGAGCAAGAGCTGTGCTTACTGATTCTTCCTATACTACATCTCTAGCAAACTCAGCAGACACAGAGGCAACTCACAGTTCTGCAGCTTGACAGCAGCCACGACAAACCTACAGTCACAACAGGGGGAACATTGGCTGAGTCACCTAAAAACATAATTTTGCTGGAGAATCCCTGTCAGAACATGACTGTAGGTGTTTGATCACCAAACCTGTCCAGACTATGGGCACTGGGTAGTCTGGTTATGGGACAAAGTTCCAGGGAAAGCCTCTTTGTGGGATGTTTGACACCTGCTTTCCTTCAAAAGCAAGTCTGCAGAGCCTTCTCATCTGGACCAACTTCCAGAACAGATCACCTTTTCCATTACATCTGCCTTGGAATTTAAGCATTCGCTATCTGAACGCCATGACAGGACTTTCATCTTTACTCAGAGTCTCTCAGGCATGAGTGCAACTTGATCAGACCATCTCCTGTAGCTCATCTTCTTGAAGAAGAACGAATTGAAGCAGTCAGGGTTTAACGCCTCCCCTCCTTTTATTTCTTCCTCTTAGACTGCTTGGGAAAAGTATGCAGCAATCCAGCTCCAGAGCACTCCTCTTTAGCCTATCCCTTTGATGTGAGAAAAACGGGGCACCTGTGGTGTGCAAACAGAGAGGGCAGACATGGGTCTCCTGGTTACTGGAGAAAGGATGCTGCTTCCTCCTTGCTCCTTTCAGCTTAACGTGTCCAGGCATTTGAAAACCTTTCCATGTGGCTCTCTGAAAAGGACAGATGTTTCTTTTCCACCCATAAAAGAGAACACAATCCCATAGAATTGCTGCATAGCAAATATCTCCCTCTGTTGTTATAAAACCACTACAGCTACGCTGTCAGACACTACTAAACCCCATTGCTCAATTCTGTGGTTTGTGCTATTAAGGCAAAGCAAATTACTCTGAGGCAAAGCCAGCCACTTCTGTGTCCAAATGCTTTCTCACCCAAGTCCCTTGTAAAGATTCACTGTTGTCACTGAGCTGTTCTCACAACCCTTTTCAGTATCTGCATCTTGCTGCATTCATATCAGCCCCAGGGCTCCCAGCCTCCAGGAGAAGGAGAAGCTCAACTGCTTTGAGCAGTAAAAAACAGGGAAGGAAAAACACAAGAAAAAACACAAAGCTATGACAAAGGCCTTGCTTCTAAGCAACATCAGGACCCTGAGACATGGGGCTGGATGATTTCTGACAGGGGAGTGTCTACCAGCTGCTCCCCATCAGCTGCCTGTTGGTGTCTGCACAGAGCAAAATCAGCTTTTGGAGCACTCTGACACAGATAAGCACAGCTGAGTAATCTGAGAGCAAAGGTGTCCAACAACTCCTTCATGTGCAGCTGTTACCTTTGAATTTTCCAGAAAAAATACCAGTTTGCCCAGACAGAGATATTCATCAGCCTGATCAGGTCTGCCTGCTGCTGACCTGGATGCTACAGGAGCAAAGTGAACTGGTATTGCAGGATACCTCCACTAAAATGGCCACAGAGAAACACAGCCTGGTATTCTGCAAAATCAGTGACCAATTCCTGCTCTGTTCCTCCCAAGCACTCTCAAGCTAAAGACAAGAGAATGCATGCTCCTTTTTGGGAATCAAACACTTCTTCCAGTAATGCAACATAACTGTAGCTTTTATCCATGTTTCTTCACTGGGATGTTAGTACATTAGGGCCAGCTATAATTTGCAATCGAAAAAATCAAGCCCTACTCCAAGCCCTACTGTTATCACCTGTATAGGTAATAAAAGGCAGTAAAAATTCACTGTTTGGGTGCCATATTTGACTGGTTCAACTAAGTAGTTTTGTTTTTAACAGGATAATTAAAACTGCTTTCCAAGGAAGTTTTTTCTGCACTTTTCTCTTTCTGGAACCATTACTGACACCTCCTTGAAGACAGCAGGTTGACTAGAAGCACAGAAGCACTGTAACACACCCTGACAAGTTTTCTGACAAGTCTCTTTGTAAAGCCAGATTTGCTGCAAGCCTATTAAAATCCCCCTCAAGGAGCCTGCTTTCCTCATCAGCTTTTCCAGTAGTTACCAATTCCTCTCTAAGTAAGATGTCAGCCTCCTGCCAGGTTTCCATAACAGTCACTTAGCCCTGGACCTCTCCGAAGATGCAGTAGCTCTGGCCCTGTGCACCTGGGCAGCTGCTGAAAGACTCCACTCAACTCTAACACTTTGAGTACGGGATGGAGACAGATGTCAGGATTAAGAAACTTTACCTTCTACCCAGATTCATGCCTCCTTGTCCAAGTTTCACGGTGGTAAGGGAAACTAATTACATGGAGAACAAAAAGGGGAGCCTGGACTGATACTGAGATATTCTCAGATCCAGACATTGGTAGTGGGTGAAATAACAAACAGCTCCCAGTCACTGGGCTTCCTGCTCCATTTCAGAAGTAGTGTACAAAATATTTCTTCCTCTTCTTGTATATCCCGGACCCCAAGAAATCCCCCAGCAGTCTCTACAATCTGAGCTTCCCAACCACCTTCCTTCTTGTAGGCAAGAGACTTCCTATCCAGCTCTGGACACCTGCTTTCCTTTCTCCTCCACATCATTCCACAGAAACAAGCAGTGCCACTTGCAGGGACATTAACGGACAATTATGATGTTTTCCTCAACTTAAAGACACCTTGATTACATTCCTGTCTTTTCCCTCCCCCCTCCCAGACAGCCTCAGTCTGCTGTGGGTAACAGTATGCACACTGTTGTGTCTGACAGTTCTAGTGAAGCCAAAACATACTCACATGGACAGGGCAGAAATCGGTACACAATATGGTTGGCCGACAGCATGGGAGGTAAAGAGGCTGTGCCCAGAGTGAGGAAACCTACAAAGAATCCTTTCCAGTTTTCTCTGGTCATCTCCTAAGCTATCTGATTTAAGGCAAAGAGGGAGTTTGCATGAGAAGGGCCCAGCATTCTCCAACTTCAACAGGAGTTTAAAGTGAAGCAGCTCTGCAGCTTCCTTTTTTGGACCTGCAGGCCTTTCCTGCCACCTCTTTCTGCAGCTGCTGCCACCATCAAACCTGGTAGCAGCAGCAGTGAAACATGCAGTGGCTGTGCAGCATGAGGCAGCCTGGAACAAGCAAATGCCGAACCCTGCAGGTCCAGAAAAATTACAACAGTACCCAAGATCTGTTCTCTTTTGTGGGCACACTTCCTGCTCTGACATGAGCGTGGAGAGAAACTGATACAGAATCTTCAGGCAAGTAAAGCACATGGGAAGGCAGACAAAGCCCTCCCAGCAGCACATGGGAAGGCAGACAAAGCCCTCCCAGCAGCACATGGGAAGGCAGACAAAGCCCTCCCAGCGTGTTAGCTCGGAGAGGGGCAAGAGCCCCTGTAAACCCTCAAACCTGCCAGGAGCTGCAAGAGCACAGCTCAAGTCCGCGGGGCTGACAGACCTAGTTTTGCCTTGCAAAAAGCCACCCCCAGAAAAGTACAGCCCAGTTGTTGTGATGAATTTCAGGAAGCAATGTGCACTGCAAGAAAGGAAATCCTAATTAGATACTAAGAAACAAATTTACAGAACACTGCTGACTAAATATTGGAACAAAAAACTCACGGGAGTGGGAAATTTCCAGACATGGAGATATTCAGCACTCAACAGGACTAGGCTTCCCTGATGGCAAAGCTCAATCTGCTTTCGGTGGGAAACAGGACTGGAGACCTCTGCAGTACCTTCCTGCCAGAATAGCTTATGGTTCTTGTGTTCTAATGCTGCTTAAAACACTCACAACACTGTCATAGGAGACAACAGCAGTTGAAAGTCTAGACAACTTTTGAATCACAGCCTCACCTATCCACATGTTAACACTCAGCTCTGCAAGTAAAGAAATAAATGCCAAAAAGCCACAGGGTGTACATTTGCAGAGCACTGGCTTGGAGATCACCACTGTTACTCAGCATCTTGCACATCTGTTGTGGCCATGTGGTAGAAAAGTGCTGGATTGATGACTTTCAGACACAGATGTTCTCAGTTTACTCCTTTCACCAACTTCCTCTGCCATCACACACATAACGAAGCCTGGACAAAGCAACCTGTGATCAGTATTCACCCTCTATGGTTCATGCAACCACTGGATTTACAGCAGTAGGCTTACTGTTACCATACCACGATTATCTATGGCAGACACTGCCTTGTACATCACTCTAGAAAACATGGCTAGTTCTGTCTGCAGTGCACTCCAGCTGGAGCAAGAAGCCAGCAAGAATCAATAAATTGAATAGAAAGAAATGGCTTACAAGATACTTATGCACTGAAATTTCATATTCTTCAAAAAAGCTCCAGATGCCTTACATCCAAAGTCATTCTCACAGCAGTAACACTCCTATTTCTAAGGAACAAGTGATACACTCACCAGGTTTTCTGATGAAGAACTGATTGCAGTGTATAAAGAGTAACCATCACAAGCAAAATACAAAGAATCATGAAATGGTATTGTTTGGAAAGAACCTTAAAGTCACCATGGCTAATGACACCTTCCACTGACCAGGTTTCCCAAAGCCCCACCCAACCCTGCCCAGAAGACCTCCAGGGATGGGGCACCCACAGTTTCTCTGTGCAGCCTGTGCCAGCACCTCACCAACCTCTGTGTAAAGAACTTCTTCCTAGTGTCTGATTTAGTCTAGCCTCACCGGAAAGGGCAGGCAATGCCCTAATGCCCTAAACTGCAAAACACAGCTCTCCCTTAGGCAGCCCATGTACAGTCCTAAGGAGCTATGCTTACTCTCAGGTCCTGGAGGTAGCACTGTACAGGGTCATAATCCACCACAGGAAAGAGGACCCTTGCTCCAGCACTGTTCTTCACCACTCCCCGGGAAAATGACTTCACTGGCCGGTCCACACTCTCCAGATGTCGAGGGATCTGATTTGAGTTCAAATGGATGAGGACATCATAGAGGTCCAAAGGAGGGCGGAAGACAATCTGCAGGAAAAAAAAAAAAAAAAAAGACCAGTGCCACTTAATAGAGGACACAAGCAAGCAGGAGCAATGAGAGAGATGTGCCAAGTTATTGTTTGTATTTTATTCCCTTCTCCCTAGAAAGCAGTAAAGTCAAAGCTGAGTTTTTGCAAGAGCATGTCAGAAGATTGCCAAAACATCCTCAAGAAAACATGTCTGTAGTGGACTGATGTGGAGCTCCAATCCAGGCTAAAACACATCCCTGTCCCAGCACAAGCTCTGCTTACACCAGACGGATGTGACCTTCACTCCCCTACACCCCATGCATAATCAAGACACGGTCAATAGAAAGGCAGTATCACCTACAGCCCTCTCCTGGTATACAGGCTGAATGTTTCTTGGACCAGAAAAACACGCTGGGAAGGTTTCACTTTACTCCTGCAGTTCAGCTGTCCAGCAAGCTAAACCCTTTAACAAGGGAGCTGCTCCCTACCCACACCAGACATTTAGACAGAAGGGCTACAGCTTCTACTCCACCAGTCTCCCAGATCTGCAGAAAGAGGTAACCACTATCCCAGGATTACAGGACAGTCCCTAGAGAAGAACGTTCCAAAAGGCCAAGCTGGTCCTCTTCAGTTCTGACCCAAGTCTCCAGGAAAATCACATGAGAGCACAACAGTGGAGTAGGAAATTCAACAAGCTAAAAAAGGTAACCACATTGATGCAGTTTCCCAAAATAAGAGAAGGGAACCGAAAGGATTACAGGAACCAAGCTAAACTTCAGAGGACATAAAGAGACACCTAACAACAGGACAGTCCCATCTGTCCAACAGGCATCACCCCAAATGGCAGTAGCATCTTCCAGCAAGTAAAGAGAGGATGAGAACACGAGCCCTGCTAATAGAAGAGAGCAATTCCAGAAACAAATATTTGGATAGAAGGAATGTGGAATTCTATATACAGCTGTATTAAAACAGAAATCTTAAAATTATCTGTAAATTTTCATAGAAATGATGTGGGGACATGGACAGAGCCACTAGACATTGCTCAGCATGAGTTGGTTTCTAGCCAGGCTGGAGAACACACACAAAGAACACTGACCAGCACCAAATCTCAATGGTGGCCCACCAAGAGTTGCTCTCTCACTCTTTTTAAGTCTGTAGCTTTACTGCATTCCTTGTGAAAGCAAAGAAATGGAGCTCACAAACCCATTTCTGCATCCATGTGAAAACTGGCACATCCTCAAGTGACCCAAACATAAGGGGCAAAAAATAAAATAAAAATAAAATTCAAAAGCCTTGGAGGACCCCATTAGACATATAAGAAACATCTCCAAGTTGCCTTGGAAAGTCTTCTCCCCCTGTCCCAGGCTCACGCTTTGCTTAAAAACAGATTAGCAGCTCTGGAAATCCCAAGTTATCCCCAGGGAACGTGACAGGCCTGGGTGGACAGTGGTACGGACTAGAGAGATAAGGAGGCATTTCACTGCAGTGGCCAAGAGGAAGGGAACGGGATTAAAATCTGAGGACGCCAAGTCAAGGATTGGGGAGAATGCTATGGTCAGGCAACAGGCTGTTTCAGGAACCAAAGCCCTACAAACCCAGCTCAAATACATAGCTTTGGTCTCATCTCTCTGCTGTAACTGTGTAATTGTGAACCAGGCATTTCTCACACACACAGCCAAGTCCATACATACTCCTCCCCGCAGCGGGGTTCAGACATCAAGTCTGAAGTCCTGACAAAGACCAGACCCTGGGGCAACTCAGCCTCATCTCACCACAACGCAGTTGTAATGTGAGGTCAACTGCAAAAAGCTGGCACCCGAGTAAGAGTTTTACACCACACCAGCAGCTGCAGTGACATCTCCTCCCTAACTCTGGGTTGTTTCTCTTCCTTACCTCGGCTGAGTCAAAGGCTCCTGACAAGCAGTGGGTGGCTGGAACAAATGGGGCCCAGAGAACTAAGAAAACACTCCTGAAGCCTTTTCCAGAACCACTTCCCAACCTCCAAACAAATGATGCTTTAAAAGGGAAATTCATCCCAACAGCAGCACTGCTTTGCTCCACCATACATGAAATTACCTAAGTTAATCTGCTATTTTCAGCTCCAGTGCCTATGAGCAGTCACAAAACAAAGCAATGAGTTCAGAAAAAAATAAATAAGTTTCTTTACAGCTCGGTAACAGACAATGCTCCCACTTCAGGTAAATTTCACCCCAGTAGTATTTCAAGCAAAGGACAAAGCAGAAGTGAAAGCAGTATCAGAAAGTCCATTACTCACTGCTTAAGCAGAAGAAAAGCCGTTCTAAACCAAGTACCTCTAATGTCCAGATACTTTTTGGCTCTCCAAGTCCTCTCAGCTTTAACTGCCTACTACTTAGTACACCAAGACAAGCTGCCATCCAAGACTGACTTTATCTCTTTTCAATGAAGAAATAAACAAATCTTAATCTCCCATACCCATTTGAGTAATGGATTGAAAACAAAAAATCATGTTTAAAAAAAAAAAAAAAATCAGTGAGACAGCAAATAGGGATAAAATAAATACAGCCATTCTCCAGTGCTCAAACTACAATGAAGCCTTCTGAGAATGTACTAGCAAAATCTCACCAGCCTGGGACAGACTTGAGCACACAAGTCAAAGTTGCACAGCTATGCCGAGGCAGTCTCAGAGGTAGTTTCCCCCATGGAGATGTGACCAGTTCGGCACACAAACATCATGTGCTTGCTCACACCCACGACAACCAGAGAAAACAAAAAGCTTCAGGGTAAGTAAGTTTGGATTAAACATCATCAGTTAGGACAGAGCTGCTGTGCACAAGCAAGTCTGCCAGAAGCCAAGGCACCAGCCTCTGTGCTCCCGCCATCACTGCTTTTTGTCCCAACACAAGTGCATGTGGCACAGAGTGAATCCCACCAAATGCTTCTCAACTATCATCACTAGAAGACCAATTTTTTTTTTTTTATAATTATTATTTTTTTTTTTTTTTTATATAGTGACCAATCTATTTCCTTTCTCAGACTATGATTGCAGCTCAGCTTACCACAGACCAGACTCCTATTCTGGAGCAGAAGAGCTGGCAGCTACAGAGGATCTAACAAAGGGAGTTGAAATGGCTGCAGCTTCCTTGATCAACAACAGCACCTCTGACTCACAGGCACAGAAGATGCCTCTTTATCCTCGGCAGTTTAACTAGGCATGAAGCATTATAGTTCAGATACTTTTTTTCTTTAAAGTAACTTTTCAGACATATGGCTACAGATAGCAGAGGGAAGGTGGAATACATTTGCTCATTCTTCCAGGTCAGTCCCCTACACACAAGCTCACAGATGAAGAGTGAGGAAGCTTTCTGGGTTTTGTCATTTGATTCACTTCACAAAGCCAGTTTGCAGATCACTTTTCTTCCCAAGCAAGCAGCTCAAGAAAAGAGCAAGTAACCTCATCTCATAGAGTGATTCAGTGATTTTACCATCGCAGCAGCACAAGTCTGTGGCAGAGCCAGAAACTGATCCTAATTACCCCCAAGCTCAGCCTCCCAAAAGACATTTTTCTTCCTCAAGCCTTTCATCTCTTCTCAGGAACTGGTAACTCAACCTCGGCCAAAAGCAGATCCTACAAATACCAGGGTTCAAAACACCCTGCTGACATCCTAAATAGAAGAAAATAAGCGTGAAGCCCAAAGTATCACTGTCATGGTCAGACACTGGGCAACAGCATCATCAACTGGAAACACTACATTGGGTAAGATCACTTACCAGCAAGTCCAAAACCTCTTTTCTTCCCTCACTAGCATCATCACTCATACATGCATTTTCTAAAGTACAGGGAGTGTCGAAGGTAAACTCATCCTTCAAAAGGCATCAGGAGCCAGCAGGTTTGTTTCCTTCAGTAATAAGTAACAATGCAAGGAACAGAAAGCTACTAGCACGGGCTTCCCCTCAAGGGGCTGTTCAGAGACACCCACCCCTGCCCTAGGATCAGGTCTAAAATAGATATCCAAAGCCCATAATGATACACAAGAGTGGCCAAAGTGTTACAGCTAGCCACAATGCTAATTCCAGATGACAAAGAGAAGGATTCAGGCAAATCTCAGCGGAAAGCAGCATATGGGTGAATATAAGTCCCCTCTCTGCTGCTTCCTATTTTAATTATTGCGGGAAACATCTCTACTGAGTCTGCAACCCACCCCTGTGACCTCGGCCCTGACCTTTCTTGAGGCCTTGTACTGAGTCTTCAGCTTAAGTACAAGCTGTCTCCCACAGAACAAATCAACTGCAAATTGTGGCCCTTCTACCCAGACATCCAGGAGCACAAAAAGATCCCATCACCACCTTGCCTGGGAGCAAAGTGGCAGGTAGCTGCAAATTCACACCAAAGGCAGCCAATAATCACCCCATAACACAACATCCTGGATCCCTTTCAATCTGGAATTTGTCTGGCCATGGATCAGAAAGGAAGAGTAGTTACCGGCTATTCTGCCCGTTATCATCTTCCTCTTCCTCCATCCCACAGAGACCTCCCAACAGAAGGGGATGTAGTGGTTACTTGGCTATGGGAAGGTGCAAAATCTGTATGCAAGGCCCATGCACATGCCTTGCTCCACACATCTCTTCACTAGGAAGCAGCATACCTCTCGGATGCAAGGAATGAATCTGTATGCTGAGGCAGGCCCCCTGCCTCTTTCCTCATTCCTCTATGCCAAAATACCCTCATCCCTTCTGAGCAGTATCAGGTTCAGTTCTCAGCACCCAAGCGTATGGCAGGAATTATAAGAAAAAAATATAGCAGAAGAGAGGAAGATGTAACACCAAGCACTGCTACATATGAAAGTCTTCTCCTCCTAATTGCATCAACCTCCCCCATATCATTCTCATAATCCTCTGAGGAAAATGCCAACTGCAACAGCACTGCGCCCAGGAGAGGAGATATAACAATCACAGCCATTCACAGTTCCTGGCCATCACATGTCACTCTTAAACACGAACAGTGCTGCCAAAAACAGCAGCACTTGGCACAGCAGCCCTTCACTCCTCAGATCCACCAGTCTAGATCTCAGCTCAGCTGCGCTGCTCTGTGGCTTTATAGGCAGCCCCAAGCAAAATCAAGGGTTCTCACAGTGCTAGATGCTGCACTGAAAAATGTGTTTTGACAAATATTACGCAGTGTATGCTGGAGACCTAAAAGCAGGAGATAGGTATCTCAGAGCACATGTTTTATGGAATACTAAAACCAGCGTTTGCGAGGTGACTGACCTGGTCATGAGACAGGCTACAAAGCCAGCACTGAAAACATCCACACCACAGATCAGAAGAGGACACCAACACAGACCAGAGGATTTTGCTCATGGTCCTGAGAGACAAGGAAAGAAACCCCTATTCCCATATTTCAACTTGATCTCTACATAGCAAAGACGCAATGACTTGGATTTTAATTCTGCTGAAGGACCATGGTTCAGCTACACAGGAGACCATACAGAGTTGAGCCCTCACTTCTCAGCCAGGTATTTCATGCATCTTTCTTTTTAAACCAGTTTAGGTAAACATCTTGTTCCTCCAGCCTTCTCTAACCTTTTTCAAACAAGCAGAAAACCCACCATTCTTCTCACCAGTTTCTAACTGTAGCTGCTTCACTGCAAATGCTCACTGTCGAGACAACAACAAGGTCACCCAAAACTAAATACCATCAGAAGAAGTCCTGCAATAGCATTTGTCACTGAGCTCAGTTCAGATTAAACTAGAAGGGCTGAGGAGAGGCTTCTGATGTCTGCAAAGTCACAGGGCAAGCAGGGAGCCAGGATGAGCTGTTCTTCCACTGCAGGAGATGTGAAGAGAGAGAGGATTTGTAAAATTGCAACTGGGCAGAAGTTTTGGAGCTCAGGTTGCGCACACTGTCTGCACATGGGGTCAGGACTGGTTGGGCAGCCTCCAGCTTCCATCTGGATGGCAGGAGCTCCTACATGACCAGCTCCTCTCCCAGTCTGCTTTGCCAGAACCTGGAAACCCTCATGTTGTGCCCTAAGGGATTACCTTCACATCCTGGCTGCTGAGGGGATCCATGAGCTGCTCCTCCAGGGCCCGGACAGACTCTGAGGCCAACACAAGAAGGCGCTGCAGGATCTGTGGAGGAAAGAGAGCTGTAGGGTGAAACTCACGACGCCTTGGACATAGCAGGAATCCCACTTACCCACTGGTCTGGGGGAGCTCACCAGCACTGAGAGTATAGAAACACCCCCAGGCAGCAGGCACTGCAGTGCACAGACAGGAGGCCCCAGCTCACCTGTGCTGAGGGTCGCTCCTGGGTCCATACTGAGTTCCACTTGTCTTTGGGGGTGGCGATGAACATGACAGGAAGGCGAGAGCGAGCAGCCACAAACTTGTTCTTGATCTCCGTGCAGTCAGCATCTAGAAAGGGCAGGCAGATGGGTGAGATGCTCCACTGAGATGTCAAGACCAGCATTAGAAACTACCTTTTGCCCTTTCCCACGGAGCCTCAGCTGAAGCATGGCCTTGGCACTGCTCTGCTGGTATGGCCATATGAAGCTGGATGATGCTGGAGCAAGGACTGACTGCTGGATTTGCTAGGAAAGCAGCCAGTAGCACCTACCAAACACTGAAGGACACACCTCTGCAGCAAAGCAGCAACACCAGCAAACGTTGCAAGCATCTGAGAGAGAAGCCAAGTAAGTAGGTCTGGGCTTGCTCTGCTGTCTACAAGTATCTAGGGATATCCAGGGAGATGGGAAGCAAATGGATAGGGCCAGGCTCTTCTCAGTGGTATACAGCAACAAGACAAGGAGCAAAGGCCTAAAAATTGAACATAGGAAGTTCCATGCCAACACGCAGTAGAAATTCTTTACAGTAAGAGTACTGAAACCAGTTGCCCAGAGAGGCTGTGGAGTCCTCTTCTGTGGAGTTAGTCAAGACCCTGTCTAGATGACTAACTGTGCAACCTCATGTAGGATACCTGCTTTAGCAGTGGGTTAGGACTCAATGATCTCAAGGTTCCTCCAACCTCTGTAATTCTGCGCTCTTGCACTTCACTCTGCATTTGCTAACAAAGAATTTTGGTGACAGGATGCAAAACTTAGTGAATCTTTGCTCTGAGGCAAAGATTCTCATCCAGGTACTTTCACACAGGTGCAGGCATAGACCAAGGTGCAGTCACTGGGTCTAGGATGGGAACTCAGACTATAAACTAATGAAATAGTTTACACCTAAAGAATCTTCTGTCTTGTTTTTTAAGTGGAAAAAACAGCTCTTTGGTCAAGAAGACTTCCCAGTTTGTTCACTGACCAAAGAAAAAAAAGTAGAACGTAGAAAAATACAATTTTCCAAAACCCACCTCTTTCCCAAGAAAAACAGAAAGTTGAGGGAGTGCTGAAACCCACAGAAACAGCTGCTCCCTTCAGGAGCTTGCTCACACTCCCATACAGGTTCTTCATCTCTTCTAAATTAGCCTTAAAAGCTAGGTATTGTTATCTCACCCACACCAGCATTTCAGTAAAGCCAAGACAATCACACGGACTAATCTGGCTCCTGAGAAAGACTGCAGGTACCCAAAAGATGATCAGACAAAATACAAGGAAGAGAGCAGGATCATGGGACTGCTTGGATGCATCAATACGCTCCTTTGGAAAACAGACATATCTACCAGGAAATCCCCAAAGCTCATGAATAAACACAGGAGGATTGTAGCCCTTCTTCCTGGCAGGTTTCACAGCTGGGGACTGGTGGACAGACCCTGTGATGTGTGGTGGTCAGGAACCAAGACAGCCAGGAGGCTTCAAATTTTCCTGTTTAAGAGCCCAGCTGCTCCACTAGCAGCCCAAAGGTGACTGGCTCCTCCTACACAACAAAAGATGTGGCCTCAAAGAATCAGGACAAAGCCTCAAGCCAAAATGCTGGCTACTGATGATTGGAAGATTTTAGAGACACAACTGCATTCAATACTCAGATCTTGGCAAGAACAAAATGGCAGACCATTACCACCAAGATTCAACTCTTTTTAGGCAGATATTTGGGGACAGGGAAGAAAGAACCAATAAAAAAAAAACAACCCATACTCATACAAATCCCAAAGCCAAGTTATACACAGCAGGATAAGAGGGAAGGAATGGAAAATCTTCTTGCCCTATCTAGAAGCTGTAAAATCCTATATATACAAGAACTCTAGAACCGGGGTTGACCAAAGGAGGGCACAAGACCTTCACACTGTGGCTCTCCCACAGCTGTGGCCTCTGTGCTTCCTGCTTACCTGTGAGGCCAGCATTCAGGTTGACGATGAGCGGGCTATTTCTCCAGTCGTAGGTTGCCAGCAGATTGAGGAAGCGCAGGAACCCAACCTGGGGAGAGCTAAGGCAAGACAAAACAGTCCAACACCAGCATTTATTTCACCTAACCTGGCACCGGCTTCAGGAACAGGGTTCCGGAGTGTCCTAGCACTGCCTAAGCCACAGACTGCCCCCAAAGGGATGTACGAAGTGAATGGGGAAAGCCCAGGAGTATAGGGCACTTACCCCTTCTCCAGAACATCAGTGAGCCCATGCAAAATAGCTTACCCTAGAAGACGGTAGGTTTAGACTAGATATTAGGAAGAAATTCTCTACTGTGAGGGTGGTGAGACACTGAAACAGATTGCCCAGGGAGGTTGTGAATGCCCACACTCTGGAGGCATTCAAGGTCAAGGCAGGATGGGAATGTGAGCAACCTGGTCTAGAAAGAGATGTCTCTGCCTATAGCAGAGGGGTTGGAACTAAATGATATTAATGGTTCCTTCCAACCCAAAGCATTCCATGATTCATCCCATGCATCTCCCAAAACCCAGACTCTTGGGAATGGAACAAGAGTAAACTAGAGACAGGGCTTGTCCCATCTCCAGTACAAAACCAAACGATGCTGGCCAAGCCCTCACACCTGCCTCCCTGCAACCCAATCTGCTCACAGACCAAAGTATCTGGGAAGGTAGGGCTCTTGCTAGCAGTGTATTTTAGGATACAGGAAAGCTTTCCAGACATGTTGCTAATTGGGGAAGGAAAACAGATCTTTAGCACAGGTTAGCACAACCTTTTGCCTCCACACAAAGCACAGAACCAATATAACTTGATACTTGAACATTCCACCTGCCAGAGGACAGCATGCAATAGGACCCAAGGGGATTATTTCCCAAAATGCTGCTCTGTTCAGCTTCCAGCGGCTGACCTTCTGCCCTTCCCTTGGCAGTTCTTTCCAGGACAAACACAAGCTGCAGCCATGAGCACTGCTATAATATCCTTCCCAGAGAACCAAGGACGGCCAACACTCTGGTTGCCACCACAGAACGTTCACCCCTGCTTCTCCTAATAGTCACCCCTAGGACAGGGAGCCCCACCAGTCCTCAAGAAAGCAGAAAACATGCAGCAGATGTACTGCCAGCACCCACCCAGAGGCCACAAGGATGCTTGCTCTCATCCTTATCTGCCTTCTCCATGCACAAAGGGTGCCCACTGTTCTATTCTGAGCTCCTCATCCTCACCTGGGTGGTGTAAAGGGGGCTGGGTGGAGGAAGAGAGATGCCACAAGCAAGTCCACACACTCCTCAGAAACGCTGTCACTCAGGAGCTGGGCACTGATCCACCGCTTGGCCAGCCGGCAAGTGCTGCCAAAGACAGGATGCTGCTGCTGGAGCCTGAAAGAAGGCAGAGAAGTACCCATGACTGTTCAATAGATACATCCCAGGACTCCAAACACTCTCTTTGCATTTGGGACAGAAAAGAAAAAATAACTACTAGGAACATGAGTCCAGCATCACAGGCATGAAGCACTCTATGGGTGTTATGATTCTGGGAAAACAAAGGGGAAATGCTGTTACATGCTGTCCTTTAACCATATCACTCTTTGGTACTTGTTTTTCCATACCAGAGGCCTTCCATGTGACAAAAGAGACAGCCAGTTCCCCTCTCCCATTCCACCAGCTTACAAGGAGGGTTGAAGAACCACTTCCCACAGTAAGGCTCTCTCTACATCACGACCTTCCACCATGCAACTTCCACTCTACATAGTTCCTGGCAGTACCCCACACTGCAGACTCCCAGCCTTGCCTACCCATGCAGGGAGCTGGTTAGATAGGGCTGATGCAATGTCTCCAGTTCCAGCCGCTGAGACTCCTCTGTGTCCTGGTACTTCAGCATCCCTTCTGGAGTGACTACTTCCTTCAAGATTAGGGGCTCACGATGGTAGGCCACTTGGAGACGGAAAACATAGCCATCCTGAGATGAAGACAGGTGGTGAAGTCAGCCTTGGTGGCATTACACCGAATCACAAAATGGCGAGGGTGGGTAGGGACCTCAAGGATCATGAAACTCCAACCTCCCTGCCATGGGCAGGGCCACCAACCTCCCCATTTAATGCTAAACCAGGCTGCCCAGGCCTCCATCCAACCTGGCCTTGAACACCTCCAGGGATGAGGCATCCACAACCTCTCTGGGCAGCCTGTTCCAGCACCTCACCACTCTCTCCGTAAAGAACTTCCCCCTGACATCCTACCTAAATCTTCTCTCCCTCAACTTAAAACCATTTCCCCTTGTCCTGCTGCTATCTACACTTTTAAAGAGTTGAACCATTACAACCAGATGTTGCTTTATGCTACACTCCAAGAAAACAGTGGCATCCCAGCAACACAGCAATATTTCCATGCTTCCTGCTAACCAGCCAAGCATCCAACTCCAGTTTTTGTTCACCATGACTGCCCCCATAACCCCCTGCTTGTCTCCTCTACAAATCACCCGTGGATCTGGAGAACGTCTCCACCACCTCTCCTACCTTGTATACATCAGTGTGGGTGACTGCAGGTCTGCAGATCAACTGGTGCTGCTGCTCGAGAAGCTCAGCCAGCTGAAGGTGGAAAGCTGCCTTGATGCGCTTGATGGCTTCTTTGTCCTGTGGCCACTGGCCACTGCCTTCCATGTGGCATATGACTGGATGCAAAGAGACAACAGGAGACCAGTGAGGCTCATGTAGAAGTGAAGTGCTGGATTTGGGTGTCTGGGACTAGAGGCTACGGCAGGAACGCAGGATGAGCTGGGGCTCTGGTCCTGCCTGCAGCACACAAATACAAAACTCAGCAACACCGCTTCCCTGTTTTCCCCCACCAAATCATCTTCTTTTCACCTCTCCACACTCACTTTTCAAAGGGGTTATATAAGCAGGACAAGGCTTCTCCTCTGAAGGAAGCAGCAAGTGCCTGATCTTGACTTGCTTATGGAAGGAGTAAATTGGCTTCATGGGAATGGGAGGGAAGACCTGCGAGAAAGCAGCCATCAGCAACTGAGAATACATAGTACAAACACAGTGGCATGACACACCCTCACCCCTAAACCTCCTGTTCTTACAAAGCTCGAGTATGAAGGGCTTGGCAACTTAAGCACAGTCAGTCCTAGAGACTGGATGGCAAAGAGCTGCACACCCCAAGCATGCCCAGTAGGCACAAAATAATGAACAGTTCTCTCTGTTCCTCCACCAATCCAAGACTCAACTGTCAGGGTATCCCCGCAGCTCCTTACAAACTATCCCTTCTGTGTGCCATGCCCAGGCATACTCACGTCCGTGTACCGAAGGGCTGGGTGGACACCTTGTACAGCTGTCACTGTTAGTGGCAGCCCCTCCAGGTTCCACAGCTTGCGGCTCAGGTCATCATAGGAGCAGACAACGCTGACCATGTCCTCCTCACCCGTCCCTAATGCCTACAAACACACAGAGAATCTTTGCTTTTACTTCTCCCATTATTGTGGCACAGGCACTCACCTTGCATTACTCATGGGCTGGCATTACAGCCAAGTCCTGAGGAGCTGGGACTGCAAGCCAGCTGCTCCTGGACAGTGCATTCAAGGGAGAGGAAAGCCAATGGATAATCTGTCTGCCAGCTGCTACAGGCATACAAGACACATTCCAAGAGAGAAATGAAATTATTTCCTGTGCAGGATACTAAAGCAGCAATATGAGTTTTCTCCCTAGAAAGGGAGAAATTTAAAATGATTTGGGGATAAAGAGATCACACACTAGTGAGAATTCTGCTGCTGCCTCCTGTCCAGTTGCTGCATCACAACCAGAGGCAGCAGAACATTGCTCTAACTACATCCTTAGAAAAGGCAGAGCTGTAAAGCATGGCAAAAACAAGGTCAGAAAATACTCATCTCAAGAACTCTGGAGAGAGTACATAAGAAGCACTGAAGGGAGAACTGCTGCTGTCTCTGCAGCTTCTACCATCTGGAAGCACAGCAGAAAAACATAAAAGAGGAGGAAACACCGCTATTGTAAAACAGCACAGATCATACTTGGCCGAACCGAGACACATGCATTTGGCTTCCCCAGGCTTTATAGCAGAGTAGCAGCACCCTCTGCGGGATGAACTGGAGATGACAACCCCTTGATGTGAGAGGCTGCCTGTTTCTAGAGCTAACTGCACTATCCATCTTCCCTCACCATACACTCTGACCAAAAGCTCCCTAGACTGCCTGTACATGAAAACTAGAAAGCAGAGACAGTAAAACCCACCATCAGACCTGCATAAACAGGAATAAATTTCTCCTTTGTTCCTGAAGGACTGGTTATAATCAGACTTCTGAACACCTCTCAGGCAAGCATCCCTTCTCACAATGGGATCTATCAACCCTGCTTATCTCAGGCTAGCTTGTAGGGAGAAAGTACACACAGATTTTGCAGCATTATCACACAGTCAGTACAAACTGCCATCTCATCCAAAAACCGACACGTGGCTCTGCGCAGACTGCAAGTGAAGCTCATTTCACATCACCAAGCTGGTTTTAACAATGGTCCTGGAGCAGAAGACTCCTCAGTCATATTTGCTACTCTTTACTCTTAAAAAGGTGAAAGGTGAAAAACAAATTTCCTCTTCCGTTCATCGGGTTGATTGGGTTGAGCAAAAAGCCCCAGCTTTTACTAAAACATCAGTAAAGTAGAGCTGAAGTACTTGGGTGTCATCTCCAGGCTTTAATTTCAAATGTTGAAGAGCTGAAGTACAAATGTGGACATTTCCTAGCCTACAAGATGCATCTTTTCTGTTTCAAAGAGACACTTCTTTGCTTCAAGTGCAGATTCAGCAGCAGCACTAGGCATGCAGGATCAAGCACTTCGCATCGCGACAGGAAATACCCTCCTCCTGGGCTTCCCAGGTGAACTTGCAAGATGAAAACACAGCAGCAACCAGCCAATGCCCTGAAGGATGCAGAATATGAAGAAGTGCAGCCAGAGGATCACAGGAGGACCATGATGTAACCATAGATTACATGGATGAACTAAACACAAGCAGAAATGGAAAGCTGGAGGAATGCTTAGAATCACAGAATATCCCAAGTTGGAAAGGACCATAAGGATCACAGAGTCCAATTCCTAATGCTTGCAGTGGATACTTGCAAGGGATAATGAGGTGTGGATGCTTGCCACAGCCAGAGTACCTCAGCAGCTATGCCTTGGGTTAGCAGAAAAGACTTGGCAGATATACTGCTCTGCCTGAGTGCCTGCAGATAGGCACTTTCCTTACTCTCACTACCACCTCAAGACTTCCCCAGCTGTGTCTGGTCCACAAAGCTCCCTACAACTCTTCTCAGATTATCTCCCTCTCCCAAGAAACCAATAGCCCAATTTGGCGTGCAACTGTACCTCTTTCCCATTCTTGATCACAGACTCCAGCAGCGCTCCTGTGTAGCAGATGGACGATTCAGGAATGTCCGCATGGCTATGTGAAGGGAAACAACTGAGCGTTAGAGCTAGGGCCTGCCAATCCATCCACCCTGTACTGGCTGCATACAGGTGACAGTCAGTCCAAGCCAAGGAATCCCTCAGTACAGGAAAGTCATGGTGAAGAGATTAACATCCCTGAGTTCTTCCTATACTCAGTTTATCCACTCAAAGCAGCACAACTTGAGCACCTTCACAGGACCCAAAGCCAAAGCTGACAACACAGCCTTTCCCTGCAGAACTCCACCCTGAGTTGAGATGAGAGACCTAGGCCACCTCTTTTTAATATGCAAGATGGTCCCACTTTTGACAATTCTACACTTCCGGACTTGTCTAAGCTTCTAAGGTAGGTTATCAGCATTTTCTACCATTACAAGGTCTCACATGACTTCAGGAAATGTACTAGGGTTGGAGTCTCTTCCTAGCTCTGCCAACAAAAGATGTCCCAGCATTCTCTCTGCATTTAAGGCAAGAACATTGCTTTCCCCTCCCCCTTATCATACTGCAGGTAGCAGCTACTGCACTAAGTGCCTATCCTCACTACCTCGTCCTAGGAAACAGCTAGCAGCATCAAGACCACAATACTGAATTGACTTCTACACTTCACAAATCTGAAATGACCTACAACTTTCCACAAAGTGCAGATCTGACGGTGGCATTACCACAGATGTGGCTCAAGCCAAGCAGCACAGCAGTGAACTCACATACAGCAACAAGCTTCTCAGCCTCTGCTGCTGCTCAGCGTGACTTACAGTTTCAGCAGGTGCCTGACAATCTGCTCAGGAATTAGACGTTTCTGGCAGATGGTGCTGGCCTCCCACACCACTGCCTCACAGATAGTGCCATCCTGGAATCGTCGTAGCTCAGACTTCTCCCCCCAGAAAGTCCGGAAATCTGTAGCCTGATAGAAAACATTGGCCAAGACAGGCCAGGAGCATAGGTCACCACTGGGACTGACTAAAGTATTCCTGTGACTGTCAGCAACCCCTGCAGTTACCCATAGCTACAGCAGAGCACCAGATATGATCCAGCCTCCTAACTCCCTTAACCAAAAGGAAGCCTCAGGATGGGTGGAGCAAAATATCAGCTCTGGGGCCTCCCACTGTTTCTTCCATGTTCCCATCCCTTCCTAATCATCATTCATTCCACAGTAAAGAGCCTCCTCACTCCCTTTCTCTGATACCTCTCAGACCACTAGAGAGCACCATCAGCCCAGTAGTCTTCTCATCCTTGACCTGTAACAGTTCATCCAAAGCAAGCACTCAAAAACACACCTGGCATTCCAAAAGCCATAAGTCCCCCCTCATCCACTGCTATCCCACTCCACACACAGAGAGCTGGCCTCACCTCAGGGCGATCAGCTTGTGGTCCCTTCTCTAGAGTGCTAGCAGCAAATTCTGGGGCAAACAGGATCCCAAACATCAGAGATCCAACATCCTTGTGTTTTGGGGGTTCAGCATCAACTGTCCACTAAAAAAAAACAAAATACAATGCACACAGAGAGATGAAATGACAACATAGATACACCTTCTGCTACAGAGGACATACAGAAGCCACATTTAACACATTTTCCTGATAAGAAAGCCAATTGTTTTCACCCTGCCGCACTGCTGGGACAGGACTTCTGCCTAGACCAAGTTTCCCAGCAGTACCTCATTCCCAAGTAAAGGGCTCCAGTCCCTGTGTCCATTTTCTCCCCGGTGACCCAAGATTCCCTCCCCAGCATCCAGCAGTGCCATATATAAAGGACCTCACAGCCAGCAAAGGATGCAGTGTCGCTGCCCACTGTGTTACCTCAGGGGTCTCAGGCAAGGAGTGAGCCACAAGCAGTGCTCTTCTGGCCAGCCCACGTGTCAGCAGTGAGACAATGAAGGGAAGAGCTGCAGCTACATAGTTCCCACCCTGATCCATCAGCTCATTCAGCAGCTGCATCTTCTTGCAGGCACTTTGCAGTTTGGAGACATGTTTAAGGCTGCAGGAGGAGGAGAGAAGCCAGTCAATTCCCTCCCTCTGATGCCTCCACCAAATCCTTCCTGAGACAGAAAGACCCTAGAGGCTGAGTGAAGTGAGGAGCAGTGGGTCACGGTGTAGGATGGGAGCTACAAGAAGGGAACATGGCACTTTGATGTCCCAAGATGAAACACTGTTACCCTCTTCCTCTCCCACTAGACAGGTCTGAATCCAGCTTGGCTGGAAACTAGAAGTAGCCCACTCCTCTCCAAAGAGGCTCCCTCAGCACCACCCAAGCATGAGGAAACTCACTGGAAGACATGGTCAAAGGTTCTAAGCACAGGCTTTGAGGTCATGAGCAGTGCCTGGAAGCCATCCACCATTCTGTCATCCAGAATTTCCATGGAGCATTTGGCTTCAAACTGAACCTGAACAAAGGAAGAGCAATAGTATGAAGGGTGAGGAGTTAAGCAAATCCTTCCAATAGCAGTTACCAGTGCTATCCTGAATGCTTGAATCAAGAGCGACTCTATCCTTAGCATGCTGTCAAGCAACCAGAATATATGCTGCTCTTTACACAGTCTCTCCTTGGTATCTCTACCAACAAGGTACATTTCTCTCTGCTCCAAAACAATTATTTCTGCTAAACAGATGATTAACTTCATCCAAAGGTGCCCACATAGAATAATCTTCCTCCACCACTCAAGCATAGGTATACCAAAATAGGTAAGCTGCAAATCCAAGACTTAAGATTTACTTCCAAGCTTTAAAGCTAAGGATGGATGTTAACATCTTAAGATGTTCTCCCAAGCCATAAGTACCTGGTGATATTTGCTGGCAGTCATATCCGCACAGAGGTTCACCAGCCCAGAGGGATCCACAAAGACCACTTCAAATGCATGGTGGAAGTCAGCCAGGGCAGGCTGAAACAACAGACAGTCCTTATTGCCACTGCGTAGGTACCAAGGCACCACCGCCTCACCACATCCCTATATTGAGCGTGTGCTTGTCACAGCAAAACTGACAGCACAGCCAAACAAATACAGTCAGACAGCTGCTCACCAGGGAGGTATCTGTATCCTTTGCAAGGCTGATCCCTGTCACACACAGGTCAGTGGTAGCTGTAGAGAAAGAGGAAACAGCAAGTCAAACCGCTATCTACATCTCCTGCACTGGTCAGGGCGGTACAACCACTTGCTATCTATAACTACAGTTAGACTCAGTACATTAAACAGTGCTGGAATGTGACGCTGGTCTTCACCATGGGAAACAGATCTATCCATCCCACTCCTGTCTGTCCTAACTAAAGAGGGAGAAAAGCCACTCTTCCCTCTCCTCCACTCTGTTCAGTCATCATGCAGAGACTCCACTGACACTAGCCTTCCATAACCCAGAGAGCCCCTGGAAACTCACCTAGGAACTGAAGGACATTTCTCAGCACCTGGTACCCACTCATCACTTTGACAATCTTGCGTTTCACCACCAGGTAGGCAACAAGCATTGAGGCCAAAAAGCCACTAAAGCATCCCAAGCCCTGTGAAGGCAAAAAGCTGAGTCAGCAAGAGCTCAAAGAGCCACCACAAGCTGCAGAACCCAGCTTACACATCTGCTCCTTGCCTGTCATCATCAGCAAAGCAGCCCCAGCACAGAAGACGTGGTGGAGAAGCCCTGTACAACAAGCAGAGATATGGATCCCCTTGCACAAAGGCAACACTTCAATATGCCAGGAAGTGGGACAAGTTCCCTGACTCCCTCCGTCCCCACCCTCCCACCCCCCAGCCAAAAAAAAACCCACATCATTTATAGGATCTCAACAAAGCATGAACTTCTGGTTCACACAGACCCATTGCAACACACAGGGCAGGATGGAGTTCCTTGAAACTAACACAGCTCAAATCACAAAACACCATCACCACCCACCATAGCCGAACCGTCAGTTTTCAACCCTAAAAGAGAATACACTGAAAGCACATTTACTGGGCAAAACCTGTCCAGTCTCCTGAAAGGAAACTCACCTTGCTGAGCTGCCTCTGGTTCAGCCAAACTTTGAGAAGAGCCAGGCCATCCTTCATGCCTGGAAAGTCAGTGGATACACTAGACAAGAAATGCAGGTGGGACAGCAGCACCGTGTCACAGAGGATGGAGTTGTTATAGTGTGGGGTGGCAGGCTCAGGAGTTCCTGTGCAAGGAGATAACAACATGTTGACCCAACCACAAACCTCCCATTCAAACAAAAGGGCTGCAGTGAACTCAACTCCTAGCACTCTGTACAGGCTGCAGCTGAAATGAACAGTCTTGTGCTCCCCTAGCTCCAAGCCCTACCTTCTTTGGGTGTGCTCTGCTCCAGGAACCAGGCTGTCCGGACATTGTTCTTGCTAGGATAAAAACGACTTGGCTTGAAGAAATTCGGGGCAGGACAGGCGTGAAGTCGAACAGTAACCAGCTTTTCATCCTTGCCTGTAAGCATTAAATGTTGGATATGTGGGAGAAAGAGATGTCAGAGACTCAGAGGCTACAACTTAATAAAAGGAAGCAGGCCACTCTTGGAAAACAAAGAAAGCTCCTTCCCAATGAAGTAGTACTGGAAGTCATCTCACAGCTGACTGACCACATCCTGAGGCCAACTTAAGTCAAGTCATACATCCCTGCTGACCAGCCAGGTACACATGCATTGCCCCAGGACCCTCCTGCTTGTACTGGCCTTGTCATGCCACTACCTGCCAGATTCACACCTGCTATCTCTTTGGGCATATGGAAAACACAAGCAACACCTGGTAGTCTTCGCATTTCACATCACCTTGGAGAGTGCCAGACTGCATATAACTGCCTTGTGAAAGCAAGAGGATAGTGGTGAACAAGGGGTGAGGAGAAGGGACAGGAAGAACAATGTGAGACACAGCCACGATTCTGTCTGCTTCACTTCATGAAATACCCAAAGCGTGGTCTAACCAGCAAGGCTGGGAGCACAGCCAAACTGCAGAAGACAGCTCAGAAACCATAAGAGGGAAAGAGACCATTAAGAGTCACATGTGTGTGCAGAGAGAAGAGAACCAGGAGCATCAAAGCTCCAAAACTTATCTCCAATTGCAGGGACAACTCTGAAATGACCCCTCCTCAAGGAGCCTCTTACATAGTGCAAGACCACTACTCTCCAGCCAGTGCCAGCACCAGATTACAACCCGATGGAGCAAGAGACAAGCACTACCTTGTGGCCTCAGGAGCAGAATGGGCTTGAGATGGTTGCTGTTCATGTAGGCAAACTTCACAGTTCCAAAGAGATTCTCCTTCAATAAATGCTGGGCAATGTGGGCCAGGTATAGAGCTCTCTTGCGGTGGTAGCGCTGGTTCAGGTTGTCTTTGTCCTGGAAGATTTCCTGCAAAGAGAGGGAAAAGGGAATCACACCTTTCCTGCCTCTGGAGTCTGATTAAGCCTAAGGCACTATGGCACCTACAGCTTTCCACAGCCCCACAGAGCCCTACCTCAGACGTGCACCTACTGTCCCAGAGAGCCTCAAGTCAGTCAGGAACACTGTTTTGCTGCTGGCACAGGAGGCTCTAGGAGCACAGATCAGAGCCATGCAACCTAACAGGACATTATGATATATGAAATGCTGTTAAGTACAAGAATGGACAGCAAGAGGACAGAGCTCTGCTAACAGCCTACAAACACTACTCTCCTTTTAACACAGACTTGGGAGTAGGGCCAAAGTGCAGTCTCATACAAAGCCAAACTGCATTCTACTTCACCAGCAGCATAGAAGTTTCAGCTGACGCAGAAAGAATGAAGACTGTGAAGAGCTAAAGCCAAAGCAGTTGAAAGCTCTAGATCTAGCACAAGTACTGAGATCACGCTGTCAGCTTGTCAGGAAAGCTGACATTCTGACTTCATCTTCACTCACAAATTGAGACACAGGGCAAGGACAACAGGGAACAGGAAGGGATGGGGTGCAGATAGGCACCAAGCTGCTTAGGGACTTTCACATCCAGACTCACCCGTGGCATGGTCACCGCCACATCCACATTGATCTCTGGCTTAATGCAGGTGCCTAGCAGATAGCTGCCCACCACACTCAGCTCGTCTGGGGGAAGGAAGCGAAACTTCCCCTTCACGTTGAAAGGCACTTGCAGGAACGGCACCTTCACACCCTTGGGAAGCCAGGTCTGGTCAGTGATCTGAGCACAAGACACACATAAGCATCACTAACAGCAGAGACCAGCATCTCACATGGTACAGATCAGTGCTGGCAAAAACCTGCACTCAGGTGATAGAGCATTCCCCTCTTCCCTCCAAAGGGATGCCTGCTCCATCCCTCTAGGACCTACATCAGTTTCTGGGGTCTCTGGGATGGCACTCAACAAGCTGTTAATTTCATGGAGGAAAGCATCGATCTTCTTCTTCTTCGTCTCCTTCAGTGTCACCTCCTTTAGAAGTTCTTCAATCTACAAAGGAAAGGAGAAAATTAAAGAGAGCCGATACACTGAAACTGCAGCTGCCCTTCACCTTGGCTTCTGGCACTGATAGTGAGCAAAGTGGCAGAGGAGCAAAGCAATATTCAAGTCTCTTTGAAAACCCTGATCAGAGCTGCAAGACTGTGATCAGCCCATAACACAGCCCTACCACTTCTGGAGAAGTGACAAATGGAAATCAACTCCATCCCATTCACTTCTGTGTGATGTCTAGTCACAAGATGTGCAATTATTCTCACAGGCTTTGCTCTCAAAAGGGTTTTTGTATGACAAAGCCTCAAGTCCAGGAAAAGACCTTGGTAGGCTCACAGTATGAATAAGGTCCTAGAGATCCTGCTACCAGAACTCACAAGCAATCAGGAGATCAGAGCTGCTCTTCATCAAAATCACTGTGGTGAGAACTAGCAAAAGCTATTTAGTTACTTCATAGAATCACAAGAGGTTGAGACAGACCTCTAGAGATCAAGTCCAACTTGTGCTAAAGTAGGTTCACTAAAATAAGATGCACAGGAGAGGATCCAGATGGGTTTTCATTATCTCCAGAGACAGAGACTCCACAACCTCTCATGGCATTCTGTTCCAGTTCTCTGTCACCCTCAAGTCAAGAGTTTTCCTAATTTTAGTATGGAACTTTCTTTTTTCCAGCTTGTACCCAGTGCCCATTGTGCAGTCACTGGACAACACCTGACAGGACTTGGTCTCATCCACTTGACACTCACACATTACAGATTTCTAAGCATTGATGAGATTCCCCTCTCAGTCTTCTCCAGGCTGAAAAGCCCCAGGTCTCTCAGTCATTCCTTATAAGGGAGATACTTCAAGCCCCTCATGCTTGTGGCTGTCTGCGGGACACTCTCTAGAAGTTCCCATCCTTTCTTGAACTGGGGAGCCCAAACAGGACACAGCACTCACCAGGACAGAGAAGAGGGAGAGAAGAACCTCCTCCATCCTGCTGGCCATGTGTATTTTAATGCACCCAGGATATCATTGGCCTTCTTGGCCAGTACTGGCTCACGGTCAACCTGTCATCTACTCAAACCCCCAGGTGCCTTCCACAGAGCTCCTCTCCAGCAGGTCAACCCCTAACCTGTACTAATGCATGTGGTTATTCCTCACCAGGTATAGGACTCCGCACTTGCTCTTGTTGAACCTCATCAGGTGTCTCTCCACCCAACTCAGCCTCTCCAAGTCCTGCTCCTCCTAACACAGGCTACCAATCTTCCCAGAACACAGAAAATGATGTCCACAACAATCAGATGCACCTGACGATGTTAATTCCCCAATAAGCAACAGAACAGCTCTCGCTGGAGAGGCCAAATCAGGAGGGCCCGGGGCCTGACTGTAGTCATCACCGCTTCTCCACGTCCAGAAGCCCCGAGCCTAGGCCTCGCTGCTCCCAATCCCCAGCTCTGCAGGCGCTCGGGGGACACGCGTGGGACTGACCTGCAGGCGGAGCAGGCTGGAGTGGAAAAGGTCCTCCGTCTCCTTCAGCTGGTTCAGCTCCTCGTTGGTGGGAGGCTTGTACAGTTCGGCCCGGCTCAGTTTCACCGGCTGCAGCGCCGGGACCGAGGCTGGGACCACCGCCTTCCTCTTCTTGCCCCGTGCCGCGCCGCGCCCGGGAGGTTGCGGAGCCTGCTCCACCTCCTCGGCCTCCGCCGCTTCTGCTGGCTCCCTAAAGCCCTGTGAAGAGAAAACAGCATGATTCAAAGTGCCGGATCCAGGCCTGACCGACGGGACCAATCCCCACAGCCTCCCCAGCACCCGCGTACCGCCATGGCCGCCCCCTCTCAGCCGCGTGCAGCACCACCCGCTCTGCCAGCGGCGCCACGCCGCCCTCCCATTGGCTCTCATTCCGCGGCGCAAGGCTTCCGATTGGCTGCGTGGCGCTTCTCACCCCGCCTACGGGGCCGCCGAGATTGATTGGGAGGAGTCTTCTGTCGCTTTGCGGCAGGTAGTGCCGGGAGTGCTTTGCGGCAGCGACCTCTGATGTGTTCACAAGAAGGCGTGGTGTGAAGGAGCCTGGACAAAGCGAGGTGCTGCGTAGTGAATGCACTGTTAATAATCCCAATTGCACTGCCTTATGTACAATTTGCAATAAAACACCGTGCCAACACATGTAGTCCTAGGGACATGTACCACCAGAAGTGTGGCAGGGGCAGGTGTACTCCTAGGTTGTCTGCAGCCCTGAAACCTCGTGCCTCTCCAGAGCTGAAGTTATTTCAGAACTGGATTTTCTGTAGTTTGATGAGACTTCATCTTGGCATGTGAGAGATCTGTTCCAAACTTCCAGGCAGAAAAGCCAAGCCCTTCCTTTCAAACGCTGGCCTGAAACAGACTTCAACCCACCCTGAAACAGAATCATGGAATGGCTCAGTTTGGAAGCAACTTAATGGGCCTGATCCCCTGGTTGACCTTTAATTGGTCCATGATGGTTCCCGAGATTATTTGTTCCATAACCTTCCCAGGCACCAAGGTGAGACTGATAGGCCTGTAGCTACCAGGATTATCTTTCTGGCCCTTTTTGAAGATGGGCCTCACATTTGCCAGTTTCCAATCCACCGGGACATCCCCGGTTAGCCAGGACTGCCAAAAAATGATGGACAGTGGCTTGGCAATCACATCTGCCAACTCCTTCAGCACTCTAGGATGCAATCCATCTGGTCCCACGGACTTGTAAGCATCCAGCTTTTGCAGCAGGTGCAAAACTATCTCATCATGGATCATGAAGGGCTTATTCTGTTCCCTATCCCTATCTACCAACGCAGGGGGCTGTGTTCCCAGGGAGTAACAAGTCTTACTATGAAAGACTCAGGCAAAGAAGGCATTAAGTACCTCAGCCTTATCCCTATCCTTGGTGACCAGGTTGCCCTTGGCATGCAACAAGGGATGGAGATTCTCCCTAGCTTTCCTTTTGCTATTAATGTGTTTATAAAAGCATATACTGTTTTCCTTTACCTTAGTGGCCAAGCTCAGTTCTAACTGCGCTTTGGCTTTTCTAATTTTCTCCCTGCACAGCTTCACTACATACCAGTAATCCTCATAAGTAGCTTGCCCACTCTTCCAGAGACCATAAACTTTCCTTTTGTTCTTGAGTTCCAGCCAAAGGTCTCCGTTCAGCCAGCCCAGCCTCCTTGCCCATCAGCTCATCTTCCATGACATGGGGATGATCAGGTTCTGCACCTTTAAAACTATTTCCTTAAAATATTCCCAGTTTATTCCAGTTACACCTCCACCCCCCTTTGTACCTACTTTAAAGCCCTCTGAATGAATCTAGCCAACTCCTGTCCTAAGACCCCTCTTGACTGGTGGGAGAAGCCACTCCTATCAGCTGCTAGCCAGCCCAGTCTCATGTAAACAGAACCAAGGTCAAAAAACCCCTGCCAGGCCCACCAAGCACTGAGCCAGGTATTAAGCTGTTGGCCCATTATATTGAGTCCCTCATTATTCCTTATAGCTGGAGGGATAGAGGAGAACACAACTTGTGCTCCTGGAGATGTGCTCCAGCCCTGATGGCACACCCCTGGACTTACCCCATCAGCTCTGCGTTCTTACTGTACTGGAAGGCCCCAGACCTGGATGCAGTACTCCAGATGAAGCTTCATAAGGCTAGAGCAGAGCATTTTCCAAAATTCCAGCAGCTCAGTGCCGTGCCCGCTGCCCTGGGCAGGCCGTTCTGTGCCCACCGCCCTGTGGTGCAGACCCTTTCCCTCACCCCCAGCCGCCCTCCCCTGTCCATGCCGTTCCCTGTCGCTGTCACACAGAGCAGAGCTCAGCGCTGCCCTCCGCTCCTTGAGGAGCTGCAGCCGCCATCAGGCTTCCCTCAGCTCCTTTGCTCTGGGCCCAGCACACTCCGGGCACTCAGCCACTCCCCCAGACTCTTCACCACTACTGTAACCCTCCTTTGGATGCTAGTATTTTTCTGTACTCGTGAGAGTTAAAACTGTGTTGTTTTTGGATTTTTTTTCCCTACCTCTCATACCAGCTAGGGTATGTTTAGATAAACAGATAAGCAGATAGTGAGAAGCTCAACTGTCGAGATTAGGAAAATGGATGGGACAAACACAATAAATGAGTAAACACCTAGAAGATTGTGGACCTAGAGTACGCAATTAAGGAGGAAACAGGAGGAATTCTTGGAGTCAGTGGATAGGGGGTCTAAGGTTGTCCTGTGTTTTTGGTTGTGCACACCTGCCTGTAGAATGCCTGACATACAATCACAAAGTAAAACTTTTCTTTTTTCGCGTACTGTGTCTTCCAAACCTACACTCAGTGCTGGATGTAGAGCAGAGCTCTGGTGTCTCCACCTGGTGGCAGTGCTGGGCCTGATGCACCACCCTAAGGTTGGCTCTCTGGGCCTTTTAACATGGCGCCTTTGCACATGCAACTCCAGATCTCAGGTTCAGCCAGGCTCATCTGAGTTGCAGGGGTACTTAAAGGCCAACTCTATATGCAAACCCTTATGGAACGTCAAAGATCTGGCATTCAGATGATTTTGGTTCTGTTTCCGGCTCTTTGAATGCTTGTCCACAGGAATGTCACCTGAGCAACGCTCACTCAAGCACGCCTCCAGCACCGCCCGCGCCCTGCCTACAATCCCGTCGCGCCTCTCACGGCCGCCTGGGGACCCCCGCCCGTAAATGCCCCGCCCCTCCCGAGCCTCGCCCACCCACTCAGACTCCGCCCGGCGCCGCCCCTCCTGTCGTGAGCCGCCCGGGGAGGGACGGGGTGGGGTGCGCGGTGGGAAAGGTTGGAGAAAAGGGTGAGGACGGGGTAGGGAAGTAAAGATGGGGTTAAGGACAAAGATGGGAATAGGACAGGGACTGGGGACCAATAATAGAGTCGGGGACAGGGAGTGGGGATGGAGATTGGAAGTGGGTGGGGATGGGGAAGGACAAACAGGGGGATTGGGGACAGCTTGAGACAGGGCTGGGGACAGTCAGAAGGATGGGGTGGGACAGAGGTGGGCACATAGACAGGGCTGGGGACAGGAAAGAGAGCCCATGGGAACGCCCTCACCCCCATTACACATGCAGCCACGCCCCAAAGCCCACCACGGGGCAGCAGTGTCAGCGCATTGCCAGGCTCTGATCCTAGGGCCACCAGCAGAGGGTGAACACCCTGATGCCACCCCCACACTGATGTGGCCACAGCATCTCAGGACTACTAGAGATGGGTGGCTGGGGTGGATATGGTGCTTCCACCTGTATTAAGAGCACTAAAAGAGAAAGGGGGGATGGCAGATTGTGGGTACATGTTGTGTGACAGTGGGTGACAATGTGTGGCAATGTGACAGAGGGGTGTTGATGCCCTCAATTGAGTGCCACTCACTGTGAAGAGCTTCTGTGTCACTCAGAAATGGAGACACGTGGTTCTGTGGAAGGGTCTGGCATCCCAATCCCTGCAGTAGTACATGTCCTCACCCCCAGAATGATGTCCCCTCTGCAGTGACACTCATGCCATGCAGTTGATGCTCAGTTTGAGTGTCATCACCCTGGATTGGCCTCAGTTATGCTTGTCCCCTCAGCATTGATGACACAAATGCCATTTGTCCATGTGCACGTGTTTCCCTGCACTCCATCAGATCCCAACATCACCTGCAAGGAACGACTTTCCAGCTAGAGCGGATGTTTGACTCCAAGCCAATTTTGCAAGTAATTATTGTGGACAGGCCCTGTGACTGCCAAGTGTGAATTATGGCATCAGCTCCTACCTCAGCAGGAATTCATCCTCAGCACTCCTGAAAGAAACAGTCTCCTTCCTCCATTCTCTCCCAGTCATGACGTGCCAAGGTTCCATGCTCCAGCTCAGCTCCTTTCCTAAATTTCCCATTCACTGTGTCCCAACCCCAAAGTGTCATGAGCACTGCCCAACACCATCAGCTGTTATGGGTATGCCCATGGGGTCAGGTTCCCCCCTGCTTCAGGGTGAGGGTGATTACAACCCAGCTCAGGATTTTTAGGAAGGCAAGTAGAACTTGTTGGGTCATTGCTACCCACAAGGTCACACCCCTAAGCTGCTCAAGAGCAACAGGAGACTAGGGACGTAGCCACCAGGGAAGGTGGATAACAAGGTTGCCCATGGGCATCAGTGGTGCGAGCCCATTGGCATTCCCCAGCCCCTAGGGGCTTCCTTTTGGAGACACACACACTGCCACATGCGCATACATATACATATGTACACGTATACACTTACATATGTGCACACACATGCTGTCCCAGAGTGGCCTGGCCGGCCCCACAGCAGTGCCAGTGATGCCTTCCCCACAACAGGCTATTTAACAAACTGTTTCAGCACCAGCAAGTCATTAATTATGCCCCATCCTAACATGCTAATACTAATAATCATCATAAGAAATTACTTCCTTAGTATGCCACTTCCCCTGTCCACCCTCACAAGTGCTGCTCACCTCACACCACTGCCCCAAGCCCAAAAAGACGTGGGATCCCATGTTAGGCTGTGCTGCAGCCCAACACCCAGACAGCACCACGACTGGCAGGGATCCTTCCCCTGGCTTCATCTCCAGGAGCTCAGGGCTTTCCAGCCTAGGTGACGCCATTCCCAGAGTGATGCCAGCATCTCCTTGGCACAGCATCCCTGAGCTTTTCTAAGGGGTGCAGGCAGACAAAGAGCCAGAATCGGCACACCCCTAGGGAAATCCAGATGCTATGCAGATGCTGTAGTCAGTATGGCATCTTACAAATGACAGAACTTCACAAAATAAAGTTTGTAGTTCCTTAAAAACTTCTAGAGGGCACTAAAGAAACCACAACACAGTGGTTTAGTAGCCACTGGCTACTGTCATTTGTCCTTGGCCAAATCACCCAAATACGTGACCTGACCCCAAATCCCAGAAATTATACAGCCACCACCCTTCCTGGGGCAACCTCATCTCTTTGTTCCATGCAAATAGAAACTGCACTGGGGTACTGAGCAGGGAGCAGGGTGTCTGGATGGGCTGAGACCCAGTGGCAGCATCACTTGCAGATGTCCCACATTTCCCACATGCAAAACCGGCTCCATACCTGAGTTTTGCATCCATTTGTGGCCCCCTTGATCACCCCATGGCCACAGAAAGTCACAACCCAGCCACACAAGGGCTGGGCACTTCTGGCCGTGACTGTCCCATACCTGATCTATGCAAGCTAGAAGACAAAAAGTCCAGAGCACAGTAGTGTTTGGCTCCTGGTTCTGATGTAGATTTTGCCCAGGTCACCCAGTCCCAGGTCACCCAGTCCCAGGTCCTGCTTGAGTGATAGGCTGAAGGACTCACGTCCCTGTAGGAGGACAAGTTGCAGATCCTCTGCTGTGTCTCACCAGCACCAACCACCGCTGATGGCATGGCAGGACTATGACCTGCTTCATAGCACTGGGTCCAGGAGATCCCACAACATCCAGAACCCCCCCTGAGGTGGACCATGCTCCAGGAGACTGCATTATATGTTCCTCCTATATAAAAACAACAAAGAAGCCTAAATGTCAAAAATCCAAAGACGACCAATCCATAATTGTTGGAGAGGAAAAAGAAAGGCTAATCATGACTATTCAAAGCCAGCAGCTCCAACAGCTTTATCACAAAACTTGGATGATCAGAATTGCACAAAGAACGGAAGGAAAGTTCTCATTTCATAGCACGCCAGCAGCATCTATCTGCTTTTAAATCACCAGTTTGCTTTTTGCATAAATGGGTTTGTGTCCTTGTTTTTATTTTCTGCCTGCTTTTGGCTTGCTCTCTGTGACAGGCTAGAGAGTGAGCCTGACTGATTTCCCTGCTGTTGCTGTGGGCTGTACACATAGCAACAAGGAGGAAAAACCCTTTTCCCTTTTTTTTTTTTTTTTCCCTGATCCTAAGAAACGACCTGCAGCCTCCAAAAATCACACCAAGGGACAGAAGGGACCTACAGAGCTCTGATCCCTCTTGTTTTGCCATAGTGCAGAGCTTTGTTGGTTACACTTTTTTTGTCACGATACCATCAAAACAGCCCTTGGCAATCTCCCTATAGCAGAATATTGCTCCATTTTCCAAAACAAAGAGATAATTCAATCTCTATGGCAGCTCCTGGGAGATGGTGGAGATAATTAGGAAGATGAAATGCAGTTCTTATTTACCATGGCTTAAACCTGCCAGTCCCAGGGCACTCAGTGATGCACACCTACAACATTCCCTCCCTCATTTTGTGTGGTGATATTTTGGGGCTGGAGTGGGCAAATGGTGCTGAACTGGGGTGAATGGTGCTAGAAAAGGGATCACCTTGGCAATACAGAAAAACATCAACAGGGTGAGGAAGATGCTGATGACTTGATTCATTGAAAGCATGCTTGGTTCAGATTTAACAGCTCTGGCTCTTTTCATCACATTCCTATTTCTCTGTAGTCCTTCAAGACCACTGTGGTCCATCCTTTTTGCTCACCAGATAGAGAAACTGAGACACAGCAGTGGCAGGGATTGCCAGGGTGCATGAGAGCTGAGCCAGGGCTGGCACAGGTGGTCAGGCAGCTCACTTGCAGCTCGCATTCTGCTCTCACCTCCCACAGAAACAGAGATGATACAGCTATGCTGTTATCCCTGCCAGATTCTTCTCTGCTTTGAGCTTTGAATCCACAGAGCAGCTTCACCCTCAGGTGCAGACAATTTAGAGATGTGCTGTGGGAGCAGCAGCTCAGCTGGGAGGAGAAGAACCTAAGGCAGTCACTCCACTGCAAGGGAGATTGTGGAGTGTGCTGAACTGCATTAGCAGCTGCAGGAGACTATACACAAGAGGGTGCTAGTAGAAACCAGGTCTCAAAGCTCGGCCTCCCAGGAGCATCTTGCAGAAGTGAACAGGTACCACTGTTCTCTGTACTCTCCAGTCATTTCAGTATTCCCTTGCCTTCCCAGTGCCCATTGTATGCCAACACAAAGAGACAGTATCCAGTATTACAGTCTGGGTTAGGGCAGCAGCATCCAAAGGAGAAAATAAAGGCAGGGATAATTTGAAGTTACCTGGGTGGTGACATCTACTTTGAGACATTTTCTCTTTATTTGTCTTTTAGACTATCTGGGGGTGGGAGTGGGGGGTGCACACAAGACTCATGATCCTTATTATAAAAGGGATGGAGACAAAAGAGAAGCCATCTCCAGGTGATCTTAACACCTTAAGGTCTCAGCATCCATAGAAGGATCAGCTGTGCAGGCTGACTCTCCTGTTCACAAAAGATATGCATGGGAAAGGTTATGGAAGAGTCTGTAAAATACTGAGGGGCAGAAAACAGTTGTGTAGTACAGGGCTGGTCATCATCTCCTCCAACGTAAGGATGAGGGCATCAAAAAGGTGGCAGGATCAAAACAAACCAAAGGAAATGATTCTGCACCCAAACAGGTCATTAGACTGGTCAGCTATTTGCCACAGGATGTTGCAAATGCTTAAAATTTACCCAGCTTCAAAAATAACCATACAAATTCCTGGCAGAAAAAATCTACTAAAGACTTTTACATACAAAGACATACATGACTCAGGGAGAGAAGCATCACATCTTCTAACATCCTTTCATAGTTGTCAAAAGGTGGACTTTCACAAAGAGAGGCACTGGGTTTGACAGACTATTTCAGCATTCAATAAAAGGAAGATGTTCCAGGACTGCTTGTGATTTCCTTTTCTCTGCACTCACCATTGCAAATCCCTCTTTGTGCTGTAAGAGGAGATGGGATCAGTTAACTACAGGCAGTAAAGTGGTCCCAGTTTCCCAATACTGAAACACCACATTGGTCATGATAAGTTTGTTATCCAGCTGTGTGGATGCACTCTTGGAGCTTAGCCCAGAACTGAGGCACAGAGCCTGCTGGGATCAGAGCACAATCAGGTGAAGCGTTCCCAAATAAAAAGGGCATGCAGACAGAGAGAGATGCTCTATAAAGAGCTGGAAGAGCAAAGGTGCTGAGGGATGAGGGACACTGACATGCACCAGCAAAACTCAAAGCCCTGGCAGTTTCAGGTCCAGAACTTCAGGATATTTTCTGTCTGCAGAGCTGGGCAACCATCTCTGGAAGGCACGCGTGAGTGGGGAGAGGAGATAGCACCTGCTGGGAGCCGTGTGTTCTGGCTGCCAAGATAGAGCAGCATGGGTATCGCTTGTTGCAGAAGCTTGATAGAGCACCAGCTGCTGAGGTGCCGAGCCTGAAGGCCATGAGATAGCACAAGGAGAGGAGATCTAGCTCTGACCTGGCCATGAGAAATTCCAAATCTCCCCTCTTGTTCCTGTAGTGTGGAACAAAATGAGTAGGATCAAGGACAAGACAGAATAGGACAGAATAGAACTCAACAGAGTAGAATAAACTTAGTTTGTTGTGGGCCTTCAAAGATAATTGAGTCCAAGTGCCTGACCACTTCAGGGCTAATCAAAAATTAAAGCCTGTTACTCAGAACATCATCCAAAAACCTCCTGAGCACTGACAGGCTTGGGGCATCAACCACCTTGAGAGGAAGCATGTTTCAATGTCTAATGACCCTCACAGAAAAAAAAAAAAAAAAAAGGGGAAGTGTTTTATGCAATTAATGAACACCCAAGCAGGTCTAGTCCAGTTCAGGCTTCCCCAGATCTCTGGCAGAGAGCCTTGAGGTCTCTGATCTCTCTATAGCCATCTCTAATGTCAGTAAAATGCTGTCAGCCACACTGCCAGCGTGGTAGCCAAAAAACCAGGTGGCAAATGTCCCATCCATGCTGACATTCAAGATCAGGCTGGACCAGGCTCTGAGCACCATAAGCTCTGAGCTGTAGATGCTCCTACTCATTGCAGTGGAGCTGGTCTAGATGGACTAGTCCAAACTCTCCACCAAACTCTGTACCAAACTCTCCCTTCTAATTTCCATTGTTCATAACACTGTTCAGGTAAATGAAAATACGGCTCACTCCAGAGAAAAACTCTGCATTTCTGAGTCTGAGCCAGTGCTGTGCTGCCAAGGGAAGCATCTGAGTGCCCTGGCAATGCTCACCATGCTACTCTTAAAGAGGAAAACAAAGTCAGAAATTTACTAAAAATGGATGCCAAGAGAAAATCACACTTGTGACCAAGAAAAGAATTTATCCAATTTCTGTGGCCTTCACACTATTTTTAACGCTTCTTTGCAGTAGGAGAAATTTGCTCAGTACATAGTGCTTGCTGCTCCATGCAATTCTCTGTCTCCAAACCTCTACGCCTTTCATACAAGAGGGAAACATGTAATACTTGCTTTTTGGGATCCTTTTTGTGTGGAGGGGGAACGGCCAGAAATGCAGCATAGGAAGTTCGGCACAAATGTGCACAGGAACTTCTTTACAGTGAGGTGACGGAGCACTGGAACAGGCTGCCCAGGGAGGTGGTGGAGTCTCCTTCTCTGGAGATGTTCCAGACCTGCCTGGATGCCGACCTGTGCGACCTGCTGTAGGGAACCTGCTTTGGCAGGGGGTTGGACTCGATGATCTCTGGAGGTCCCTTCCAACCCCTACAATTCTGTGATTCTGTGATCCTTCCCACCAGCCAGCAAGTACATTCAGAGGTGTTTTATTTTCCCTAGGGCAAGAGCAAAGAAAGGTCCTCTGATGGTCTTGGAGATAAGGGCAGCATGAACCAGCCAGAACTGGGCTGCAGTCAGCTTACCCAGCTGAATGCCTCCTGCAGCCCTGGGAAATCCATCAGCCAACGTAACTGCATCCCAGCCTCTACTGGAGACAAGAACAAGGAAATTTTGTCTTACACCAGTTAGGCTGCAGAAATGAGAGTCCTGATGCAAAAGTTTGGGGTGACTTCTAAGCTTCCTCCCTCCAAATCATATAACAAACCCAAACGAAATAAAATCCTCCAGCTGATAGTTTCAGCAGCATCAGAGCCTTCCCCCCACCTTCAACAGGAATGTGCTTCTGCAGAGGGGACCAGTCCTAGTGAGCACCTTGGTGCAAGCATGCAGGTCAGTGCTAGCTCCCTCTGTGCTCTGCCAGACTTTAAGCACACAACCAGTGTTCAGAGAAGGGAAGGTCTCCTCCTGCAGAGGAGCTGGAGGAGCACATCCTGCTGAGATGTGCTAAGTGGGTTATGGACATGGGATGAGCAAATCCGCCATGAACTGAGAGCTTTGCGTTGTGCAACCAAAGGGTTTCCTGCAGGATAGAGTATCACAAGGACAATTAATGGAAACAATCTGGCTAAAAAACAAGTCTGAAGAAGATTTAACTGATCCTAGGAGTAGCTGTAGTTGGAGAGTGGCATAACCAGGGTGTTCCCAAGGTCTGCAAGAGACCAAGAAGGCTGATGGAGAAAGGGGGACCAACAAGGAGTGGCTGGAGGAAATATGAGGTGTATGGAAGCTGGTGGAGACAAGGGACAGGACTTCAGCTCCTGACCTTGAAAGCTGGCACTAAGGCTCATGTCCCTGCATGGTCTCTTCAGAAAGGTGTGTGAGCACTGCTCTGCCATCAGTACAAAGCTGGAGTGTTTAGGCCTTGTAAGATCAGACCAGTGATTTTCTAGTTGATTTTTTAGACCCCTTAGAAGCTCTTTGCAAATTTCCAAAGAACTGAAGTCCCTGGCATGAAGATGACCTAACCATTCATTACGTTCAGGTCAGGTAGTGAAGCTTCTCCAGACTTGTTTGCCTGTCTACAAAATTTGCATAAATTACCTGCATGGTGATTCAGGCTCCAGCAGGAACATTCGGCCTCCTCCCAGCCACGCGTGGACACACAGAGCAGAGCGCAAGGCTGCTGCAGCAGTTCTTCCCGTTTATCCAGCCCATTGCTTCTGAGCAGGGCTTCACGCACACTACTGTGTTTTCCAGAGCTTAGAGCCTGCTCATATGCATGGATGAGTGAGATATTTTATCTGTCACACAAGCTCTGCAAACATTTTTGGAGGAATATCTCATTTTAGGAAGCTGGAGGTGGAGACTCAAAGGGAAAATCTTGTGTCTCATCTCTGGACCTTCTCACCCAAAGCCACCCAAGCCTCTCACTTGTTTCTGGAGCTCAATGGTTACAGTGCAGTGCTGTTTCTTCCTTCTGAATCTGTTCATGATTGTTGTGATAATGATTGTGGAGAAGTCAAAAGGTCCTGGGCAGGACCTGAACTGTCCATCTTCAGCTCCAGGAGCAGTGTGAGTCCCAGAAGCGCTTTCTTCTCTTGCTTGATTGCTTTTTGCATTGTTTCAGGATGCTCTGATGATTGTCAAAGGAACATTTATCTCTGATGTATGCATTATCATAGAATTATATATTATCATAATTATATATTATAATTCATACCATGGAACGGCTTAGGTTGGAAGGAACTTAAAAGATCATCCAGCTGCAACTCCCTGCTCAGAAGAGGGTTGCTCCTCTCACATCAGGCTGCCCATAGCCCATCCAATCTGGCCTGCTCATGTCTCTTTTGTACCTCCATACCCACCTCTCTAACCTCCTGCTGCCATCTGCTCTAAGCTCTCCATTCAGCAAAGTGTGAATGACCAAGCAGAAGCTATGGTATCTTCAAAGAAAAACAGAGGTCAGCAAAGTGTGAATGACCAAGCAGAAGCTATGGTATCTTCAAAGAGGTCGCCAGCAGGATTTCTGGGTTATTGGGGTGTATTGCCATGCTCTGTCACAGGCAGGAGACTGCTGCTGTTTTGAAGATGAACACAGGGTCTGATGCACACAGCTGCCCCATGGGCTCTGGCCCCTGTCACTCCTCTCCCAGCACGTGCCCTGCCCGAGGATAGGGGCAGTTGGAAGGTCCAGCCCAGTAGTTACGCGTTCTGAAAGAAAGTCATCCTTCCCCAAATAAACTACACCACCTGTCTTCAACATGTAAACTAGATTGCATGGACATCTCAGGTACATTCCATCAACAAAGTGATACATTCTCCCAGATGGAGACAGAAATCAGATCAGGAACCTCTGTGGACCACGTCATGTGCCACCACAGCTAGAGGGCTGTTCCTGCAGCCAGCAGGTCCCACAGGCTCAAAGTGCACCGAGCCCAGAACAGGAGGTGTAAGAAGACCTGAACAGTGGGTTACACAAACTGTTTGGAAATACAAACCACAGTCTGACAGGTATAAGGTCACCACCATCGTGCCCCTGGGCCCTGGAATCACAACATATATAAATATGCTATGAAATATAATGCTATGAAATAGCATTGTAATGTGTTTATAATTTATTCATCAGCTGAATGAGCGCAGCAGCAGGCATTTTCATGGCACTCTTTTATCAAACCCCTGTGATGGACTTCATCCTTTTAAAAGAGCAAACTACAGTAAAAAGAAAAATAAAAAGACAAATTTATTCCGTTTAAATTTAAACAAGCAAGAGAAAGAACAAATCAAAATAAAGCTAAAAAACAAAAATAAAAACAACTTTTTTTTTCCTTCATCTTTCTTCTGCTTTGTTCTGAATCTCCCAAACTTTGCATTTCTTTCCTGGTGGCTACTTTGATGCCTGAAGCTTCTGTTAACTCAGATGCTGCCAACTGCCTATCTAAAGCATCTCTTCATCTCTGTGATGAATTCTGCCTAAGGATCTGCTTGTCCCATTTTTAGGTGAAACAGAGACAAAAGCTGAATTGTGATCAGACCTTTACCCTCAGAGGCTCACCGCTGCTTCCCCTCTCCCTATATCCAGTCACTATTTATGTGAGAAATTCGTATTGATTCCCCTCACTAAATGCTTGGTGAGCTTTTGGGGAAATAATTCCTTGGCAGTGAGACCTTAGTGCTTGGGATGAGCTCCATCACCATGGTACTGGGGTACCTCTGGTCTGGGACCAGGGTTTCAGCTGTAAACAGAAGAAATGCTGATGGTGGTAAATATTGGTAGTAGATGGACAGTTGGACTAGATGATACTGGAGGTCTTTTCCAACCTTGTTGATTCTACGATACTTCTCTGTCACTGTTTTCTCCTTGGCAGAGAACACAGTCTGTGATGTATGGTGGGAGATCTGCACCAGCAAGGATGACAGCACTCCAGAGATGGTGTGGAGGAAATACCCACTGCTTGTTCTCCATACAGCATGCATCTTACAGTGTCCAAGCCCACGATGGATTATCAGAGCCACAAGGGTTCTTGCTGATGCCTCATCAGAGCAGAAGATCAGGAGGAGGCAGTACGAAATGAGATGGATTCATCTTTTAGCCTAGGCAGGTCTTATTTCCCAGAGGAAGGAGCAGATGTCTCATCCTCAGAGCCACACAGGAAATAAACTGGATACAGCTCTGCAGAGAATTGTGTGAGATGATTGTGCCCTGAGATCTGAGCAGTGTAGGTGGGACTGGCCCTGTCTTCCCACAGCCTGTCCCCTCGCTCTTCCAGATCGTGGGACAGCAACCCTCCAGTGTGACAGTGATGATGCATTTGCATTTTCAAAGCTCCTGTGGCAGAATTCTGCTGTTGCTAAGCAGAAGAGTTAACTCTCAGTTTGTCATTGTTTATGAATGCAGCACTCAGGAAGAAGGAAAGAGAAGAGGAAGAGATATTAAAAATAGATGAGGAGAACAAAGCAGAAAGGGCTTGAAGTTTTCATCTCATTTTTACATAAACATCATATGGTACCTGAGGTCAGTCCAGTGTACAGCAACCAGCTCTGCACTGGAGTCTGGATTAAGATTACATGCAGCCTTATCTGAGCTGCTGAGATTTCCCCTTACTGGAGCCACACTTTTCCACACCAGATCCTATTTCCTTTTCCAAGCCCAAAGAGCAAAGCAAGTCATTCAGAAAAATAAAAGAAAAAAAAAAAGGAAAATGGAGAAAGAACAATTGTGAGGTGTGTGAGAGCACATCACACTGAAAGAGCAGTGCCATGGCTTCCCAGAGCTCTGTTTGTGTGATGACAGTTTCTACTTTTCTGTGAGAAGGGGATATTTCTATGAAAAGGGAAAAACAAAACAAAACAAAACAAAAAACAAAAAACAGGTTTGAGAAAAAAGAGCAATATTCTCTCTAAAAGCTGTTCTGATTGAAAAATTTCAGCCTGCCCTATTGAATACACCTGGGCTTTCTTTACTTTCTGTCTTGCATGACTACCTCGTTCGTTAACATTCAAGACAGGCAGCAAGCAGAGATAAGAGCCTAATGGCAACAAATTGCTTCTCCCATCTTTCCCAGCATTGGACCAGTTCAGACAAAGCCTTCAGTGAAGGCTAGCCACAATGAAAGGTGAAACTATTACCTTCAAAATAGAGGCAAGCACAATCCTGAAAGGTTTTGGCTTCAACCGGCTGGATCAAACCGAAGGGCTGAGTAAAGCTGTTGTTTCTTCAGCAAGCTGTGACGTCATGTTAATAGTCCGGATAAAGACAGTAGTTATGGTCTAACATCAACAGGGAAGGGCACAGCATAGTGCTCTGGGTTGAATGCTTTCCCACACTCAATAGTGATGAAAGCACAGCACATGGAAGGGCAAATGGAAGTGGACACCGAGGCCTGCATGTCTGGGAATGATGGTGGCCATGGCATTAAACCTAGGTGTTTGGGAGATGAAGATGGTGAGGGTAGAAATGTGAATGGTTTTACTAGGGCTTAGGGAGCAGGTGGGAGCAGGATATTTGGCCTGAGAGGAAGTGGGATGAAGCTAGAAACTCATTGATGGACGGGATGGGACAGAAAGGTATAAGATGGGATGGGATAAACAGAGAAGTGCTTTCTTTGACTGCTGAGAGCCTGGAGCCCTTCCAGATGTGGCCAGCACTGAGGAGGGTGGTCAAACCTGCAGCACAGGCTGCCCCAGCCACACCACACTGCCAGATGCATGACAGGCATCCCATGCATTTAGGAAAGCCCATGGGTCAGGGCACGGAAAAAGGAAGATGGCAGTGTAATGGTTATCCATACTGCTGTCCTCAGGATGGGAAAGCAGTGAGTAGTGATGGAGCAAAGTCAGAGGGGTAAAGGTACACAAGGGTAGAGGGATGGCTGGGTCCAGCTTCGCCACATGGTTGTCTGCTGGTGAGGGCCACTGCCATGTCTAGTAGGATGAAAGCAGCGCCTCTAACTTACGTTTGAAGTGTCCTATGAATCCCATTCCTTATTAAGCAGTATTACAACTGATACTTTTACAGTCTAGATACAGGTCTTGCTTCCAGTTCACAAGTAACGTCCTGCAACAGTGAGTCCAGGGAAGGAACTGTTCTGTGTTACCATTTCCCACTTTGTGGGTTGTCCCTGACTGCTCTGGTCTTTTTAATTAACCTAATCTTTAAAGTAAACACACCTCAATCCCTCTCTATGCAGCAGCATCTCAAGGTCTTTTACCATTTTATTCCTGCACTCCATGTAATCCAATGTCACTGCTGAATTACATGATTTTTACTTCTATTCATCTACAATTTTTTATTTGACCTTAAGCAGAAAGACAGCAAATACTTCACGGAATTACAGAATAGCTTAGGTTGGAAGGGACCTTAAAAATCATCCATTTCCAACCCCCCACCGAATCAGGCTGCTAGGGCCCCATCGTGCCTGGCCTTAAACACCTCCAGGGATGGGGCACCCACAGCTCTCTGGGCAGACTGTGCCAGTGCCTTGCCATCATTTGAATAAAAAAAATTCTTCCTGACATCTAATCTAAATTTCTCCTCTTTTTAAAAGAGCTTAAAGCCTCTTGTCCTATCACTATCAGACCATGTAAAATGTTGGTCCCCCTCCTGCCTGTAAGTTCCCATCAAGTACTGGAATGCCTCAGTAAGGCTTCCCTGCAACCTCCTCTTCTACAGGAACCTCCTCTTCTCCAACTCCCTCAGCCTCTCTTCACACAAGAGGTGCTCCAACCTTTTGAGCATCTTCATGGCCCTCCTCTGGACCCATTTCAACAGCTCCATATCCCTCCTGTGCTGGGAGCCCCAGGCCAGGACACAGTATTGCAGATGGGTCCTTACAAGAGCAGAGCAGAGGGGACAGTCACCTCCGTCCCACTGCTGCCATCCTTCTGTTGATGCAGCCCAGGACACTGCTGGCCTTCGTGGCTGCATGTACACACTGCTGGCTTATGGTTTTCGTCCACAGTGGCCCCAAGGCCTTCTCTGCAGGGCTGCTCTCATTGTGTTGTTCTCCCAGTCTGTACACGTACCTAAGATCGCCCCAACCCAAGTGCAACACTTTGCACCTGGCTTTGTTGAACCTTCAAATAGCATTCTGGGGGATGTGTTAACTAAATCAGAACTCATCACAGCATGTCAGCTATTAAAACTACTGCTGTTACAATCAGATAAACCCTGGCTGGGGCAGGGCTTCCAGCACACGGTGCAGGGCACGCTGTGTGTTCCCATATGTTGACAGGCAGGTGTGTGCCTCAGTGTTTCCAGAAGCGAAACGCAGATTGGTGCCATCTGCAGCCATGTTATGCTGTTTGTCTTCCTTCTGGATCACTGCTTTGTTATTTAATTTGTAAAGACACGCTGCAGAACACCAGCTCACTAGCACCGCCACAGGTCTGTGCTCACAGCTCTAATCGTGCAGGGCGATGCCTGCTCGCCTCTGAAAGCTTTTATTTGTCTCAAGGGGAATGGCAGGAATGAGCCCAACTCCAATTCGTGGCAGCAGCGCTTTGTGCATCTGCGGAGCGCTACGCAAACAGAGCCCGCGTCGGAGCCAACGCTCACAACCGCTATTTCACTGCTGTTCGGCTGTGAGATTGCCAAGGGACGCCGGCTCAGCACAAGCCCACCTTACTGAGGCCTCCGTCTGAAAATGGCTCCCCACCATTAGCCTCCCTACCCTCACAGCTCAGCCAGAGCTACGCCAGGGCGGCAGCTGCCCACCACGACCACAACTGTTGGCTTCTGCAGTCACCGTGCCGATCGGCAGGAAAGGGCAAGAAAGGGCACAACGGGCTGCTCCTTCCCGCGCGAGTGCCGACACGGCCGCCTCCCGCAGAAAGGCCCCAACCTCGCGCACGCAGCCCCGCGCACTACTCGTGGAGCCCACCACGCACAAGATGGCGGCTCTCGTCGGCCGGCGTCGCCCCTTTAAGCCCTCCGGCGGGGGCGTGGCGCCGGCGGTGCGGGGGCGTGGCGTCTCGCGAGAGGGGCGGAGCGATGTGGGCGGGGCGCGGCGCGGCGCGCTGAGGTCAGCGGCGAGCGGGCGCCGTCACAAAAGGAAGTGGCGGCGGCGGCCGTCAGAGTGGGGAGGGGCGGGGGCCCGCGGGGCAGCGCGGCGGCAGCAGCGAAGCAAGCGGAGGCAGGGGTCGGAGCGGCGGGGGCCGCGCCATGGCCCAGCAGCAGATGAGCAGCTCGCAGAAGGCGCTGATGCTGGAGCTGAAGTCGCTGCAGGAGGAGCCGGTGGAAGGCTTCCGCATCACCCTGGTGGACGAGTCCGACCTCTACAACTGGGAGGTGGCGATCTTCGGGCCCCCCAACACCCTCTACGAGGGTGGCTACTTCAAGGTACGGCTCGGCGGCCGAGCCTGCGCCGCGCGGCCTCGCTGCGGGCGGGGGCCGGGGGCTCGGCGAGAGGTCCTGGCTTTGCGGGGGCCCACCGGGCCCTGCCTGCGGCCCCCGGCGCCGGGTGGGCTTCTTCGGGGTTATGATTAACGTTCTCGTTATCCTTCTCTTCTTCCGAACTTCGGAGGGCGGCCACGAGGGTGTTTAGTTTGTGAAGGCAGATACGTGCTTTCAATTCCTCTCAGTTTTCCTGTTCATCCTCCCTCCCACCCCTCCCCCACCCCTCCCCCCCCCCCAAAAAAAAAAAAAAAAAAAAGAAAAAAACTTTTGTGATGGTGGTTTCCTCTCTAGTAAATAGAGAAAAAACA